>NC_082691.1:11524744-11872244 GCF_949987515.2 Delphinus delphis
CTGTCTTCCTTTGTAAATTGATGATTTTCCATAGCTTGATTCCCTTCTCTTTATCTTTTCTTTACCTACTGCAGGGTTTTCTTCCTTTGTTAATATTAGGCTTATATACAACATCTGTAGATATAACAGTTTAATTTACACTGTTAACAGTTTAACTTTGAATACATACAAAAATGACCATTTTATCTCTCCATCATTTATGTTTTTTTTTTTCCATCATTTATGTTTTTGATGTCAGAATTTATAACTAGTTTACAAGTAACTGATGGTAGCTATAGTTATTTTTCATACTTTTGCCCTTTATATATGGAGTTAAGTGGTTAAAACACCAACATATTACAGTATTAAAATATTCTGAATTTGGTTATATACTTACTTTACCAGTCTGTTGTATATTTTCATGTTACTAATTAGCATCCTTTAATTTCAGCTTGTAGAACTCCTTTCAGCAGTTTTTGTAAGGCAGGTATGGTGGTGATGAACTCCAGCTTTTGTTTGCCTGGGAGCATCTTAATCTTTCTTTCATTTCTGAAGGACAACTTTGCTAGGTAATTTTGTTTGTTTGTTTTTAATTTTTGGCTGTGTTGGGTCTTCGTTGCTTTGTGCAGGCTTTCTCTAGTTGCGGCGAGCGGGGGCTACTCTTCGTTGCGGTGCATGGGCTTCTCATTGCAGTGGCTTCCCTTGTTGTGGAGCATAGGCTCTAGGTGCACGGGCTTCAGTAGTTGTGGCTCGCGGGCTCTAGAGCACAGGCTCAGTAGTTGTGGCGCACTGGCTTAGTTGCTCCGCGGCATGTGAGATCTTCCTGCACCAGGGATCGAACCCGTGTCCCCTGCATTGGCAGGTGGATTCTTAACTGCTGCACTACCAGGGAAGTCCCTGCCAGGTAATATTCTTGATGGGAAGTTTTTTGTTCTTTCAGTACTTGTACTTGGGGTATATCTTACCCCCTATCCTGGCCTGTAGGTTTCTGTTGAGAAATCCACTGATTTTTTTATGGGAATTCCCTCATAAGTGAGGATTTTTTTTCCTCTTACTGCTTTTAAAATTCTTTGTCTTTGAATTTTAGACAGTTTTGAAATGTGTTTTGGAGAAAGACATTTAGGATTGAATCTTTTTGGGGAACTGTGAGTTTCATGAACTTGGACGTCCAAATCTCTCCTCAGATTTGTGAAATTCTCAGCCATTATTTCTTTAAATAAGCTTTCTGCCCTTTCTCCCTCTTTTCGCCTTCTGGGACTGCAGTAGTACATAGATTATTTCTCCTAATGGTGTCCCATAGTTCATATAGGCTTTCCTTATTCTTTTACATTCTTTTTCTGTGTTCTTCTCTGAATGGATAATTTAAACAGTCCTGCCTTCTACTTCACAGATTCATTCTGCTTGATTCATTTTTTTGATGTTCTCTGTTGTATTTTTCATTTCATTCATTGTATTCTTCAGCTCCAGAATTTGTTTGGTTCTTTTTAATTTCTGTCATTCTATTAAACTTGTCTTCTTTTAAAAAAAGTTTTGTTTCCTGATTTTATTGAATTGTCTTTCTGTGTTTTCTTGTAGCTCCCTGAACTTCCTTAAAACAACTACTTTGAATTCTTATTGTGTAAATTTCTGTTCTCCATTTCTTTGGGTTTGGCTACTAGAAAATATTGTTTCTTTTGTGCTGTTACATTTTCTTGAGTTTTCATATTCCTTGAAATCTTGCATTGTGTCTTCACATTTGAAGAAGCAGTCACCTCCTCCAGTCTTTACTGAGTGGCTTTTAGAAAGAAATACCTTCTGTCACCCATTAGGGATTCTGAGGCTTTCTCATACCTCTTCTATGCGTACACTTGCTCCACCTTCCTTGTACTCTCTTGTGGCAGAATTCTTAAGCTTGTATGCCTTCTCTTTGTCCTACAAAGCTCAGTGGGTGCTGACAGCCTCCCTTTTGCTTTCCCTAGGCCAGAGCTCAATGTTCAAGTTTGTGGTTTCTCCTAAATTGGCTTTCTAGGCATGCTCACTAGCCATCTGCAAAGGCTTGCTCTTGCTGCCATGGGGAGCATTCAGGGAGCTGTCTGTGGGTGGGAGGGTTTATGGGTGAGGCATGTGGGGTGCTGGGGGTGCCCAGGAGCCAGTTGTGGGGATGCACTGGAGAGGCATTCCCAGCAGCTCATGGGCAGACCTATAATAGAGTCCACAAAGTGGTTAGTATGATCTCTGTCACTTTGAGGTGTTCACTACTGACCCCTGGCAGTTCTTCTCTTAGCCGCTCACTGCCCTGAGCTCACAGCTCAGTATTCTGGAAGGGGCCAGAGAAATGGGCCTCATTGGCAGCGTCCCACACAGCTGGTGAAGCCGAGCACTCACATGTTCTCATGTTCCCCTGCAGGAGAAATCACTGGGCAAGAAGGGCTCTCTTGGCACTGAGCCCTGCCCCCTTGTGGGAGAGATGGTATGTTAAGTCAAACATTTCCTCTTACCCTCCTCACAGGGTAGTTTTGGTCTTTTTTGTTTCAACGGTGTGCTGGAACATCTCTCCTGGACTCCTGGATTTCTACAAAGGCTCTTTTGTCTGTGGGTGGTTATCATAATTGGTGTTCTTTGGGGAGATGACAGTAGAAAACTCCTGTTGTGCCGTTGTGACGATATCACTCTCTCCTAAAGTCTTTTATCATCCCGTGACTAATTCAGATAGAGATCATTTTTACATGTTTTTCTGATACATAATCTTGCCACAGTATATTGGTTCATAATAAGTGTGCATGGATTTATTACTGGATTTTTTTAGAAACAGAAAACCTTTGAAACTTTTATTATAACCTTATTGCAGAAAAATGATTCATTATGTATTTTTATGGTCACTCATTATTATTTAAAAAAACGTTATTTATTATAACCTTATTGCAGAAAAATGATTCATTATGTATTTTTATGGTCACTCATTTAAAATAAGTGAAGTCTTATGAAAAATAGAGAATAACTTGTGATTTGGGAAAGTTCAGTTTCTTGTTTCCAAATCCCAAAGAATTTGGAAATAATATTGGGAAATAAAAGTCATAACTGTGATGGAAATAGAAGAATGAATGATTTATGCATACTGAATCTGGGGGCGTTGCCTCAGCCCCACTCCCACCCTCATCTCCATTTCTCTTCTAGGTTCATAGAATGCTGGTAGCCAATAGGCAATTGAAATGTTCTCAGGGGTTTCTAAGTAGCCCTGGAGAAAACACCTGACATGAATTTCTTTGAAGATCTAAATTACCAAGCCCCACCCACAAGTTCAATTATAAGCTTTTTAGTCCCCTGCTCTTAATCATAAGCAAACACCCAAGTATTACCAGTTATTTGAGGAAAGCCTCTTATATTGAAGATGGAAGATGGGAACTGAAACAAATAAACAGGGAAAAGCACTTGGAAGAAACTTTGCAAGGAGGAAAGAAAACTCTTCCCATTATTAATATAATACGAGAGATAAGAGATGAGGTGGAAGTAAAAAAAGGATTCTGTAAAAGGCATAATCAGACAACAAAGAAAAGAATTTAAAATATTATAGTAGAAATGAAATTTTAGGAGCACTGTAAGATAATGTTCAGGAAATCTCCCAAAAAGTAGAGTGAAAAGACACATGGAAAATAAAAGAGAGAACACTTAGCAAACTATTCCTGAATTTCAGTACCCATACCAAAAAGATCCAGATAAAAGAGGAGAAATGAGAAGGAGAAAATAATAAATAATTCAAGAAAGTTATCCAAAATTGAAGGTTAGAGTTTTCAGATTGAGTGTATCTACTGAGTGTCTGACTGAATAAGTGAAAATATACCCATGCTAAGATACATCATTAGGAAACTTCGAAACACTGGAAGGCAAAGAGATGATTCGAGAATGCAAAAAACATGTTATGTATAAAGAATTAGTATGCAAAAAACAGGTTATGTATAAAGGATAAGGAATCAGAATGGCTTTGGATTTTTATGCAGCAATCTGGAAATGAGAAAACAGTGGAGCAATGCCTTCAGAATTATGAAGGAAAATGATTTTGAACTTAGAAGTATGTACTCAGCCAAATTATGGCCAACTGGAATAAAGATATTTTCAGACATGCAAGGTCTGAAAATATTTACTTCTCTTGTCCCCTTTATTAAGAACTACTGGAGGGAATTCCCTGGCGGTCCAGTGATTAGGACTCTGCTTTCACTGCCGAGGGTGTGGGTTCGGTCCCTGCTTGGAGAACTAAGGTCCTGCAAGGCGTGTGGTACGGCCAAAAAAAAAAAAAAAAAAGCTATTGGAGGATGAGAAATGAGAAACACCAATTGAGAGTAAATTAAGAAAAAGGAAGACAGTGGGGTATAGGAAACAGGAGATCCAAGAAGGAGGGAGATGAGGGGAATCCCCAGAGCTACTTTTAGGAGATTCCAAGGTGCTGGCTGTGTACTGTATATAGAGGGCAACCACTCCAGTTGGAGGGCTGTGAATCAGGACCTAGAAATGCAGAATTACCAAGGTGCTTGCTGTCACGGTTGTCTTTTTAACCTGAGGACAGAATACTCTGGTGAGCTTGATCCAGAATTTATCTGTTCTTAGCTTGTCTTGACTATGTACTATGGAAGTTCCAGCTTTCCCCTCATGCCCTGCAGTGTGACTCAGCTGAGGATACTTGTTTCACCTCTCAGATATATTCTGCTTTGACCTACTGCTAAGTTCTGGTGGGTGGCCATAGTGAGCTTAGAAACAAAAGATGAACAGAGCCTGCTCTCTCATCTGTATTTCTGTTTTAGGTTCAATGATACTAGCCTGCGTTACCCAGCTAGAAGGCTTGACTGTGGTTGACCTGTGTTTTCCAGGATTCATGTCTTTGCCTCATAACTTGGCCTCATAACTCATAACTTTTCCAGAGACGAATTCTCTTAGCTTTCTGGAAAGCTGAAACTGGACAGTGACACAGAGACTGTTCAGTTTATCTTTCCCTATCCTTCCTTACTGTCCTTCATCTATAGGGGTACCATGCCCTTGTGTATCTAGGTTTGTGATTTCTCTTAAGTTTTTAAAAACCAAAAATATATTGTTCAGGGATATATATATTTATATATGTATGTATGTATATGTGTATTAAAGGCAAAACTAATCTGAAAAGCAAGGGAGTGATTAACACAGAAGTCAGAAGTCAGGATAACAGTTACCTTAGGGGAGGGAAGAGGATGAGAACAGGGGGCTTCTAAGGTCCTGGTAAAGAACAGTGTTTAAAACAGGGGCAGTGGATATATGGGAGTTTATTGTATTAATTTCTTTTTATATGCATATATATATAGGATATGTGTTTGATACATATGAAATAGAAACTTTTTTTTTTTAATTGAAATGTAATGGTACAGATGAACCGGTTTGCAGGGCAGAAATTGAGACACAGAGGTAGAGGACAAATGTATGGACACCAAGGGAGGAAGGTGGCCGGGGATGGGGTGGGGGTGGTACTGTGATGAACTGGGAGATTGGGATTGACATGTATACACTAATATGTATAAAATGGATAACTAATAAGAGCCTGCTGTATAAAAAAATAAAGTTAAATTAAAAAAAGGAATTTAGGAAAGATAGAATGAGATAGAGAGTGTAGGAGGTAGACTGCTTTGGGCAAAAATGGTGCGTTCTATATTGGGTCATTGTGTTTGTATTATCCTTGGAATGTTCAAATGGAGAATGATAGCCCTATCCTCTACATTTTTACAATGCATACCTTGTTGCTCCTTTAAACATTTATTTAATTCTGCCTTGTTTTATAGCCATTTGATATATTTATTTCCCCAGTGACATTATAATCTCCTGAGGGAGGAAACTAAGTTTTACTCCTATTTATTTGTGTACACAATTAACACATAGTTTTTCAAAAAAAGCTATTTTTTAAATCTATCACTATTACATGATGGTACGCAATTCACTGACTTCTGGGCTTGATTCAGTTGATCTGTTTGCAAAGGCCCATTTCTTCCAACCTGCATCTCCTCTTACAATTCCATTTATAATACACCTGAGACTTTCACTTGATCTAATAAAGTGATCCTTACCAGGTGAAAGAAAAAAAAATGGAAATGTAGTTGACATATAGCAATTTATTGGTATTAGGTATACAACATGATTCAATATTTATATATATTGCAAAATGATCTACTCTCTTAGTGACTTTCAAATATGCAATACAGTATTATTAACTGTAGTCACCTTGCTGTACATTACAGCCCCATGAGTTATTTATTTTATAACTGGAAGTTTGTACCTATTGACCCCCCCCCCCCCTTTATCTATTTTGCCCACACTCCACCCCCCACCCCCTGCCTCTGGCAGTCACCAATCTGTTCTTTGTATCTGTGAACTTCTTTTTTTGTTTTGGATTTCATATGTAAATGAGATCATATGGTATTTGTCTTTCTCTGTCTGACTTACTTCACTTAGTGTAATGCCATTAGAGTCCAACCATGTTTTTGCAAATGGCAAGATTTCCTTCTTTTATTTGGCTATATAATATTCGTGTGTGTGTGTGTGTGTGTGTGTGTGTGAGTGTGAGTGTGACGTTTTCTTTATCCATTCATCCATTGAGGAACACTTAGGTTGTTGCCATATGTTGACTGCTGTCATGTTGTTGACTGCTGTCATGTCATGTTGACTGTTGTTTCCAAATCATGCTGCAATAACATGGGGATGCATATACCTTTTTGAGTTAGTGTTTTCATTTTCTTTGGATAAATACGTAGAATTGGAATTGCTGGGTCATATGGTGGTTCTATTTTTAATTTTTTTGAGGAATCTGCATACCAGTTTCCATTGTGGCTGCACCAATTTACATTCCTACTGACTGTGCACTAGAGTTCCCTTTTCTCTTCATCCTCTCCAACACTTCTCTCTTGTCTCTTTGATAATAGCCATTCTAACTGTTGTGAGATGATATCTCACTGTGGTTTTGATTTGCATTTCCTTGATGATTAAGTGATGTTGAATATCTTTTCATGTGCCTGTTGGACATCTGTATGTCGTCTTTGGGAAAATGTCTATTCAGATTCTCTGCCCATTTTTTAAAATCAGATTGTGTGTTTTTGCTATTGTGTTATGAGTTCTTTATATATTTTGGATATTAACTCCGTATCAGATACATGATTTGGAATATTTTTTCCTTTTTGGCAGCTTGCCTTTTCATTTTGTTGATGGTTTCTTTTGCTGTGCAGAAGCTTTTTAGTTTGATGTAGTCCCACTGTTTATTTTTGCCTTTGTTGCCTTTGCTTTTGGTGTCAAATGCAAACAGTCATCTCCAAGACAGGTGTCAAGGAGTTTACCACCTATGTTTTCTTCTAGGAGTTTTATGGTTTCAGTTCTTACATTCAATTCTTTAGTCATTTTTAGTTGACTTTTGTGTTATGTAAGATAGTGTTCCAGTTTCATTGTTTTTACATGTGGTTGATCAGTTTTCCCAACACCATTTATTGAAAAGACTGTTCTATTCCCACTGCATATACTTGGCACCTTTGTTGTAAGATAACTGACCATATATTCATGAGTTTATTTCTGCATTCTGTATTCTGTTCCTTTGATCTATGTGTCTGTTTTTATGCCAATACCATACTGTTCTGATTACAGTAGTTTTGTAATATGATTTGAAATTAGGGAGCATGATGCCTCTAGCTTTGTTCTTAAGATTTTTGTCTATTTGTTCCATAGGAATCTTAGGATTATTTTTTCTATGTCTTTGAAAAATTCCATTGGAATTTTGATAGGGATTGCATTGAATCTGTAGATTGCTTTGGTTAGTATGGACATTTTAACAATATTAATTTTTCCAGTCAGTGAACATGGGATATTATTTCATTCCATTCTATTATTTCATCTTCTACAGTTTCTTTCATCAATGTCTTAGATTGTTTTCAGTCCACAGGTCTTTCACCATCTTGGTTAAATTGACTCCTAGGTATTTATTCTTCTTAATGCAATTGTAAATGGGATTGTTTTCTGAATTTCTTTCTCATATTTTGTTATTAGTGTATAGAAACCAATAGATTTTTTTCTATTATTGGTTTTGTATTCTGGAACTTTACTGAATTTGTTTCTTAGTTTTAACAGTGTTTTGGTGGAGTCTTTAGGGTTTTCTCTATATAATATCATGTCAGCTGCAAAAAGTAACAGTTTTACTTTCTGATTTACCTTTTTGATTTGGATGCCTTTTCTTTTTCTTGCTCTGTGTAGGAGTTCTAATACTCTGTTGAATAAAAGCGGCTAGAGTGGGCATCCTTGCCTTGTTCCTGATCTTTGGCGAAAAGCTTTCAATATTTCACCATGAATATAATGTTAGCTGTTGGCTTTTCATATATGGCCTTTATTATGTTGAGGTACATTCCTTCTTTACCCATTTCATTGAGGGTTTTCTTTTTTTTTATCATAAATGGGTGTGGAATTTTGTCAGATGATTTTTCTGCATCTATTAAGATGATCATAAGATTTTTATCTTTCATTTTGTTAATGTGGTGTATCCCATTGATTGATTTGTGGATGTTGAAACATCCTTGCAGCCCTGGAATAAATCCCACTTGATCATGGTGTATGATCCTTTTAATGGATTGTTGAGTTGGTTTGCTAATATTTTGTTGAGGAGTTTTGAATCTGTGTTCATCAGGGATTTTCACCTGTAATTATCATTTTTTATAATGTCCTTGTCTGGTTTTGGTGTCAGGGTAATGCTGGTCCGTAAAATGAGTTTGGAAGTGTGCTCTTCTCTTTGATTTTTTTTGGGACTAGTTTGAGAAGGATTGGTATTGTTTAAATGTTTTGTAAAATTCACCAGTGAAGCCATCTGGTTCTGAACTTTTGTTTGTTGGGAGGTTTTTGGTTATTATTTCAGTCTTCTAATTAGCAGTCAGTCTGTTCAGTTTTCTATTGATATTTCTTCATGACTCAGTCTCGTAAGGTTTATGTTTCTAGGAATTTGTCCATTCCTTGTAGGTTGTTCAATTTGTTGGTATATAATTGTTCATAGTAGTCTTATTATCCTTTGTGTTTCTGTGGTGTCAGTTTTAATATCTTCTCTTTAATTTCTGATTATATTTATCTGAGTTCTCTCTCCTTTGTTCTTGGTGAGTCTAGCTAAGGTTTGTCAGTTTTGTTTATCTTTTAACAAAAGCAGCTTTTGGATGCATTGATCTTTTCTGTTCTCATTTTAGTCTCTACTTCATTTATTTCTGTGCTGATCTTTGTTATTTCCTTCTTTCTGCTAACTTTATGCTTCATTTGTTCTTCTTTTTCTAGTTCCTTCAGGTGTCTTGTTAGATTCTTGGAGATTTTTCTTGTTTCTTGATGTAGGCATTTATTGCTATGGACTTCCTTCTTAGAACTACTTTTGCTGCATCCTGTAAGTTTTGATAAATTGTATTTCCGTTTTCATTGTCTCAAGGTCATTTGAGTTCTCTTTTGATTTCTTCTTTGACCATTGGTTACTTAGTAGCATGTTGTTTAATCTCCACAAATATGTGAATTTTCCAGTTTTCTTCATGTAATTGATTTGTGGTTTCATAGCTTTGTGGTCAGAAAAGATGCTTGATGTGATTTCAGTCTTTTTAATTTTTTAAAGACTTGGTTGAGGCCTAACGTATGATCTATCCTGGAGAATGTTCCAGTGCCACTTGAGAAGAATGTGTATTGTGTTGCTTTTGGATGGATATCCTGTATATGTCTGTAAGTCCATCTGGTCAGCGTGTCATTTAAGGCCAATGTTTCCTATTGATTATCTGTCTAGATGATCTATCTGTTGGTGAAAGTGTGGTATTAACAGTCCCTACTATTAAAGTACTGCTGTCTATTTCTCCCTTAGGTCTGTTAATGTTTGCTTTATATATTTATGTGCCCTTGTGGTGGGAGCACATAAGTATTTACACATGTATCCTCTTGTTTTATTGACCCCTTTATCGTTATGTAATGGCCTTCTTTATTTCTTACTACAATCTTTGTCTTAATGCCTATTTTGTCTAAGTATGGCTACCCCAGGTTTCTTTTAGTTTCCATTTGCATGGATTATCTTTTTTTCATCCCTTCACTTTTAGTCTGTGTTTGTTCTCATATCTGAAGTGAGTCTCTTGTAGGCAGCATTTAGATAGTTTTTTTTTTTTTTAATCAGTTCAGCCACTGTCTTGATTGGAGAATTTAGTCCATTTACATTTAAAGTAATTGTTGATAGGTATGTGCTTATTGCCATTTTGTTAATTGATTTCTGGCTGTTTTTAGAAACATTTAAAAAATCAGATTTCTAGGCCCCATCTTCAGACCCAATGAAATAGAAACTTTGTAAATAATTTCCAGGACTCTACATTATAAATCTTACTCTTAGATAAAAGTTGTTACTCTGATTGAGTAAGTGTATTGCTCAGTATTACTAATGTGGTCTAAAGAGTACAGAATGAAGCAGATCCATTTCTTCCCTACTTGTAGTTACAATCCTCTTATGTATGTAAGAAAATTATTTTCTTCTGCCCAGTTATATCAAGGTGTATCATAATGATCCCTTATCTTTTCATGAGTCTGTAATACCTAGTTGTTTAAAAATTTTATTGAAGTATAGTTGATTTACACTGTCGTGTTTAATTTCTGCTTTACAGCAAAGTGACTCAGTTATAGACGTATATATTCTTTTCCATTATGGTTTATCACAGGATATTGAATATAATTCCCTGAGCTATACAGTAGGATCTTGTTGTTTATACATGTAATACCTAGTTTTTTGTTTGTTTGTTTGTTTTTTGGTGGTATGCAGGCCTCTCAATGTTGTGGCCTCTCCCGTTGCGGAGCACAGGCTCCGGACGTGCAGGCTCAGCGGCCATGGCCCACGGGCCCAGCCGCTCTGTGGCATGTGGGATCCTCCTGGACAGGGGCACGAACCCGCGTCCCCTGCATGGGCAGGTGGACTCTCAACTACTGAGCCACCAGGGATGCCCAATACCTAGTTATAATTTGTGTTAGAATATGTTAAAAACCAAATCCCAAGATTTCTGCTGTCACTGTAGTGGGATTGTAAAAAGTGTGGGGTTAGCTATTACATGGTTTCTAACATAGATTAAAGATCTAAACATCTTTTTTTCTTTTTTTTTAAGCTTACAGTGCCAGCATTTAAGGGGGAAAAAAGGCAGAAAACCCCAAGCAAACAAATGTAGTATTGTTTTCAAAGGTGACTTTCCTAGGGGCAGTAATGTCAAAAGGCTCCCATGTGACTTACTACATTCAGTTACAGTGAAATTCTGACAGCTGCCTGGCTCTTGTTTTCCAGTCACTTGTATATTCGCCAGTGGAAAAGCTAGTTTTTCAGCTCAGCTGTGAAATAGATATCACATGGTTATTAGCAGTTTGTTATGGTGGAAAGGACTTAGCAACTGAAGGTTTCAGTTAAGATCTGATATCCTGTACTTTCTTTCCTGTTCCTATTTTTTTTTTAATTTGTAATTTGGGGCAGCAGTAATACCTGCTAGAGTTGGCAGGATGAGATGAGATAATTTATGTCAATCACTTACCACAGTGCCTAGTTGCTAAAGAAATATTAATTCATAGAGTATTAATTCTGTGAGTACCCTTTGCTCAAGCCAGACATTTGGGATCTATCCATTTCATCTCCTTAATAGCGCTAGAACGGGAGTGAGACATGACCCACATTTTATAACAATCGGGCTTTAAGCAGGCAGTAACTAAATCAATCCTTCAGGACATCAAGTTCTCTTGTACCTTTATTAGTAGTAATCACTGTTAGTTTCTTAGAACTCTAAAAAAATTGTAGTAATTTTCACTTCTATTGGCAGAATTGGTATTTTAGGAGGCAGTATAGGAAAATATGTGGCCTTAGAGTATGTGAAGTTTTCTTAAAGAGCACACAAAAAGTATTAACTACAAAAGAAAAATTATAAACTGGATTTTATTAAAATCAAGAATTTCTGTTCATCACAAATCACCTTTAAAGAGAGTGAAAGGGCAAGCCACAGAGTGGGAGAAGATATTTGCAGCAGTCTGACAAAGAGCTCTTCCATCTGGGCTGAGACGTGTACAAGTCTCAACTTCCTCGGTGGCCTCTTGGCTCCATTTTAGAGAGCTCTGTTAGTAATACCGACTTCATTTTGATTTTCTTTTCACAGGGTTTGTGGAATGAATAAAGGCATGGTAGGATTTAGAATACTGAGGGAACAGGCCTGGGGGTGTGCTCTGCAGCCGAGAGGCTTCCTGGGTGAGCAGTGAGACTGTGTGGGCACATGGTGGCAGGAGAGCAGTGGGGGTGCCTGGTTTGGGATCCCCAGAGCAGACTTGGACTTGAACCTGGGCTCTCTCATTTCTTGGCTGTGTGTTTCTGCCTCATCTCTAAAATAGGGATAGTTATAGAACACACCATACAGGGCTGGGATTAGTGAGATGACGTAGACTAGTACTTGCCCACAGGGGGTCTTCATTGTGGTAGTATCGTCACTGTTGGAGTTACGGTTCCTTGGAGGTGAGGGGTGGCTGTGCCAGTAGGGTGGGGGTAGGGGTCACTGCAGACCAGTGAGAAAAAGACACCCCAATAGAAAAATGAGTGAGAGACTTGAGCAGCTGCTTCACCAAAAAGATGGCCAGACGTCCAGTAAAAATAAGAAAAGGTGCTCAAGACCACAAGTCATTAGAGAAATGCAAACTAAAACCCTAATGGCATGTAACTACTACACACCTACCAGAACACTAAATTAAAAGGACTAACAATAGTTTGTAGGAATATGGGCAAGGAAATTCTCATACACTGTTGCTGGAATATAAATCGGTACAACCACTTGGGTAAATTAGTTGGCAGTGTTGAAGCTGAACGTATGTATACGTTATGACCCTGCTGTTCCACTCCGCACAGGAATGGTACAACCCAGTGGTATGTATGTGAATGCTTATAGCAGCATTATTTGGTCTCGCTTCATATTGGGGAGGTGTGGAGAATGTGCATCTGTGATATAGTAGGTAAGTAAATTATTATATGTTCCTGCCTAGAAATAAAATACTGTAAACGAAAATGAACAAACTCAGCTCACACAACAAAATGGATGTATCTCAAAAACATAATATTGAGCAAAAGAACCCACATGCTAAAGGATATACACTGTATGATCTCAGTGTTGGAGAGGAAGGAGGGGTTAATGATCGGGTGGATCAGCAGGGGACTCGTGGTACTGGCAGTGCTCTATTTCTACACCTCCATGGTGGCTACATGATGCTTGCTTGTCCTGATTTACTGAGCGGAACTTTTATGTTCTGCGTGCTTTTCTTCTTGTGTTCAGCTGCAATAGAAAAATAAGAAAAGAACTACGCAGCTTTATAATGCCCAGTAAATATTCAATACGAGATTGTCCTTCTTACCTCTCCATCTCATTTGTTAGCATTTGCATATGTCCTTTGAATAATGATTAATTTGGGGCTTGGTGATATAAATTTGAACTCTTTAAAGATTAGATAGGGGCCATTTTAGCCAGCACACATATAGAAAGTGACTTTGCCCTTGAAAATTCAGATGCTCCAAGTTTTTGTGTGACCTACAAACAGTGTAATTTTTTTTTAAAGATGACAAGTACAATGAAACTCTTATGACACATTTGTTGTTTTAGTTTTCATTGTAGAAAAGTCTTAATTGTAAACAGTGGAAGCTGTCACTTTTGGGGGTATTTTTTCTATTGTTTCAAACCTTATTTTTTGTTGTTGTTGTGGTATGCGGGTCTCTCACTGTTGTGGCGTCTCCCGTTGCGGAGCACAGGCTCTGGACGCGCAGGCTCAGCGGCCATGGCTCACAGGCCCAGCCGCTCCGCGGCATGTGGGATCTTCCCGGACCGGGGCACGAACCTGCGTCCCCAGCATCGGCAGGCGGACTCTCAACCACTGCGCCACCAGGGAAGCCCAGAAACCTATTTTTAACCCAGGAGGTTTGTGGTTTTATAAAAGTTATATACATTCTGTTAAATTTAAGAAGTTTTAATATATTTATTTTTCAAATTGCAAATAGAATATTGTTTTCAAATTTCTTCTAATTGCTGAGTATTTACAAAAACGTTGGCTTTTATGATTATCATTTATGTCACACTTGATTAACCTCATTGATTCTTTGGTAATGGTTTTGAGTAATTTCTTTGTTTTATCTTCCTATACAGTCATATCAGCTATATCAATTAGTATTAATAATGGTGATATTAAAAAATCTTTTCCTCTTTTTAAAAAATATCTTATTGCACACCAGTATTCCTAATACAGTTAAATGGTCATTCTTACCTAGTCCTATCCCCTCTCCCCTCATACTTTTTTAAATAAGTAAAATTTCTCTATTTTCTCCACTAATTTAAGTGGCATTCTTTTCTAGGTTATGCGTTAACCCTTGAATTCTTAGGAAGCCTCATAGAATAAATAAGGGGCTCAAAGCAGAATTTAAACAGGTTCAAGGTATAGAGAATAAAGGGTCACTGAAGATTCTAATATTACTGCACGCATTTTTAGCTTTCGAATCAAAATACTCTAAGCATTTGTATAAAAGAGGTTTTCAGTAATATAAAAGATGAAATTTTTTCTCTACTTTTATTTGTTAGTTACTAAAAGAGTTTTTGCACTTTATTCCTTAAAAATAATTTAGTGGTGAAGAAGTATTTTAACCTTTTATGAAAAGGATTCTTCATAGTCATATATTGTTCTGAGTCTACATAAGCTTTTTGGTTTTGTTTGTAGCTTTCTTTCGTAGAAATGAAAATAGGTAAGGTAGGCAGGATGTATCGGCCTAATAAACTCATTACTGCTGTTGATAAAATGATACGTTAGTCCATATTATAATTTCTTCGAGGAGGGGGACGCCTCTGAGTCTAGGATAACCTGAGAAGTACTTCTTTACAGAGCACCTAGTAGAGAGGTATTTGTTCTGGGTGCAGAAGCCAATGTTGCTATGGCTTCATTTTCTTAACTTACTACATTTGTAAGCTGTAAAGAACATTAGCTGTCCCATTTTTTAAAATGGAACTACTGTAATAAAATACAGCAAGATCAGTATGAGCTTGAGTGTTAAACTATAAATTTAAGTTTTTTTCTTCCCCTCATTTACGTTCAGGGATCATCCTGCATTTTGGGAACACTTATCACGGCTTCTCTGCTAGTTATTTTCTCTGATGTTACCAGAAATTATATTTGCAGTCTGAGGACAGAATTAGTTAGAATGTGGGTCTAAAGAATTTTTCAGAGGCTTGCATTTTTTGTTCTTTTATTATGGAAAATTTCATACATAGACAAAATTAGGGTAACATACAGCCATGTATCTATGGCTCAAATTGAACAACTCCAAAAGCATTAATTTACACTGATGTTGGAATATTATTACTGATTTGAGGTTTTACATTACGTATTATGGTCCATACTTCCTTCTCCAATTTAAAGAATAAATGGGCCACCAGATGAGGCTAAATATGCTAAATATTTAGAGCCTAGTTTGGACAAGATCCAGCAGAATCAGAGAGCGTCCGGGATTTGCTGGCATAGTCTTGAGTTTTGTTTAGTGAGGGACACTAAAGAGGCAGAAGTTAAGTTTTCCCTTGCCCTTTAAGTGCTTACAAAGTGATGTTAAATATTGATATATAAATATATTTATAATCCTTAATGTAGATCTACCAGATGAAGAATCAAAAGGGCAGACCAAAAATGTACCTAAAGTAGTCCCATGCCCCGGCATTTGTGTATTTGGAAAGTCAGGCTGACTCTAATCACACCCCAGGAATTCCCCACCTCCTGCCCAATTTCTCTTTCAACTTATTTCTCAAATGCCTTTGGCCAGGACTTCTAAGGTAGTCCTCATTCTGAAGTGATAGCATGTATGTTATGCTAATTAGGAATTGGGATGTTAACAGCATTCTAAATAGCTGTGGTATTACTTGTAAGATATCAGATAAGCTTCTCTCCAGGACATAATGAATCAGTTAAAACATTTCTAACAGAATTGTTTAAAATTTCCTTTTTGTGACAGTGTGACAGTGGTGCTGTCTGTGGTATCTTTCAAGATTGGAAACTGTATTAGGAGCGAATATAAAACACACCCATGCTAATTAGTACTTAGAGAAAAAAATTTTCACTTTTTTTTAAAAAACAATAATAAGTTGACTCTGCAAAGCCCACGGTTCCCTTTACACAGACATAATTAACTCTGTAATTAATAAAGTGAATTAAGAACTTTAAATTATAATAAGTACCTCGGTTACATCCAGAAAGGTGCATTGACTGTCTCCTTTCATGACAGGATGAACTATGCACTCCCCATTCTTCCTGTAAAATTTACCAAGCGAAGGGGTATGTGTGACTTCTGCGTTTGATCCTAGTGTATCAGAGAGTTTGATCCTAGTGTATCAGAGTGCAGGATTCACCTTTAAGGGTTCGTTCTTCTGAGTGTCTCAGTGTCTTCACCTCCCACTCCTATAATTTGATGAAGGCAGTCAAGATATAATTGTAGCTTTTCTAACATGTGCTGCTGTTGAGTTTTCCCAAGCTCTAGATGCCTCTTCAGTGTAAATAAGCCCCGGCGGAATTTGAAACTTTCTGGTGGACAATTGCAAAAACATTTAAGCTAATATAAAGCGGTCGTGGTGGTGAGGGCATCTGACTTTAAAACGTGCAGACGCTTTTCAGAATGGATCTATCAGCCCTCATACAGACGGAACATTTGTGTGGTAGAAGTGTGTGCTTGGTGTACCCTCCAAGCAATATCTCCTTGTGAAGATTAGTTATTTAATCGGTAATGGCTGATAACGGGCTTTTAAAAGCACATCCTAATTTAGATTAGTGTCCTTGGAAACCAAGTACCCAACGAAGTACGAATCACAAGTATGGCAAGCTATTGATTCACATCACGTAGCCACTAACACAATTTATACAAAGAATTAGAAAAATAGAGTTGTTCTTGTGCTAGTTGCCTCATCATTTTCAGCTCATGGCTGCCTAGTGAATCAAATCTAAACCTTCACTCTGGTTATAAAGCAGGTTTTGCATTGCCTTTTGTCCTGTGATTCTCAAAGGTTCTGTGTAAATGTTAGTGGGTGGCAAGTATTCAGTACAGGGTATTACAGCAAGGAAACCATAGCACGGAGAGGTTTGTCATTTATACCAGTCAGCTGGGTTTATGCCTTTGCTTCTGCAAATTGTGTATGAGTTTTCACGTTTGAGATTTTTAAAAACAGTCTTGCTTATAAGAGCAAGTTGGTTGTGTTGCTGTCAGTGAAATTAACCTGTCTGATTTATCTAAGGGCTAAACATTAGTTTTTCATGTTATATGTGATTCCACAACTTTTGTTTTGACCTTGCAATCATGAGTTTTTCTAAAGATTATGCTTTAATGTTTCTGGATTTTTATCCTGTATTATTCTAATTAATAAGTGATCTTGAGAATTTTTCTTCTGAGTTCAAGTTACATAGGCACTTTCTAATTTTGGTAGAAGGTCTGAGAAAACAGAAGAGATCTCACCGGTCCTACTGTAATTCAGGAGCCTAAGGCTCTAAGTGAAAGAGCAGTTATCTACCTTTACATCAGTCATCTGTACCAACTGGTGATTTTAGAAACTCACATGGGTCTTGGTGCCGATTGCTGTGTCTGCTTCAAATTGCATTTCCACTTCACAACCCTCCCTAGGGGTGTATTTATGTGGTAGTGTTTACAGATGATTAATATTTAAATAGAAATATGCCACTCGAAGGTCTTTTCAAGGAAAGGAAGCTGAGGTGGAAGAGTGAGTGTGCTGGCAGCCAACCCTCTTCTTGTGGAATTCCAGAATTTTCAGAGAAGCCTTGGCAGCCTTACCATTCATTTCAATTAGAAGAAGCTGGCCATTGTTATTCACGAAGTTTGGAAATAGGAAATTTTAATTATATAAGTTTTCTTAGAATGTAATGTACTTGGTTAAAATTATGAATATTTTAAGATTACAGAAGAGTTTAGAGAATAACTTAACAAATACCCATATAGCTGTCATCTACTTCTGTCAAATTCCAATATTTTCCCAAACTTTACGGGCTTTTCTTTTTTAAGAAATAAAACAAAATAGGTACAGTTGAAGCACCCTGTATAATCCTCCCTGATTCTGTTTTTCTCTCTTTTTCCCTTCCTCCTCACAGGTAACCACTGTCCTGATATATATTATTATATAGAAGTATAGTTACATACAAGATTGGTTCATTTTCTGTGTTTTCAATTACATATATTCAATTATATGTGTGTGTGTATATGTGTGTGTGTGTGTATATATATATATATATATATACACACACACACACACATACATATACACACACACAGAGCATCATATTATAATACCATTCTGCAAGTTGCTTTTCATTCGTTCAGCATATTAACAAGCATGTTGATATTTGTAGGTTGGTCATTAATCATTTAGCTGTTATATAGTACTCTATTATATGTATCTATTATAATTTATACATTTCCTGTTGGTAGGTATTTAGATTTCTGGTTGTTTTGCATTTACAAACAACATGGAAGTGAGTATTCTTGCAGAGATCTTCTTGTGCACTTGTAAGAGAGTTGCTATGGGCCCTAGGGTCTAGGATATATACATAGAAGTGTAATTGCTGGGGTGAAGGGTATATGCATCTTCAGCTTTACTAGATATTTTGCCAAATTGTTCTTTAAAGTACTTGCATTATACTCCCACCACTGGTGTATAAAAGTTTCTGTTCCATGCTCCAATCATTCTTGGTTTTATCAGACTTAAATTCTTGGCATATGATCGGTAGGTAATGACTTTTCATATTGCTCTAATTTGCACTTTACTAATTATTAATGAGCATAAGTACCATTCATTCACACAACGGATGAACTGAGTACTGCTAAGTCCCGTGTGCTTACGTTCTAGTAAATGGAGGCAGAAAATGAATAGACAGGAAAATACACAGTATCTTAGATGGTAATAAGTGCTGTGGAGAGAGAGAAGAGAGCAAGTACCTTGTGGTTCACTGGAGGAAGAACATTCCAGGCAGAGAGGATAACAAATGAGAAGATCCTTGTGTGTGACATGTTCACAGAATCACAAGGAAGCCAGGGCAGCTGAAATAGAGTAAGCAAGGGGGTAGTAGGAGGTGAGGTGAGAGAATGAATAGTGAGCCTCATAGGCCATTATGGAGACTTTGTCTTTTACCTTGAATGTGATTGCCATCTGAAATGTGAGGATTTTGAACAGAGGAGAGACATCATCTCATTTAGGCTTTAAAAGGGTCATAGAGTGTTGTGGTGCTGAGAGGAGACTGTAAGAGAGGCTAATGGGAGAAACAAGGAGACTAATTAGGGAGTCGTTATAATTCAAGCAAGATGATGGTGACTTAGTCCAGGGTAGAGATGAAGGTGATGAAAAGTGTTCACAGTCTGGATATATTTGTAAGCAGAGTCAACAAGGTATGCCGATATTTTATATGTGGGATGTGAGAGAAAATGTACGAAAGTTTTTGGCCAGGACAGTGGGAAGGTTAGAGTTGCCATTCATTGAAAGAGATTCCTGGGAGAATCAGGTTTGGGGAGAAGAGAGAATTCAGGAGTTTGATTTTGGGCAAGCAAGTTCTAGATGCCTCCTGAGCATTTAGGTTAAGATGTTGATGAGGAAGGTAGATACATGAGTCTGGAATATGAAGAAGTCTGAGCTAGAGGCAAGGATGTCAGCATAGAGGAGGGGTTTAAGCTGTGAGATTGGATGAAGGGATGAATATGGAGATAGAAAAGAAATCCGAGAAGATCCCTGGGTCAGCCCAATGTTCAGAGGTCAGAAAGATGACGCTTACCAACAAGAGAGACTGAAAATGAGTGCTCGGTTGGGAGGAGGAGAACCAGAGCAAGTAGTGCCCTAGAAGCCTAGTTTGGAATCTGTTTCAAAGAAGGATTGGTTGGTGATGTCAGATATGCTCTGATAGATCAAGTAAAGTGAGTGCTGAGACTTGACCTTTGGTTTTAACAATATGGAGGTCATTAAAGACTTTCACAGGAGCTTTTACTGTGGAGTAGTGAGGAGATAAAGACTAGGTTGGTGGGGCTTCCCTGGTGGCGCAGTGGTTAAGAATCTGCCTGCCAGTGCAGGGCACACAGGTTCAAACCCTGGTCTGGGGAGATCCCACATGCCACGGAGCAGCTAAGCCCATGTGCCACAACTACTGAGCCTGTGCTCTAGAGCCCGTGAGCCAGAACTACTGAGCCCACATGCCACAACTACTGAAGCCCGTGCGCCTAGAGCCTGTGCTCGGGAACGAGAGAAGCCGCTGCAGTGAGAAGCCTGTGTGCTGCAACGAAAGAGTAACCCCTGCCGGCTGCAACTAGAGAAAGCCTGTGCACAGCAATGAAGACCCAACGCAGCCAAAAAAAAAAAAAGAGTAGGTTGGTATACCCTCAGAGAATGGGAAGACAGGATTTGGAGATAGCAAAAATAGACACCTCTTTTGAAGAATTTCTCTCCACAGCAGAGTAGAGAAATGGGACTGTTGCTAGAAGAAGACACGGGATTAAGAAAGTTTTTTCAAAGATAGGGGCTATTATAGCGTGTTTGATGCTGATATGAGTGATACAGTACAGAGGGAGAAATTGATGATGTATGAGAGAGGGGAGAATTGCCGGAATGAGGTTGAGCAGATGAAAGGAGATGGGATCTAGCATACAGTGGAGGGACTGGTTTTAATAGGAGCACATCCATGGTGGCAAAGGGAAGGCAAGAGTACTTTGGCACAAATGTAGGTAAACTGATAGATTCTGACTGCTTTTATTTTCTCAGTGAATTAAGAAGCCTTGGGGGGGAAGGAGGTGTAGAAGTGAGATGAGAGGAAAAGGTGTGATCTAATCATTCAGGACAATAGAGAAATTGTCTATGATTACAAGGCCGCAGCATGGCCCACTTGGAGTCAGTGGTCATTGGTATATAGTGAGGTCAGTCAGCAGAGTTAAACAATTCACCTGTGCAGATAAGGTGGAGGTAGGATTTATCTAGGATTGGGGTTTGCCTGGTGATAATGATAGAGGAAGAGGGGTCAAGATAGTTGAGGGTGTGTTCAAAAGAGTGGGATTGTAATGATGGACCACGGACTCTAGGTTGCGTGAAGGGGACAGTAAAAGGTGGTAGGATCAATGGATTGTAGAACTGGGATTTAAAATACTGGAGTAAAGGAATTTCCCTGGTGGCACAGTGGTTAAGAATCTGCCTGCCAATGCAGGGGACACGGGTTTGATCCCCGGTCCAGGAAGATCCCACATGCTGTGGAGTAACTAAGCCCGTGCGCCACAACTACTGAGCCTGTGTGCCACAACTACTGAAGCCCATGTGCCTAGAGCCCATGCTCCACAACAAGAGAAGCCACTGCAACGAGAAGCCCGCCGCACCGCAACGAAGAGTAGCCCCCGCTCGCCACAGCTAGAGAAACCCCGCGCACAGCAACAAAGACCCAATGCAGCCAAAAATAAATGAATAAATTTGTATTAAAAAAAGTACGGGAGTAAAGATATTTGAGGAGGTGAGCTGAAAAAATGAGGGGGTGGCTGGAGAGTAGGATGCTGGAAATTGAGATTGTGGAGGGGGTCAAGTTATTGGCTACGACAAGTTCTAGGGTATGACTGTGTGAATGAATAGCTGTAGTCAAGTGAAGGACCAGATTCTGAGAGGAGAGGAGGATGTCAGGGATCATCTGTGCAGATGATTAAATCATCATTTTGTTTCTAGGAATTTATCCATTTCTTCTAGGTTGTCAAATTTGTTGGCATATAATTGTTCATGGTAGTCTCTTATGATCCTTTGTATTTCTGTGGTATTGATTGTAACGTTTCCCCTTTCATTTTGGACTTTGAGTCCTTTCTTTTTTTTTTCTTGATGAGTCTAGCTAAAGGTTTTTTTTTTTTCTTGATGAGTCTAGCTAAAGGTTTGTCCATTTTATCTTTTCAAAGAACCAGCTCTTAGTTCATTGATCTTTTCCATTGTCTTTTTAGTCTTTATTTCATTTATTTCTGCTCTAATCTTTATTTCTTTCCTTCTATAAACTTTGGGCTTCGTTTGTTCTTTCCTTTCTAGTTCCTTGAGGTGTAATGTAAGGTTCATTTGAGATTTTTCTTGTTTCTTCATGTAGGCATTTAAGTTTCGTTTGTTTTTTGTTTGTTTTTAACATCTTTATTGGAGTATAATTGCTTTACAATGGTGTGTTAGTTTCTGCTGTATAACAAAGTGAATCAGCTCTCCATATACATATATCCCCATATCCCCTACCTCTTGCGTCTCCCTTCCACCCTCCCTATCCCACCCCTGTAGGTGGTCACAGAGCACCAAGCTGATCTCCCTGTGCTATGTGGCTGCTTCCCACTAGCTATCTATTTTACATTTGGTAGTGTATATATGTCCATGCCACTCTCTCACTTCATCCCAGCTTACCTTTTCCCCTCCCCGTGTCCTCAAGTCCATTCTCTACGTCTGTGTCTTTATTCCTGACCTGCTCCTAGGTTCATCAGAACCAGTTCTTTTTTAGATTCCATATATATGTGTTAGCATACAGTATTTGTTTTTCTCTTTCTGACTTACTTCACTCTGTATGACAGACTCTAGGTCCGTCCACCTCACTGCAAATAACTCAATTTCATTTCTTTTTATATCCCATAAGTTTTGCTATGTTGTTTTTCCATTTTCTTTTGTCTCAAGGTATTTTTTGATTTCTTAAGTTATGCATTTTGATAAGAACAGTGTTGGAGAGAGTATCACAGCCACGAGGTAAAACCATTAGGGAGTGAGGTTGGGGGTGTCGTGTTGATGACCGCAACAGGGGAATTAGGGATGGTGTGGTCTGATAATGTGAGATTGAAAGCTGTGAAAGCTGGAATCTTAGGGAGCAGGTGTGACGGTGGTTTGGAAGTGGCAATGAGAAATAAGAGCATCTCTCTTGCCTCCAGCCTAATGGGGGGAGGAGTGTGAGAATAAAGACAGCTGGACTGAAGAGGGCTGCAGGGAGAGCCAGGTTTCAGTTGGCAGTGGCTTTCAACCCTGGTTGCACATTTAAATCACCAGGGAGGGCTTGTAAACATACCATTTCCTGGGTCCCAGCCCCTGGAGATTCTGACTCAGATAGTCTGAGGTGGAGCTCAGGCTTAGGTAATTTTTTAAAACTCCCAGGTGGTTGTATGTGCAGCCAGGGTTGTGTCCCAAGCAGGAATGTCTGAGAAAAGGTTGAGTAATTGGGGATGATAGAGGTGTTTTTGAGGGCATTAGGGAAAGGATTCTGGAGCTCGTGAGGGGTGGGACTTCTTTTCAGAGTTTATTGGCCTTTTGAGTTTCTGTGAATTGCCTATTCTTACCTATTACTCTCTGTTTCTATTGCTGAATGGTTGATTTTTGTTTTGGTTTGAGCTTGTTATTGAAGTATTTCATGAATACTGATAAAAGTACGCACCTGCACACATTGTCTAATGAGCACCCAAATCAGGAAACAGAACGTTACTAGCCATCCAGAAGCCACACTTGTTCCCCCACCCATTCTAGTCACTGACCCCTCTGCTAGGGAAGATTTGATTTTTAAAAATCAGATCTTGGGCTTCCCTGGTGGCGCAGTGGTTAAGAATCCTCCTGCCAATGCAGGGGACATGGGTTCGATCCCTGGTCTGGGAAGATCCCACATGCCACGGAGCAACTAAGCCCATGCGCCACAACTACTGAGCCTGTGCTCTAGAGCCCGCGAGCCACTACTGAAGACTGCGTGCCTAGAGCCCATGCTCTGCAACAAGAGAAACCACGACAATGGGAAGCCCGCGCGCTGCAATGAAGAGTAGCCCCCGCTCGCCGCAACTAGAGAAAGCCCGTGCGCAGCAACGAAGACCCAATGCAGCCAAAAATAAATAAATTAAAAAAAAATCAGATCTTACGCTGCCTGCCTTGAACAACAAGATTTCATATCAAAGTGTACTCACCTTAGGTTATGTGGTGAACCAAAATGATACATGATACATAGAAGATGGCTTGAAAATCCAAGATAACACTTCATATAAAAACTGGCCTCCTGGCAGTGTATTGTAGTTGGAGACCCATAAGAGACCAGGGTCTTTTCTGCCTTCTCTCTCATCAGCTCTATCCCCCCTGTCTGACTGGAAATGAGCTCTTTTGGCAAGTGGAAACGTGCTCTAGGTGACGAGGGCCTCACCCAGTTATCCAGGGCAGTTCGGGTCTTCCGTACCTGCCTGACTGTGGTTCTGAGTCTGGGGTTAGGGCTTGCAAAACAGCCCGTAGTCAAGCCCTAAGTCAGGCTTGAGTCAGGCAAGAGCTCTGAGGAATGGCCACCGTGGTTTTGCTTAACTGTGGCGTATGTCTCATGGATGTAAATTGCCAGGTTCTGCTTTTTGGAAGCTGTTGATTTCCAGTACTTTGACCACTGCTGTTAAAAAAAAAATTATAAAAGCTGGAGTTTTGATCTGTAGAATGAGCCACACAGTGAACTTAATTTTTCATTTCTTGACGGAAAGCCGGGAAGCAGAAGCTGGTAGGGCATTATGATGAAGCCTTTTTATTACTATCAGGAGCAGGAAATGCCAGTTTCTTTTATTTTAGCTATACCTTTAGCATCTGTTGAAAAATAAAGATTGAAAATAACATCATAAATATTAAAGACCACTGGGAAAAAATGGTAAGGACAAAAATACTGCTTGCTTGCTTTCAACTCTAGTCACCTTGTACCACATTCTCTAAAATTCTTTGAAGTTTAGAGGAGTACAATATCAGAATATTGTTATAATTAATGTACCAATAACTTACTAATATTAAATTTCTTGCGTGAAATATTTTCATTCTCCTGGGAGTTTCCTTATACTGTACTGTTACAATAGTGACAAAGCTCAGGTGCTCTGTGACATTGTATGACAGTAAGTAAAGACAGCTTAGGATGTTGAATGGCCATATAGAAAGTCTTCCCACCTTTGTCCTAGGAAAGCCTTTGACCTTAAAACAGGGTAATCTGAGTAGAAAGATCAGTGGTTGCCAGGGGTTGGCAGGGAGGGAGGGATGAATGGGCAAAATCAAGAGGACTTTGAGGGCAGTGACACTGTTTTCTATGATACTGTAATGGTGGATACATGTTGTTAATACGTTTGTCAAAACCTATAGAATGTTAACGCCAAGAGTGAACCCTGATGCAAACTATGGACTTTGGATGATGACGATGTGTCACTGTAGGTTTATTGGTTGTAATCAGTGTCCCACTCTGGTTCAGGATGTTGATAGTGGGGAAGGCTGTGTGTATGGGGGCAGGGGATACGTGGGAGCTCTCTGTACTTCCTGCCCAACTTTCCTGTGAACCTAAAACTGCTCTAGAAGTAAAGTTTACTATTAAACAAAAAATTATTTTACAGGCTCTTTTGATGGCATGTTGCAATATTTAACAAAACTTTCTAATGTAAAATTATTCCCTTATCCATCATAGGGCGTTCATTTGACAGTGTACGCCTGCTTCTTAATATTTGCCCTCAGTAAATGTGAAAAATAGCTGTTATCCTCTCAAATACTAGAACCTTGTTATTTTGCAGGTGAGCAAACCTAGGCCTTTAGAAAATATGGGGACTGGGGCTTAGGTTTCCAAATGTTTAATTCATTGTCACCAGAACCACAACTTTCCTCCCATGATCACTCTGTAAATACTGTAGCCCTGATTCCAGCTATGATGTCCTTAGACTGCTGGCTCCACATAGCTTTCTTTTACACATTCACCATTTAGAACAGGCAGTCATGTACAAACCCTGTAGCTCTCTCCTCACTGTATAAATTACCCAGATAGATTTATTTCTGAATTCCCAAAGCCTACCTTACTAATATTTATGTAAGTGTTAATTGAGGCCAAAAAGTGGATATCTGGATTATTATTTTAGAGGAGATATTCCTTTACTTTTAGGTTGCCTGTAATTCTTTATACTTTTCTGTATTCCTCTGGTACATCTGTGTAGGATTTTAATGATTATAATCAGTTCTTTCTGGCAAAAAGCCTAGGTATTGTTTCTGGACATTAAGTTATATTGAATACCTGAGAATTGCTACAATCAGTAAGTATTCACATATCATGGGGCAATATTCTTGTGTAATAAGGATAAACTACATAGGATATTTCAATACTTTATCTTTTTAAAATTAGTATTCTGAAATCATGTAGACTGGGCATTTGATTTTTTTTTTGTTTTTAAGATTGTGTTCTAGGTATTTATTAATATGTTAGTTACCAGTTTCATAACTTATAATTTGTCCTGAATGACACTTCCTGCTTCCTAGGAACTGGTTCCTCCACTGTTCCCAATCCTTCCTCCCCAGCACCAAAGATTGGTTAACCTAACATTTTCTTTCTTTTCCTAATGGTATAATATTATCATTTTATATAATTATTAGAATCATCAAAATATGTCATCTGTTGGCTTTTTAAATTTACATGGATTAGTCAAAAATTTAAGAACTGATGCTATAGAGAGCCAGATTTTCCCACATACTTAGTGTTTACAAGGTATCATTTATTTAACTTCAAAATAAAAAAGTCTGCTATTCTCCATTCCCATGGGAAGATGAAATGCTAAGCCCTGGTTTTAAATTTAAGGAGAGTAAACTTCTGGTCTCTTTATTTCCTTTCTCCCCTATTACATTACATCATAGCACTTTGACTTGGAAGAGACTTTAGAAGATAATTTAAATCAACTTTTTCATTTTGCAGAAGAGAAAAGTAGGACACAGCAGTTAAGTGACTTGCCTAAGTAAGATCTTGCAGTTAGTACCACATCTTGGACTCAAACCCTGACCCTCTCCTAACCCCCCCCGTTTTGTGTCTTTGTGCTTCTTAGTGGCACTAAGTTTCCCAGCCGCTCTATGCTGAGCCAGTCCAACCTGCAGTACTGCTGATGCTTTCTTGGCAGCCTTGTCCACGCCTCTTCCTGAAGATCTACAGAATCACAGACTTGGAATCACAATGGCTACCTGTATTTCCCCGAATCTGTGCTGTTTCCCCTCTTTAAACAGCATTGCTTTATTCATGGAAATCAGTAGAGACGTCCCTATGGAAAGCTGCTGGCAGCGCTGTGGTAGGCAGAGTAATGTGGTCGCCATCCCCCCACCCCTGCCAGTATGTTCACATTCAGACCTTGGAACCTCTGAATATGGTAGGTTACATGGTAAAGGGGAGTTAAGATTGCTATTCACCTGACCTTAAAATATGGAGATTATCCTGGATTAATTTGGTGATCCCACTGTAATCATGGGTCCCTAAAAGTGGAAGAGGGAATTGGAAGAGAGAACCAGAGATGGCAGTGTGAGAAGGTCTAGGCCTGCTGTTGCTAGCTTTGAAGTTGGAGGGAGGGGCCACAGTCAAGGAAGGAGGACGACCTCTACAAGATGGAAAAGGCAAAGAAACAAATTCTTCCATATAGCCCCCCCAAAGGATGTATCCTACTGACAACTTGATCTTAGCCCAGTGAGATCCGCGTTAGACTTCTGATTAACAGAACTGTAAGGTAATAAATTTGTTTTATTTTAGGCCACTAAGTTTGTGGTAATTTGTTACAATAGCCATAGAAAATGAATGCAAGCATTTATACCGCTCCTCAGAAAAAGTCACCCACTTGGCTTTCCCGCTTCCCTCATCACCTGATTATTTCATTGGCTGCCTTGATTTCCCTTATGAATCCTGGCTCCATGTTTGTCACCTAGATCCTTGGGTAAAATAGCCCACTGTAAGACTGTCTGCTCTCTCAGCTCTGACTATCCTTCAGACACACCTCCTCAGTATTTGCTCATTGGCTTTAAAAACCACAATCCATGTTAAGAGGCTATGTAAAATTTTGAAACTATTCTGTTGTTGTCTGCTACTTTCCAGGAATTCAAGCTCAGGCTGATCCAGTAGTGCTAACCGCCCTGCCCTAACTCTTAAGAAATTTTTTTTTGTCACTTTGTAATGCTTATCAGGGAAATTACCTGTATGGCAAAAAATGCAGTTGCTCATAGCTTCCTATTTATGAAAGAGACCGAGTGAAATGTATATCTTGCTTCTACCTCACAGAGGAGGAAAATGCTGGGCCATTGCCTGGTTACCTATTTTATTGGGCTGACTTGCTCAGCAGGCTGACGTGCATGTTTGATAGCCCTACTTGCCAGGATGTAGCCGACATGTCTGTTAGCTCCTGCAAATGATGTAATCCTTGACTGGGTACAGCACCAAGTTTTTCCGCACCGCACAATGACTCTTGTAGAGTTAATTGGTATTGGGGGCTTGATTTTGCAGAAGCCTCAGGGGGTCAGTGTGATATGAATTAGGACAACTGACGCCCCCAGCCTTTTCAAATTAATGTTATTCTCCATGTGGCTGGGAGGCTTGAATTCACCCAAAGTGTCTGTGTTCTCAGCACATTCTATGTTAGGGCTGCCAGGAAGGCAGAATCCGTAATTCTGACTTTCTGCATTTGTTCACTCCCTGGCAGCGAAATTTTTTATTGACGCAAAATTTCTTGACCCACTGTGAAGTGAGGACCTTTCTGGGCCCTCCTTCCTGCACTATCCAGTAATTTCCCAGGTATAGGGAAGAGGCTATTTTGTATTTTTGTAGACCTTAGGAACATTAGTGTCATTGACCAACTAATTCTTGCAGATGGTATATCATTGAGTCTTGCTTTTTTTCTTTTATCCATTATGATAATCTCAGCCTTTTAAGCATAGTGTTTAGACAGTTTACATTTATTTTCAATATGATCAAGTTTAAATCTGCCGTCTTGCTCTCTGTTTTCTATGTGTCTCATCGTTGTTCCTCTTTCTTCATGTTTTTCTACTTTCTTTTGGATTAATAGAGTATTTTTTTGTGATTCCATTTTATCTCCATTATTGGCTGATAGCTATACCTTTTGTTTTATTATTTTTAGTAGTTACTCTAGGGTTTATATATCTAACTTTATTAATTTACCTTTAAGTAATATATATACCATTTCACACAAGAATCTTACAACAATATACTTCCATTCTGCACTCTCATCTTGTGCTATTTTTATCATATATTTTATTTCTGCATGTTATAAACCCACATACTTTATTATTATCAAGTTTGCTTCAAACAGCCAATTTTTTCCAGCCTTATAATTGACAAAACTGTCATATTTAAAGTGTACAACATGATGATTTGATATTTGTATAGATTGTGAAAGTATTTCCACAATCAAGTTGACACAACCATTACCTCACTTTTTGTGTGTGTGTGTGTGACAACCCTTAAGATCGACTCTTTTAGCAAATTTCAGTTCTATAATACCAGAATATAGTCACCATACTGTACATTGTGCTGTGTTTGCTGTAGTCATGCTGTACATAGATCCTCAGGATTTATTAATCTAACAGCTAAACATTTGTACCCTTTGACCAACCTCTCCCCATTTCCCCATCCCACCCCAGCCCCTGGCAACCACCCTTCTACTCGGTTTCTGTGCGTTCAACTTCCTTTTAAGACTCTCCTTATTGGTGGGATCAGGCAGTATATTTGTTTCTCTGTCTAGCTTATCTCACTTAGCATAATGTCCTCCAGGTTTGTCCACGTTGTTGCAAATGCTAGGATTTCCTTGTTTTTTTATGGCTCAATAACATTCCATCGTATTTACATCTCTTTAAACACAGTTTTATTTGCATACCGAGCTTTGAACACATCCCTTCACTGGAAGTGTGGGGCAGGGGGGGTACGCATGGGGAGGCTGCCACTGGGTGGGAGTATGTGTGAGTGAGGTGCACAGATGGGGAAGTGCAGGGGAGGTATCCCCAGCAACTCAGGGGTGGGCTTCCTGATGCTGTCCTCGAAATGGTTAATAGGATCCATGTCCCTTTGACACATTCCCGGCTCTGGCAGCTGTTCTCTCAGCCCCTCCCTGACCGTCGTTGTTCAGCTCACCTCAGTGCCCTGGATGGGGCAGGAAAGAAGTGGGCCCCTTTGGCAGCACCTTGTACAGCTGGGAGAGCTGGGCACGCACTCACATGCTCTCACTTTCCCTGGTGGGAGAAATTGTTGGCGAGAGGCACTGAGCCGCACCACCTTGGGGAGGGGGTAATATGTTCCTTTTACCTTCTTCACTGCATCTAATCTCTGCTGTTTTTGCTCCCGTAGCGTGCTGCAACTTCTCTGCTGGACTCTGCAGTTGCACAAAAGCACTCTTCTCGGTAGGTGATCGTCTTAATCATTGGTCTTTGGGGAAAAGATAGTAGAAAGCTCCTATTCTGCCATCTTGCTGATGTCACTTCAATTAACCTTTAAAAAGATTAAAAATGAGACAAAAATGTCCTTAACAATTAGCCATGTATTTACATTGTAGGCCTCTATTTTTGTAGTTCCAAATTTCCATTTGATATTTTCCTTCTGCCGGAAGAACTTTAATATTTCTAGTGAGATAAGTCAGAGAAAGACAAATACTGTATGATACCACTTATACGAAGAATCTAGAAAAGCCAAACTCATAAAAACAGTGAAATGGTGGTTACCAGAGGATGGAAGGTAGGGGTGATAGGACAGATGTTGTTTAAGGTGACAAACTTGCACCAAGTAGTAAATAAGTCCTATAGAATTAATGTGCAGTATAGAGAATATAGATAATATTGTATTATAATCATCAAACTTGCTAAGAGACAACTTAATTATTCCAACCACTAAAAAGAAATGATAATTATGTAATGTGATGGAGGTACTGATTATTGCTACCAAGGCAGTCGTATTCCAAATATGAATATTAAATCAACATGTTGTACACCTTAAATTTACACAATGTTATATGTCAAATATATTTCAATTAAAAAAATTTCTCATAGTGCAAGTCTGCTTTCAGTGAATTCTGTCAGCTTTTATTTGTCTGCAAAAGTATTTATTTTGCCTTCATTTGTGGAAAATATTTGTGTTGAGTATAGAATTCTGTTGGTAATTTTTTGATTCTGCCCACGGAGAAGTGTTTTTTGAGGTACAGATGATTTCCTGCTCTGTGAAGACCCTCATCTCTAACCACTGAACCCCAGCAAGATTCTCCACAATCACACAGACACCAGATTGCAGTCAGTCTCTCTGTCTTTCCCTAGGGACCTTAATACGTTTGCATGGAAGAGCAGAGTTCCTCCTTTGCCAGGGTGGCTTGTATGAGCCTGAAGGAGAAGTGATGGTGCCTCCCACTCACATGTCTCTTCCCACGCTTTTCTTTAGTTTCTGTGACCAAATGGAATAGCTGATTTCCACCTGGCTCAGGGAGATCAGTTAGGATGTTATAGTTCAGGCAGAGATGATGATAAGGTGAAATACAACCATGCTGATAGGGTTGACTTAGCTAAATACCGGTGGTGAGCTGAGAGGACTGGATGTGGGGAGTAAGAAAGAAGAATCCTGGAGACTGTGACCGTGCTCATTCTGGCAAACATTTCCTTCTTTCTTTGTATAACAGAACCCTGATTTTCAGTTGGATATATTGTTGCCCAATGAAAAGATTGCATTTTCAAGTCTTTTTGTAGCTAGATGTGACTATCACTAAATTCAGCCTAGTGAGATGAAAATGGAAGTGCTGTGTGGAACTTCTAGAAAGTGTTATTGAAAGGACTGAGCCCTCCTTCCCCTCTTTCCTACTGGCTGTTACGGGCATGCGATAGCAGGCACTCAAGCAGCCGTCTTGCACCTTGAAGGGTAGGGCACATGCTGAGAACGGCACGTCATCAAGAGGGAAAGGGCCCGGCGCTGTGAACTAGAATACACTGGCCTGACTACATCTGGGCGTCTTTTTTTGTCAGAATACAATTACTTTTTGTCTTGTGTAAGCTGATGGCTTTGTCTGATTGTTTGTTTTTGCTCACGTTGTATGTGGTTGAACTTAATCCTGACTAATGAAAGCAGGGTGACAGAAGAGGCCCAGGTTTCGATCCTGGATGACTGAACAAGGAGTGATGCATTTGGTAAAGAACAAACAGGTTAGGGGCTTCTGAAGGTAGACAGTCCTATAAAACAATTAGGCACTAACGTGAATAAATCTCTGTGATTAAATTATTTTTTAAAACATGAAAACAGTCAAGCTGTGTTTGAATCTTTTTTTTCTTTTGCTTTTTTAGACATGAACATTGATCTCATAAGTTAATCATGTTAGGAATTTGATGACTCAGTCTTACATCATATTGGAATTCTGAAGTATTAAGGCTCCTTCTGCCTCATTTTCCTGTTAATGGAGGTGCAGGTCTTAATCACATTCTTGAATTAGAAAGAGACTTTTAGGTATCCTCAAAAGATTAATTGAAATAAAACATGGAAGAATGCACGATCTGTTGGAACTATTTATGAAGTGCTATTTTTCTCTTTGGATTAGGTCTTTACCCTCAGTCACTAACTGTTAAAGAACCTTTATCACATGTTTGACATTTCATGTCAAAACTGTTGTTGAGCACACCTAGGGAAAATTAAATTCAATTTACATTTTTGGCTTTTATCACAAAACTTTAAAATGACAGTAATTTGGGAGTGTAGATTTCACTTTGCTTTTTTATCCTTCAAGCTGTTCACAGAATTTTTAGGATGCAAGTATAGTTTTAATCTGTTTTCTCCCTCTGACTTTCTCCCTCAGGACAAAGATGATGGATTTGTGGTAGTAGTTTTAAGCTTGAAGCCATCAGGGAAGCATTTAAAATGTCTTTAGGCAAGCTTATCTTCCCTGTCTTCTTGTCTGGTAGGTAGTGTTGAAAGCTAAGTGTCTCTTTGCCTTTCTAAAAGTATGTCTCCTCTATGTGCTGGCAAACAAGTTGGAATTTAAATGACCTGTGGAATCCTTCAAGGCAATGACTGTATGTGGGAAAAGGAAACTTTCAGGCAGATTCTGAGCTAGAACTGATGTAATGCATCCCAGAGAAGCAGTGGTTGGAGCTCAGGTAGCTTTGAGCAGGTAACATAATAGCAGAGGATACTTACCAGAAACAAGCAGGTATAAAAGAAGAAAAGAAATGGAAACAGTGAGACCATTGATAACAAAATACAGTAGGGAGTAGGATTTAGGGCCTCTCTGGAAATCTTGAGAGGCCAAAGGCTCTAAAAGCCGAGACTGCTTCATTTTCTTTTGATCTAACAGTCATTACAAAATAATAACAATGTTCAGGTCAGTATCAACATTGAAACTCACCTATATTATATCAGATTTTTTTGTATACCTGTTTTATAGCATAGGGCAGTGTCATACAAAAGGCCGCCTTCTCCCAAAGTGTGCATTTCACTGAAAACAAAGGCAGGCATACTTGGAACTGAATTGACAGCTTTGTGGCTGTAAAGATAAATATAGCATTTTTCAGGTAGTGAATTCATGAATAATCAATGAACCAGCAAAGGACAAAAGTGACATATGGCGGCCTGGTGTGGATTAAGTGTGATTGTCACATTCCCCTCCCCACCTTTTGCCCTTCTCTAATTTATTGAAAGAAACAAAGCCAGCCTCATGTAGCCAGAACACAGTACCTCTGGAAAAATCCATGTAGACAAAGTGTTAACAGGGGAGTTTATTCATTAAATGTCTCCTCTGCTGTTTGGTTGTTTTAATAGTCCAGCTCAAGTTGTCTGTGTCAATTGAAATTTTATTCAAAATGAAAATTTGACTTCTTTAAAGTTAAACTGGTAAAGCAGTTTTGTTTTATTTTTAAATTACTGCTACACCAGGATTTCCAAATAAGTAACACTTAACCAGTTATGCTAATTTTGCCAAAATGTTTCTCTGTAAATAAACCACGAGTGCGTTGTAGCTGACTGTGTTTTCATGCCTTCACCTAGGGTGTGAACCAAAAGAGAGGGAAGGCATTCTTGGTTTTTCCCTTGTATCAACCAACACTTTATTGAAGACAATGATTTTATTATTTTTAACAAAAAACCCCCCACCAGATTTAATGAAATTCCTTGGTAACACCAAGGTTTTTCAGACTAGTATTCTGAGGGACTGTTAATGGGGAGGTATTTGTTCACAGCCCAAATAATAACTGTACCACCTTAAAACATCATTCTTCCTCTGCGGCTAATGAAGGGTGGGTTTTTAGTCCAGTGAGTCAGTTTGTACCTTTTGTTTGCCTGGCTTTGTGCCAGGGATCTGATCCTGACAGATTTAACGTTGGAGAGTCTCTAAATAGCCTGATTCTCCAGTCTCTCAATTGTGCTTTAGTTTATCCAAAACCCTTGAAGTTGGCAGTGGAATCAGTGGTTAGCTTTGATTATATCACATGTATATGAAATAAAGTGATATAAAAAATTACTTGTTTTGAATGGCTCCTCCAACTCCTCTACTCCCTAAAAAAGGTTCTGGAAGCTTGCTCTTAGACTTACAGATTCCCATCTGAATTTGAACTATTTGTTGATTTATTTGTAAATAATGTGGATCTTGTGGCAGTATTAAATGCGACCTCAGAAATCAAGGTCTGATTTGGGTTAAGTCTGTAATATTTGACATCAGATGACCAGATGGTGGTGCACAGACCACCATGAGAGGAGGATATCCATGGGACATGGCTTGCCATCTTTCAGAAACACTTAAATTGATTTTTATGATGGAATTGGCCACCCCTGGGAACTATCATGGTGGAGAGATTATAAGAGACTCTTCTGTTTTCTTGGTGGTGTAGAGAATCCTCTGTTTTCACTGATGGCTTCCAGAGGGGGGGATGAGCGTGAAGGGAATATAGCCTAAAGAAGCCTCTTCAGAACTCACCCTCCCCTTGGTCCCTTTGCCCGTTCCAGGTTCCAAAACTTTTGGACTAGGTCAAGAGCTTGTTGTTAAAGCACTATATAGAGTGCCACTTCTTGAGCTTGCAGTTGGGTATGGTAGTTAAGAATATGCACTGTGGGGGCTTCCCTGGTGGCGCAGTGGTTGAGAGTCCACCTGCCGGTGCAGGGGATGCGGGTTCGTGCCGCGGTCCGGGAGGATCCCGTGTGCCGCGGAGCGGCTGGGCCCGTGGGCCATGGCCGCTGAGCCTGTGCGTCCGGAGCCTGTGCCCCGCGGCGGGAGAGGCCACAACACTGAGAGGCCCGCGTACCGCAAAAAAAAAAAAGAACATGCTCTGTGAATCTCTGCAATACAATGGTGGTATGTTGTATTTCCCAAAGATGGCTGAACTTCCAGCCCCCTGCTCTTTGTAGGCCGTGACCTTGACACTCCTCTGTTGAGAGGAGGGGTCTCTATCCTCTCCTCTTGAATCTGCGCAGGCTTGTGATTTGCCTGTGACTAATGGAACGTGGCATAAGTGCTGAACGACGTCTGAGGCTAGGTTGGAAAAGGCAGTTTAGCGGCCACCTTGCTTTCAGGGGCACTCGCGCTTGGATCTCTGTGCTGCCACGCAAGGTGTCCTGCTATGCTGAAGCTTCCATGCTGTGAAGAAAGCCCAGGACACAAGAGAGGCCATATGTAGGTGCTCTAGTTGACAGCTCCAGCTGAGATTCTAGATGACAGTAGCATCAACAGTCATACACGCAAGTGAAAATTTCCCCAGATGACTCCCACCCCCAGCCATTGAGACATCCCTAGTTGTTGAGTCTTCTTAGTTGTAGCCTCTACCTTTGTGCCCTGTCCGAATTCTTGACCTCCAGATTTCATGTATGATAAAATCGTTTTTCAAGCCACTACGTTTGGTGTAATTTGTGATGTAGCAGTAGTAACTGGAATGAAAAACTGGGCAAATTATTTGACTTTTGTGTCCCTTTTGTTTCCTATCTTTAAACTGCTGATGGTAATAATAGCATTCCTTCAGAGAAATGAGTTAATTATGTAAAGCATTTAGTAAAGTACCTGGCACACAGTAAGGGTTCATTAAATGTTAGCTATTAATTAAGGGAAATCCATTAGACGCTAAGTGTTTGGGGGGGGCATTGTCAAATAAGAAATAGTGAGCTCAGCTTGACTTTATTAATGAAATGTTCACTGTGATATGTAAAAAGGAAAAAGAATGAAGCTTTTCCCGAATTTGAATTTTTTTTCCACATTTGAGGGGATGAGGTTCTGGTAATTGTTCTCAAGAATATCAGCAGGGATGGTCAGGACGTGTCCTCAAAATAAGCCTAGCTTTCCTTACTTACCTATTTAGAGCTGTCATCTGTGAATTAGATTAAGTGCTATTTATACCATTGCCTTTGAGCACCTTCTGGAATAACAGATTCTGTGTGTTTACTGGGTAGAGTGATTAGAGTAGAACTTTAAAAAATCATCCTAAAATGACTATTTTCAGACTTTTAAGTGATATGGAGAAGAAATCAGTGTCTACATCACCACGTATAAAATCACTGTCATAGGTCTTTAAAAATGTATACGGTCATGATAAGTCTTGATCTTCATCTTCTGTTGTGAAAGAATTCTAGTTATTTCACTCTTTCTGTATTAGTTAATACCTGTCACCATATTTTGGTCGACTGTATGTTCAAACACAGAGATTAAAATATCAGTCTTTTTGTTTTAGAAAATGTGCTTCTTTAAAAATGTTGACTTTAGGCTAGCTATGTGTGATGTGCTTTCTTCCAGCTCCCGTTAAGCTACGCACATAGTCCCATAACAGCACCAAAGAGTTAAGTAGCAATCAACTGTTTCTTAGTTTCAGAGGCATTTCCACTAACTACTTACTGCATTGAGGTTGGAGCAGACTGAGAGAGCCTTAGTGGTGTGTTTATGCTTTGACTTCTAACACAGGAGAATAAAATGAGATGAGGAGGAGAAGTTAGAAAGAGGCTTTGATCTATTCCCATTGTTCACTCATACTTCCAAGATGAAGGTTACCATGAACGACTGTTGGAAGCCTGTTTCCTTCATGTTCTGTATTTCATGACATATTACAAGCCAGTTAACTTGACTAGAGATTTCTCTGTCTCCCCCCACTCTCAGCTCCTCCAGACTACCTTCAGCACCATTCTTTGTGTATCCATTCATAGACTAACATTTCCAATATGTAGTATGGAAGAGAATGAAAGGAAACTTAGGATATTGCTTTCCAGGGATGCGATGCAGCTGTAGAAGTGGTGTTAAGAGGAAACCTGCGAGTTGTGCTCTTAGGGTTTCAGATTAGCATTTATTTTTTCTGTTAAAAGACAAACTGCAGCATGTTCCTGATGTTATAGTAACAAAATTCTCCTCATAATATGAGAGAATCATAGAAGATCCTAGATCAGTCCAGCATAGTTGTACTGTCTGCCGAGTATTATAAATGGAGCCATGGCCTGTGTGCATCAGCCTGTACACACAAAACCTGACCAAATTCAAGATGTGAGCAAAATTTCACCATCCAATGGATAGTGACGGGAATCAAGGGTGATCTGTATACTCTGCCATTTAAAAATTGTACATTTTCTTTTTTCAAAGATAATAATCTTTATGGAAATTATGAAAGAAATCTGTAGCATAAAAGAAGGGAACCATTACCCAAAGATGATGAGGGAAGGCTTAAGAATCATTCTGTATGATTTATTATGGTATACAGAAGATATTTGTGGAAATGTAAGATTTTATTCTTAGCAAGAGAGCAAAAAAATGACCTCTATGAAATCAAAACAAAAAGTCATAAGAAAAAATCAGAATGAGATTTTAAGAGGAGCTGAAATGATTTTAAGAGGAGCTAAAAATAAACAAAAAACCTGAAAATGCAATAGCAGGATAAAAATCTGCAATGGCAATTGTAAAGAGCAGAGCTAATCCTGTGGAAAGTGGAATCCTATATTGAGTATTTGAGATTGTCCAGAATAAGGAGAAAATGATGACAGGGAAGTGAAGTGACGAGGGTAAAGACGACAGGTATTGAGGACAGAGAGAGGAGAATAAGGTATTTCTAAGGGAGAGATCAGAATAAATGTAACAAAAGAGAAAAATAAAAGTAGAAGAAAACTTTCTTGAGGTAACAAGGTTCTGAATCTGCAGGTCCAAAGTGTAGGCTTCATTGTGTTCTGGGTAAAAGTAATGAAAATAAATCCCCACCTGTCTGAATTCTGGTAACACTTACAATTTTTAAAGAAAAGAATTCATAGATTAAAAAATAAATAGGTTACTCTAATGGTACAGTGGTCAGTCTTACTTCACTGCAGATTTCTTTTTATTTATCCTGTAATGGATTCATTGGGCTTCTTAAAGCTATGATTTGGTGATTTCATTAGTTCTGGAAAAATCTTAGCCATTTTCTCACCTGCCATTCTCTTGTTCTTCAATTTCTTCAGTTTCTTTTGAAACTCCAGTTAAATATATATTGGACTTTCTCATGTATTCTTCACATTTCTTACCCTCTGTCATGCATTCATCATCTTTTTGTCTCTCTCTGTCCTGAATTCTGTATGGTTGCTTCCAGTGATGTGCTGTTAAACTGGTTCTCCAGGGGGAAAAAAAGCCCTGATTTGTAGCAGTTGTTGATTTCCATAGTGTAAATATTCGCAAGGGCAGTTTCAGGCAACCAGCATGACTTCACTGAGGCAGAGTTAGAAGGAGCTGCACATAACTGGCTTTCACAGGCTGGTTCAGACCAGCTCTAGCATACCTCTAGGCTTTTCTCCTGTCTTCCCATTTACTAAATATCTTTTAAGTTGCGTCTAATCTGCTTTTAAACCTCTCTATTCAGTTCTTAATTGGGGTTATTTTATTTTTAATTCTTGACTTTCTATTTTTTTTTCTATTTTCAAACTGTGTCACTGTGTATAGTTTTCACTTCTCTGCTAAAAACTCCAACTTGTCTTTTGTTTATCCTATCACAGAAAACACAATTATTTTTTTGTCTGCATCTGATATTTCCAATTTCTCAAGTTATCTCCTGACCACTTTTTCCTGTCTGTTGTTTCTGCTTATTCTTATTCCTGTTTAGTTTCCTGTGTATTCCATTATCCTGGACTGGGCCCTCGATACTACATTTGAAAAATTATTTAAGACTATTTTTAGGCCCACAGCGTAGGTACTTAGAAAATTTGCATTTGCTTCTGACAGACACTTTGGGAGTATTCTAATCCGGGATGGGTTATAAACCAAGTTTAAAGTTTGAGAAAAGCAGTTTGATCCTAGGTTATAATCTGCTTCAGATTTCAGATTCTTATTTAAGGATGTAGCCCTTTGGGATTCCAGCTTATTGTGGGGAGGGTCTTAGGTGAGATGGCCCTCAGTTTTATTTCTGTATCTGTCCCCCTGAGAATCAATCAAAACAAAGGTTCTAATTTTCCAAGATCAGCAAGGACCCTTTAGAGGAAATGTGGCTTCAGAATTTGTTTTCCATGCTGACTTTTCATTCCCACTTCACTTTTTAAAAAATTGTGGTAAAATATATGTAACATAAAATTTACCATTTTAACTATTTTTAAGTGTGTAGTTCAGTGGCATTAAGTATATTCACATTGTTGTGCAAACAGCACCACTATCCATCTCCAGAACTTTTTCATCATCCCAAACTGAAACCGTACCCATTAAACAATGTCCTCCTTACCCCATTCACCCCAGCCCTTGGTAACTGCTGTTCTACATTGTGTGAATTTGACTATTCTAGGTACCTCATATTAGTAGAATCATGTAATAATTGTCTTTTTGTGTCTGGCTTATTTCACTTAGCATAATGTCTCCAAGGTTCATGTTATAACATGTATCCGAATTTCACTCCTTTTTAAGGCTGAATAATATTCCTGTGTGTGTGTGTGTGTGTGTGTGTGTGTGTGTGTACACACACCACATTTTGATTAGCAGTTCATCCATTGATTGGAAACTTTAGTTGTTTCCACTTTTGGCTGTTGTTTATTATGCTGCTCTGAACATGGGTGTACAAATATCTGAGTCCTTGCTTTCATTTCTTTTGGGTATATACCCAGGAGTGGAATTGCTGGATCATATAGTAGTTCTATTTTTAATTTTTTGAGGAATCAATAATACTATTTTCCACAGCAGCTGCCCCATTTTACATTTCCACCAGCAATCACAAGGGTTCCAGTTTCTCCACATTTTTTTTTTTTTTAATAACCATTTTAATGGGTGTGAAGTGGTATCTCATTGTGATTTTGATTTGCATTTCCCCAGTGATTAGTGATGTTGAGCATCCTTTCATGTGCTTATTGACTGGTTGTATATCTTCTCTGGAGAAATGTCTATTCAAGTCCTTAGCCCATTTTTGAATTTGCCCAGTTTTTGTTTAGTATTAGGAGTTATTTGTTTTCAGATATGAATTCCTTATCAGATATATGATTTGTAAATATTTTCTCCAATGCCTGTTTTTTTTTTTTTTTTTGCGGTACACGGGCCTCTCACTGTTTCGGCCTCCCTCGGTGCGGAGCACAGGCTCCGGACGCGCAGGCTCAGCGGCCACGGCTCACAGGCCCAGCTGCTACGCGACACGTGGGATCCTCCCGGACCGGGGCACGAACCCGTGTCCCCTGCATTGGCAGGCGGACTCTCAGCCACTGCGCCACTAGGGAAGCCCCCGTAGGTTACCTTTTTATTCTGTTGATAGTGTCCTTTTATGCACAAAAGTTTAAAATTTTGATGTAGTCCAATTTATCTTTTTTTTTTTCTTTTGTTGCCTGTGTTTTTAGTGGCATATCCAAGAAATCATTGCCAAATTCAGTGTCATGGAGCTTTCTCCCTATGCTTTTGAAGAGTTTTATAGTGTTAGTTCTTGCCTTTGATCCATTGTGAGTTAGTTCTTGTATATGGTGTAAGGTAAATGTCCACCTTCATTTTTTTTTCTTTGCATGTAAATATTTAGTTTTCCCAGCACCATTTGTTGAAATCCCCTCTTAGTTTTGACTTGATAAATTCTTACTGTCGTCTTATTTTTCAGTGCTTTCGAAAGATGTTTTTCAGTGCCTTTGAAAGATGTTTTTTATGTACTTTTACAGATTATTGTTTCCAACAGGATGTATAAAACATATTTCACCATTGTATTGGAAATAGGAAAATTCATTAATGTTTTAAATCAATTTGAATGAGAATACAAGTGATACCCTAAACCCTATAAAACATGTGGAGGGATATAGCCCCCTATCCTTAGCTTTTAAATACTGTTTGGTTGCAATTTTGCACTTTTCATGGGAAAAAGGTACAGCTTATCAGCATATGTATTTTTTAATAACCAAATAATTCATTAGTCTAAATCTCATCTTCTTAGGTTATAAAACTTACTTAGAATTGAATTACTAGTGAGAGAAACAAAGATGTAATTTTCTGCCAAGAATATGGGAATCATGAAAGCATTCCCATCTCCTTTTAGTGGTTATACGTGTTCCCCCCAATCACGAGTAAGGATTAGAGCCTATATTTTAATATGTCACCTATTTAATCATGTTTAATTGGGTGGATGGAGGGGCAGCCTCCCTATTTAAAAATTTTTAGTAACATAGTAAATGTTAATCATACCTCTTCAGATGATACACTGCTAATATTTCATTTTATTTCTTTTAGAAATTTCTTCTTTGTTCATGAATAGGCAAGTACAGGATTTCCAAAAGGGAAAGCTAGAAGCAGTCAGTATTCATAGGTAGTAATTTTCAGAGATCTGTTGAGGGGCTCTTAATATTAAAGGAATCAGCAAAGCAGTGCATTAATGATTTTAGTTGGATGTTTATTAACATTTGGCTTTGTTTAAATTCATTATAGGATTCTTTGATAAGATTTGTCATGTAAATCTTCTTGAACTATGTACCAATAGCACTTTTTTCTCAAAGTATAACCTGACTTTCTCTGTAATTATTTTACTTTTACAGTTGAATTAGGATGGATTTACACTTAATCTTACAGTAGTTTTCTACTTGCCTCCTTGAGCAGGGGAGAAAGAGATGGTGTTACAATATAGTGAATGTACTTACTTATTCTGTAGCCTGGCAGGGTATTTGTGCTTGTGGATGTCATGTATTATGTGTGTTGGGGAAGAAATAAAACATGAAGGGCTATTCTCGTATAGAGGGTATCTATGAAAAATGCAGAGTGTAGTATTGGTTGAAAAATAAACTTGGCTAATGACCTTTAACTTTTAAAATTACCTTCAACCAAGACATTTTATCAGTTTATCAACAGTTTTGACATACCTAACACTTGTGCCATGGTTCAGCTATGCAGAGAGCACAGTCTGGGCTGGAATGAGAGTGGTCATGGGAAGTCTGCCCTTACAAGTCCTGAAGATAAGCCCTGATACTGAGTTGGGCATATTTATTCCCTCAGTGACTAGCTCAATAAAACCTATTCATTAAGGAATCTTGTCGTTGACTCAGGTCCACTTGTCACAAATCATACTCTCCAATTTTAGGATTACATCAGGCTGAAATCATGGACAAAGCATGTTGCTAGGTTCATTCTTTCATAACACAAGGAGTGGCTTATTATCAAATTGCCCACAGCAATTTGATCGTCAGCAGTTTTACATGTTGAGGGTGATTACTCCAACACTTCCTTAAAGCTATTGAGATTTATAAAGGCCTTTAACTTTTGGAACAAGAAAGAAATAGTCTTTGATGTATATTAAATGCTTCCCACTTGCCACACATTGTATTATATTGAATCCAACACAAGTAACATACCATTTCTCCTTGCAGGTAAACAGAGTCTTCTTAGGAAGGTACAATACATAAAAGAGAAGAAAAGTTCACTCTGAGCTGAATTTTTTTTTTTTTTTTTTTTTTTTTGCGGTACTCGGGCCTCTCACTGCTGTGGCCTCTCCCATTGCGGAGCACAGGCTCTGGACGCGCAGGCTCAGCGGCCATGGCTCACGGGCCCAGCCGCTCCGCGGCTTGTGGGATCCTCCCGGACTGGGGCACGAACCCGTGTCCCCTGCATCGGCAAGCGGACTCTCAACCACTGCGCCACCAGGGAAGTCCCTGAGCTGAATTTTAAGAATAGTTTTGATTTTTATCAGAGACCATCTTAGTCATTGAAAATTTCTAATCTATAAAACAGAAGTGTTTGGGTGGGGGAAGATGAAGACATTTAGAAATTCTATTTAAGAAGCCATTATTGATCCTCTTTTTTATTTCAGAAACTCTGACGGTCAGTCAGTCACGAAGATCTGATTATACCCCCAAGATACTCAAAGTATAGGAGGATAAGGGCAACTCAAAGCTATTAACACATTGCTTTTATGGTATAATCTTCATTATTCTTCATAACAGTACTGTTTGGGCTTTACAGCTGGGGTAACAAAGGCCCAGAGAGATTAAACGAAGAATGGAGTGTGTATTTAGCCCCACTCCTGTGTTTCTGCAGTGTCTTCGTGAGATGCCAACTGAGTGAGAATTGGATAAGCTGTGTAGAGTAGCCCAAGAGCCTGTGTGGGACCTTTAAAATATATCCTGTATTGATCTTAGAGTCACATTGCTAGGATAAAATGGCAAAGCAAAACCATTTAGTAATTTGATAAGACTGAAGACATTAGATATTTACTTTTCTTTATTATCCAACAGATTATTTGTTAAGTGCATAATACGTGTCACACATTGTATTCATTGACTATTCTGTTTGGTTCTGCTGTCACTCTTAGTACTTTAAACATGTTTAATGCAGATTTATAAGTACAGTTAAGCACGAAGATCCAGAAAAAAGTAATTTACTCTGCCTCTCATCTTTCAGAAGGAGTCATTGGGAACATTTTGGTTTATTTCCTTGTTATTTTTTATCCATAAAAAATAAGTCCTGTTTTATTGAGACCATGCAGCATATACATGATGGAATTCTATTATACTTTTATGTAAGTATTTTCCCCTCACAATAAAAATAGTTAATATTTCTGATTTACTGTATTTTTGGCACAGAGCTAATATATAATTATTTTATATTTTAAAAATGTTTTCTATATTTAAAAAATATGTACTATTCAATACATGCAAAAGAATCTATGTGTCACATATGTAAGTTACGGGTTTTTGTGAACTGATCACCCAGTGTAAGAACACATGAGAACCAACACTATTGAAGAATGGCAAAATACGCCACTTTGGCATAAGGATTATTGTGGGCTAAAGGCACTTGAAAAAAGGTGCAAGAAGGGTGCTCTGACTACCCCGCCCCTGCCCTGCCCCCGCCCCATTCTTCCTGAAAGCAGGAGATAAAACTGGCAAGTGTAAGGTGCTCTGCCTACCATACCAGGAGGAAGCACTCTTATCACTAGAGCCGGGAGTTGAGACTAAGTATTCTGTGCAAACAAACCTTGTAAAAATAACTCCTGTCTGTCTCTGGTCTTTTCCACAGTTGCCTCTCCTTGTTCACCTAATATATAAGCACTTAGGTTTTGCCAGTTCTTTGGGTCTTCATTTTCTTGTGGACGCTTACATGTACATGAAAAAATAAAATGTGTATGCTTTTCTCCTTTTAATCTGTCTGAAGTCAGTTTAATTCTCAGGCCCAGCTGGAGACCCTAATAGGGTAGAAGTCAAGTTTTACAAAACTCCACTACCATTCTACCCTCTAACCTTCCCATCAGAAATACTACTATCTTCAATTTTGTTTATCATTTCTTTGCCTTTTTAAAACGTTTTAAAAATCACAAATTTATGTATCCCTAAGCAATATATAGTATAGTTTTGCTTATTTTTGAGGTTTTACAAAAAAGTTATCATGTGTTCTTGGTTTTTTTTGTTTGTTTCTACATGTTGTCGCCTTTAATGGTAGGTCATTCATTTTTATTATTGTCTAATATTCCTTTCTGCTAATACATCATCATATGTTTATTTATTTGCCTTTCTGTGAGCATCCGAATTGTTTCCAGATTTTTGCTATTTTGAGCAGTGCTGCTGTTACTGGGTTTTAGGATACGTGAATGCTGAATTTTACATGATATCCAAAATTGTGATTCAAAGTGGTTGTACCAGTTTACATTCCATCAGCAGTATATGAGTGTTGCCAATGATCTCCATCCTTGCTAACACTTTCCATTTTCCTGCTTCTTAATTTTTGCCATTCTGATGGATATACAGTGCTAGTCTATGGTCTTAGTTTACATTTCCCTGAAAACTAATGAGACTAAATACTTTTTCATGTTTACTGCCATAAGTCTTCTGTGAAATGTCTGTTTATATTTCTTGCTCATTTTTTCTTTTGGGTTGTTTGTTCTTTTTTAATTGGTTTGTAGGATTTACTTACATGTTCTGGATACTTTTCTTGGGTGGTTAGGGTTTAAGAGTTATTTTCTCCGCGTTTAAACTTGTGTAAGTTTTGTTTGAATGTCTGTTTTCAGTTCCTTTGGGTACACACCTAGGAGTGTAGTTGCTGGGTCATATGGTAACTCTATGTTTAACATTTGGAGAAACTACCAAACTGTTTTCCACAGCAGCTTCACCTTTTTATATTTCCACTAGCAGTGTATGAGAGTTTCAATTTCTCTACACCCTTACCAGCATTTGTCATTATCTGTCTTGTTTTTTTTTTGAAGTGTATTTGACATACAGCATTCTGTAAACTTAAGGTGTACAACATACTGACTTGATACATTTATATATTAATAATATGAGTGCCATTGTAGCAATGTTTAACACCTTTGTCACATCACATAATTATCATTTCTTTAAGTTGTTGGATAATTAAGAGCTACTCTCTTAGCAAGTTTGATCAATATTGTCTATATTTACTGTACTGTGCATTAGATATCTAGGGCTTATTTGCTACTGTTGCAAGTTTGTGCCCTTAAGCAAGGTAGTCTGTCCTATTCTGTAACCCCCAGTCCCCTGGTAACCACCAGTTTACTCTCTGTTGCTTAGAGTTTGGCTTTTTTAGATTCCACATATAAGTGATGTCATACAGTATTTGTCTAGTTTGTCTTTTTCTGTCTGGTTTATCTCACTTAGCATAATGTCCTCAAGGTCTGTCTATATTGTCACAAATGGCAGGGTGTCCTTTCTCGTGGCTGAATAATATTCCATTGTGTGTTTATGGTATATATACATACGTACATACATACCGTATCTTCTTTATCCATTCATCTGTTGACAAGCATTTAGGTTGTTTTCCTATCTTGGCTATATTGAATAATACTTCAATAAACATGGGAGTGCATATATCTCGTCAGTAACCTGTTTTCATTTCTTTGGGTATATGCCCAGAAGTGGAGTTGCTGGATCTTATGGTAATTCTATTTTTAATTTTTTGAGGAAATTCCATATTGTTTTCTGCAGCGGCTAAACCAATTTACATTCTCACCAACAGTGTACAAGGGTTCCCTTTTCTTCACATCCTCACCAACACTTGTTATCTCTTGTCTTCTTGATGATAGCAGTTTTAACAGGTGTGAGATGATATCTCATTGTGGTTTTGATTTGCATTTCTCCGATTATTAGTAATGTTGAGCATCTTTTTATGTACCTGTTGGCCATTTGCATGTCTTCTTTGGAAAAATGTTTGGTTCCCCTGCCCATTTTTTTTTTTTTTTTTTTTTTTTTTTTTTTGTGGTACGCGGGCCTCTCACTGTTGTGGCCTCTCCTGTTGCGGAGCACAGGCTCTGGACGCGCAGGCTCAGCGGCCATGGCTCACGGGCCTAGCTGCTCCGCAGCATGTGGGATCTTCCCAGACCGGGGCATGAACCTGTGTCCCCTGCATCGGCAGGCGGACTCTCAACCACTGCGCCACCAGGGAAGCCCCTAGTGTACTTACTTTTTAGCTTGAAGATCTTTTTTTTTTTTTGCGGTACGCGGGCCTCTCACTGCTGTGGCCTCTCCCGTTGCAGAGCACAGGCTGCAGACGCGCAGGCTCAGCGGCCATGGCTCACGGGCCCAGCTGCTCCGCGGCATGTGGGATCCTCCCAGACCGGGGCACGAACCCGTGTCCCCTGCATCGGCAGGTGGACTCTCAACCACTGCACCAACAGGGAAGCCCCGAAGATCTTCTTTTAACATTTTTGGTAAGGCAGGTCTAGTGATAATGAATTCCCTCCTTTTTTTTTTTTTGTCTGGGAATCTTTTTCTCTCTCCTTCATTTCTTAAGGAGCACTTTGCTAGATAATGGATTCTCTGTTGGCATTGTTTTCTTTCAGCACTTCGAATATATCATCCTACTCTCTCCCAGCCTGTAAGGTTTCTGCTAGAAGCCCACTGATAGTGTGAGGAGGGTTCTCTTGTAAGTTACAAGCTTCTTTTCTCTTGCTGCTCTTGAGGTTCTCCATCTCTTAAGTTTGAAAGTTATAATGTATCCTGGAGAAGTTATCTTTGGATTGAATTGTTCAGAGATCTGTGAGCTTCAAGAACTTAGATGTCCAAATCTCTCCCCATTTTGGGCAGTTCTCCACCACTATTTCTTTAAACAAGCTTTCTGCCCTTTCTCTGTTTCTTCTTCTGGGACTCCCATAATGCATTGTTTATTTCTTCTAATGGTGTCCCATAAGTTCTGTAGGCTTTCTTCATTCCTTTTCATTCTTTTTTCTTTTTGTTTCTCTGATTGGATAATTTCAAATGACCTGTCTTTGAGTTCATTGATTGTTTTTTCTGTTTGATGTAGTCTGCTGTTGAAGCTCTCTATTGAATTCTTCAGTTCAGTGATTGTATTCTTCAGCTCCAAAATTTGTTTGGTACTTTCTTATGTTTTCTATCTTTTTGTTATACTTCTCATTTTGTTCTTGTATTGTTTTCCTGATTTCATTAAATTGTTTGTCTGTGTTCTCTTGTAGCTCTCTGACCATCTTTATAACAGATTTTTGAATTCTTTGTCAGGCAGTTCGTCTGTCTCCGTTTTGGGGAGAGGTCAGTTACTGGAAATTTACTGATTTTTTTTGTGGTGTCAGTTTTCCTTGTTTCTTTCTGGTTGCTGTAGGCATCTGTGTATTTGAGGAAGCAGTCACTTCTAGACTTTATGAACTGACTTCACTAAGGAAAGACCTTCACCTGCAGGTGGCGGCCCACTAGACTGCACTGTAAACCTGGGTCTAGTGGTGCAGGGTGCCAAGTGTACGGGTGTGTGGCGCCTACAGGCCCCATGGGTACATGGTATCTTGTCAGTTCAAGCAGCAGGAATCCACTACACCGACAACTGTGTGATCCTTGGTGAGAGCCAGAGGCGGTCCATAGTGTCTGCAAGGGCTCTTGAGGTCCTCAGCAGTGTCTGGCGGTCCAGCGGCTATGTACCAGGACAGGCAGTGGTGGTGGCCAGAGTTGGTGCCACATGCCTGGCTGCGAGGGCTGCTGCAGGTGCCTGTGTGGGCGGGTACATGTGCAGTGGCAAGGTCAGAGGTTCAGTAGCAGGGTCAGGGGCCGACTCTAGGAGACCTGGCTGTTAGAGTTGACTTGTGAGTCTGTAGGAGCTAGCCATGGGGCATGCATGGTTTTGGAGCCAGTATCTGGAATCAAGGCTGGTGAGCATAGAGGTGTGGCTGCTGGGACTGTCTTGGGCACACGTGAGGTGCAGGCCAGTGACAGGAGTTGGGGCTTGCTCTGGGTGCCTGAGCAGCTCTGGGGACCTGGGCTGTCACCATACACTCGTGTGGCTTCAGGGGCTTGCTGCAGGCATGTGCGTGGCGTTGGAGGCCTGTGATGGGAGTTGGCGCCAGTGGCCTGCAGGGGCTGGCTGCCAGCATGTGCAGCTGTGCAGACCAGTGACAAGAGTCAGAGTCTTATGTGGGCCTTAGCTGTTGGTGTGCACATGTGTGGCTGCAAGGGCCATAGGGGCAGGCACATCCGTGGGGGTCAGCTGCAGGGGTCTAGGCTGGTGTCTTGTTTGCACGCAGCTGCAGCAGCCTGAGTTGGCTGCAGGTGAGCATCCCGGGTTCAAGTGGGAAGTCGTGGGGAAGGAATGGGGAGGGACTCCAGCCCTGTTGTCAAAGTGAAAACCTGTGGGTGAAAATCTCAGAGGTGAAATCTGCAGGGGGTCTACAGCAGGCTGTGCTGCCTTTTGGTTTCTTCAGCTGTGAAACCTACTGGGGTCCTCTGTGGAGCAGTCTGCTGGGGTGTGCAGTGAGGTCCTCAGTGATGAAGGCTGCCAGCCCTGCAGTGTCCACCAGGCCTGTTGCTGGTGAAAGCTGCTGGGATCCTCTGCAGAGCAGGCCACTGGGAACTGTGTTACTCCTGCCACATGGCTGATATTGGTAGCCCCGGCCCTCCTTCCTGTTCCGAGCTCTCTCTCCATACATGTCAGCTTTGCTTGTCTCTGGTGGGGTGAAACTGCAGCAGGTCCTGTGTGCCATGCCCTGGAAGGCTGGGGAAGCTAGTCACTCACCTGCTTTCCTTTTCCTGGCAAGGAGAACTGTCTCGCATGGGGGAGTTCCCTCTTGGCACTGAGCAGTGCTGGCCTGGGGGATGGGCTGGTGAAGGCAAAGTCAAACTTTCTTCTTACCTTTTCTGTGCAGTTATCCTCAGGCTTTTTCACCCACTATGTTGCGGATGCTCCTTAAGTGGATTCCTGAGCTCTCCAGGAGCGATTTTCATTCACGGATAGCTGTCTGATCGTTATTTGTTGGGAGATGGAGGCTGGGGTCTCTTTACTCTGCCTTATTGGTGATGACATCCTGTGTTGTGTGTTTTTTACCTGCCCCCCCCCCCAACCTTTGGGGAGGAAAGATATTTTATGCACAGAGAATTATTCAGTGTGCAATGTTTGGGATCCAGACTTCTCTTGCCCAATATGGTGTTTCTAAGGTTTATTCTCACTTGTTCATTTTCATTGATGTACTGTGTGTCATTGTGTGAACATATAACAGTTGTTTTGTTCTCCATTCCGTCATTGAGGATATTCTTATGCCTATTATAAATAACATGGCTAGGAACATCTTCTGTGTGCTCTTTGTTGTATGTACGTATGTATGTTTTTCTATATATCTTGGAGTGGGATTTCTGGGTTATTGGGTATGTACGTGTGCCCTTTAATAGATATTGTCAAACAGTAGCTTATGGTGCTTTTACTAACTTATACTCCAGCAGCAGTATATGAGAGTTCTCGTTTCTTTGTGGAGATGCATGGAAAGCTCTCACATGTTTAGTAATTATGTGGTAGCTATTTTTGTTTTTATGATGATGACTCCCAGGTACCTTACTTAGGCACCTGGATTGGTTCTATCCACCGCAGTAGGGAATGCAGGAAGGGGAGAGCTGGCACGGCAGAGGGGAAGGTAGGGGAAGGAGCTCACTTGGGGATATGTGTAAGTGTTTAATAGAGGTTTAGTTTAAGCACAGAAGGGATGCCTGGCCTAGATACAGAGATTTGGGAATCATCTTAGTAGACCCAAATTCAAGTCATTGAATAAGATCTTAGGTGAAGATTGGGATGGGGACGGAAGTTGGGGGTGGAAGTGGGGACATAATGTGTATTAGGTTGCTATGGCTGTCATGACAAAATACAACAGACCGGGTGGCTTAAACAACAGAAATTTATTTCCTCACAATTCTAGAGGCGTCATCAATTTTGGTTTCTTCTGAGACCTCTCTCCTTTGCTTGAAGATAGCCATCTTCTCCCTTTGTCTTCACGTGGTCCTTTCTCTGCCCACATGTCTGTGTGCAGATTTCCTCTTATAAGGACACTAGTCATAATTGGATTAGGGCCTACCCTAAAGACCTCGCTGTAACTTAATTACCTCTTTAAAGACCTTATTTTCAAATACAGTTACATTCTGAGATACTGGGTATTAGGGCTTCAACATATGAATTTTGTGGTGAGTGGAGGGGGAGGCAGGTCAGCCCGTAACATAGAATAAGGGAGAATATAGGACAGGTAGAGGACTACAGATTGCAGTAAGGAACTTAAGAGGACTGGCCAGAGAGGTAAAAGGAAAATAGGTAGAGGGTTGAGTCAAATAAAGGTAGGGTTTCAGGGATGGTAGAGTCAACCACAAGCCTCCCAGATTCTAAATCTAGTCACTGATACCGAATTGTTTTACTTTTCTAAATTCTTTTTCTAAAATGGAGACTTTCAGTAGAAATGCTGAAGTAAATGTTTAATAGGGTTTGCCTTACTCATACTCACTTGAAAAATAGTTACGGATCAGAGTCTATTATATGAAGTTTTGGATGCCAGAACATACTGAATATATTGTTGCTGTGTTTTCACATCTTTAAGAGAATGGCCTTGAAACGTACTTTGTTCAAACAGATGAGACATCGTGAGATTTAGAAATCCTAGTTTACTACTTAAAGCTTATTCTACAAGACTCTTGTATCATTTCTGAATTCTAACTGCATTGTAGTTTAGAATGCTCAAAATATTTGTGAGGAGGTTTAAGGATAATGATAAATTCTGTGAAATCACTCTGCTACGTGCCGTGTCCTTCAGCCTTGTTATTGTGCTTCATATCGGACATCTGTTCACTTCTTTGCATCTCCACTGCTACCAGCTAGTCCAGCTGCCATCACCTTTGGTGTGGACTACCACAGAAGACTTTTAACTGGACTTCCTGCTTCCTTCTTGCCCTGTCTAGAGAAACCAAAAAAAAAAAAACCCAAAACAAAAAACCAAGCCAGAGCGTGTCATCCCCTGATTGAAATCTTCAGCAGTTTCTCATTATACCTGGAATTAAGTTCAAACTCAGCACCATACCCTGTAAAGATCTGTGTGCTGAAGACCCTGCCTGCCCTCATTTACCACACTAGCCTGCTTTCTGCTGCTTGAACAGACCAAGCCGCTGGCTGCTTTCGGGCCTTAGCCTGGTTTACTTGCCCTTCCCTGCGTTTTCAGATTCAGTCTCAACTCGGATCTTGGCAGAGAGGCCTTCCCTCACTCCGCAGCTAAAACTGCTCTTTCCCCCTTTCACTTTCTAGCTGCCACATGTATGTATGTATGTATGTAAGTAGGTGAGTAGGTTAGTTTTGCAAGCAACTGCAAAATCGTCCTCCAGAGTGGATGTACACTCCCACCGGCAGTGGTTGCTCCACATCCGGCATTTAGTGTTGGCAGTGTTTTGGATTTTAGCAGTTCTGATAGGTGCCTAATGGTATCTCATTGTTATTTTAATTTGTAATTTCCAAATAACATTTGACATTGAGTATCTTGTCATATGCTTATGTCATCTTTATGTCTTTGTTGAACTGTTCACACTTTTTGCCCATTTTTAATTAGGTGATTCATTTTCTTATTGTGTTCTTATTGAGTTTTATGAGTTCTTTGTATATTTCGGATAAAAGTCCTTTATCAGATACGTCTTTTGCAAATATTTTCTCCTAGTCTGTGGCTTGTCTTCTCAGTCTCTGAACACTATTTTTTCCAAAGTATTTATCACTAACTAAAACAGTCATATTGTTTGTCTCCTCCCACTACAGTGTAAAATCCATGAACAACTAACTGTCTTGTTCTCTTCTGTATTTCCAGTGCACAACACGGTCCCTGGTATTTTGGATGCAGTTGACAAATATTTGTTGACTGAATGGATAACAACTGTTAACGTTTCTAGTTTGTTTTAGTCTTACTGAAAATGGCATTAAGCTGATTTAAGTTCTCCCATCTTATTTAAAACTCTGTCAAAATGTTACCATTTTAGGGCTTCCCTGGTGGTGCAGTGGTTGAGGGTCCGCCTGCCGATTCAGGGGACACGGGTTCGTGCACCAGTCCGGGAAGATCCCACATGCCACGGAGCGGCTGGGCCCATGAGCCATGGCTGCTGAGCCTGCGCGTCCGGAGCCTGTGCTCCGCAATAGGAGAGGCCGCAGCGGTGAGGGGCCCGCGTGCCGCAAAAAAAAAAAAAAAACAAAAAAAACCATTTTAATCTTCAAAATTAAGGATAATAGCCACTTGTAGTAGTATGAGATGAATTTCCACAGTGGTTCAGATTAATTGGTTTAAGATACATAATTACTGATCTGCACTTGCTTTACCCTCTCAAGAGTTGTACAGATTTATTCTCCAGGAAGTAGTCACAGGATTGGGTGGTGAGAACAGGAGAAACAAAGCCTTACAAAGCCTTATGGGATGAATGCTGCCTGTTAGACACTGGAAAATCTCACTGTGTTCAAATATGTATACATGCACACACACACACACACACACACACACACACACACGCACGTTGAATCTTGCAAGGTTAAAAAAATTATGCAGATTCCCTGTTGTTGATTGCTTTTTGTTGACTGGATTTGTAAAAGATGGAAAATGATATGTTGGTCTCCTACTGTGGTTGTTTCCAATTTTTAAAATATGTTTTCTTTAATTGTTTTTAGCTGTATATTTTAGTGTTATGTTGTTTGCCATTAATTTTTATAACTAGTATATTTTTGTCTATTTTTATCCCAATTAATGCTTTTTGCCTTGAATTCTACTCTTTGAATGTTCCCACTCTGCTTTGTTCTTGTATGAATATGCCAAGTCTTCCATTATTAAGACTTTCATTGCTTTTTAAACTTTTGCTCTTAAAAGTGACATATATTTGAAGGAGTTGTTTTTTTAAAAAATCCTTTTAGAAAAGCTTTTTATTTATTTATTTATTTTTGGCTGCGTTGGGTATTTGTTGCTGCATGCAGGCCATCTCTAGTTGCAGTGAGCGGGGGCTACCCTTCGTTGCGGTGCACAGGCTTCTCCTTGCAGTGGCTTCTCTTGTTGCGGAGCACGGGCTCTAGGTGCATGGGCTTCAGTAGTTGTGGCGTGCAGGCTTTAGAGCGCAGGCTCAGTAGTTTTGGCACACGGGCTTAGTTGCTCCGCACCATGTGGGGTCTTCCTAGACCAGGGCTTGAAACCCTGTTCCCTGCATTGGCAGGCGGATTCTTAACCACTGGGCCACCAGGTGAGTCCCTAGAAAAGCTTTTAAAAGATGTTTTGGTTTTCTGTTGCTGTGTAACACACCATCTCAAAACTTAGAGGCTTTAAACTTAGAACCATTTTGTTAAGTCTCATGATGTATGGTTGCAACAGCTGGATGGTTCTTCTGTTCCATGGTCATTCTGCTGGTACTGTAGTCATGTGGTGGCTCACTTAGACTGGAATGTCCATGAAGGATGGCTGGGCTCAACTGGGATCTTGGAACCGTGGGGCATGTGTGTCTGTCTATCTACTATCTATGCTATCATTTAGTCTCAGTCCTCTCCCTTACCAAGTGGCCTCTTCACTTACTCTTTTTATGTGATCTCTATAGCAGGGCAGGGTAACCACACTTCTTAGATGACAGCTTGGAACTCCCAAGAGTGCTAGTGGAAGGCCAGGCCTCCTTCAAGCTGAGGCATGGAACTGCCACAGCATCAGTTTGGCCTCATTCTGTTGGCTGAAATGAGTCCTAGTGCCAGCCCAGGTTCATGTGAGAGGGTGTAAACACCAGGAGGTGTGGTTCACTGAGGGACAAATTGGGAACCTACCTACCACAATATGAGAGTTTAAATCCTTCAGGTTTTTTTTTTTTTTTTTTGCGGTACGCGGGCCTCTCACTGTTGTGGCCTCTCCTGTTGCGGAGCACAGGCTCCGGACGCGCAGGCTCAGCAGCCATGGCTCACGGGCCCAGCCGCTCTGCGGCATGTGGGATCTTCCCGGACTGGGGCACGAACCCGTGTCCCCTGCATCGGCAGGCGGACTCTCAACTACTGCGCCACCAGGGAAGCCCTGGATTTATCTTTTGATGAAATGTAGTATATCTTAACTAATGTTTCAGGAAGGCTCTGTAGATTATAATACCTGAGTTCTTTCCAAATTTATAATGCCTTCCTCTGTCTTCACACAGTTTGATTGGTTATAGAGTCGTTTGGGGTTTTTTTTTTGGGGGGGGGTTGGGGAGGGGGCTTGAGGGATCTTAGTTCCCCGACCAGGGATCGAACCCTGGTCCTCTGCAGTGAAAGCACCAACTCCTAACCACTGGACCACCAGGGAATTCCCGGTTACAGTGTTTCTGGATCACATTCTGTGCTTCTCAGGAGTTTATTGTTACTATTCCATTGTCTTTGGGAATTCATTGTCCTTTATGGGTATACCTTTTTAGGGCACTGGATTCTTCTTTTTTTTTAATTTTTTTTCATGTAAAGTTTTTGCCAGTGAGGGATGGCAAATGGATCTGGAACACGGTGTGTATGCAGTTTTGTCTTTTTTCAACTCTGTCAAGTTTTCTTCTAGTATAGTTTTGTTTTGTCTCTTCTTCCATTTAACAGCTATTACAGTGATCAGGTTTGGTAGATCTTAATTCTATAAAATTGGCATTTGTCATTTTCTCTATTTTTGCTCTTTCATTCCACATTATGGGAAAACGTCTTGTGGGACGTTACATGGGAAAATGTAACTTCCTCATTATGAATTCAGCTTTTCTGCCATGTTAATTCTGCTCTTTTTCTCCAATGCTAATGGCAGGTCTGCTGTTGCATTTTCAGGTTTCCTTGAAATCTCCTTATCTGAGTTTTTCCCATTTCCTTCTTAGCATGATGTCTCTTTATTCCTGTTGTACTTGGTTCTTACAGGCAGTGTCTTTCAGTAACTAATTATGTGTCTAGATCAATGCTCTTTTCCATATTATTTTATTTCTTGGAGTGAATTGTTGCCACTGCCAGTCCTATGTCTACTTACTGTGGGGTTGTACTGATAAGGATTGTAGTCTTGGAATGGATATAGAAAAAGAACTTCTGGATGGGGTAGGGAGAATGGCTGTCAGGACTCACCCACTCTGGGGCTGGCTGCCTGTTTCCTGATTGCTACAAACCCAGAAACTTTGGGCTAGGGGTGGAGAGAGGCGAAGGGCTGCTGCACCCTCTTCCCATGCACTTCCTGGCAACTGTGCTCTTTCCCTTCAGAGGCGGGGCTGCAGTTGACCACTGGAGTGTGTCTCTGTCTTCATTCACACTGTAATTAGTGGAAATTTCTCCCAGATTTGAGTAAATTGTTATTGTTCAAAGTAGGCTCTACTTTCTGTCTTTTATTGTGTGTGTCTTTGTAGGTGTTTTTTTTGTTTGTTTTTTACAATTAACTGCCTTTATTTAAACTATATTTTTTAAATTTTATTTTATCTATTTTTTATACAGCAGGTTCTTATTAGTTATCTATTTTATACATATTTGTGTATATATGTCAATCCCAATCTCCCAATTCATCCCACCACCATCCCCTGCCCTCAACATTCTTAACTCAGCTTAACCAAGGGGGAAAGCTGACTCCTGCCAGGGTGCTTGCCTGGGATTATCCTGAATTCAGAATACAGATTATTCCTCTAGAAGCCTTTGGTTATTCTAAGACTCCAGAGCCCAAACTGGTAAGCTGGCACTAATGTTTCTATGCTTAAGTTTTTAAATGCTTACCTTCTTAGTCTTTTAATTTGGGGGAAGGGGCTTCAACAACAGAACTTTATTTTCTCACAGTTCTGGAGACTGGGAGTTGGAGACCAGGGTGTTGGCAGGTTGGTTTCTTCTGAGGCCTCTCTCCTTGGCTTGCAGGTGGTCTCGTTCTTCCCATGGTTTTCTCTGTGCACCTGCATCCCTGGCGTCTCTTCCTCTTCATATGAGGACACTAGTCATAATGGATTAGAGCTCTACCCTACTGGCCTCATTTTAACATAATCACCTTTTTTTTTTTTTCATTGTTACTGAGGTATAATTGACAAATAAAATTGTAAGATATTTAAAGTATACAACTGTGGTGATTTGATATACATAACATAAACACTGTGAAAGGATTCCCTCTAATGAGTTAGTTAACAAATCCATCCCTTAACATTTATTTATTTATTTTTGGTGAGAACATTTATGTTCTTTTAGTTTTTAAAAAATCTTTTATCACATTTACTCGCATGCTGTTATACTTTTGGGTTTTGTTATTAGCCTTTTTTGTCTCCCTTATTTCAAATATAATACATTTCATTCTTTTAAAGTTTAGCCCTGTTTTATTTCTTTTGTGCTATTCCTACTTCTTAAATTCTGTTTTTTCCTCTATTGGTCTTTTTGGCTTTATTCCTTCCTTATTCTTTCACTCTAATTTTAATTCTTACTGCCTTAATTTTTTCATGTCTGTTTTCTTAAGCCTGATTCTCTCGCCTCCTCTGCCCTCCCTCCCCGTCATGGTTTCATTTTATAAAGGCTGGAAGGATGTGTAGTCCTTAAGGGCAGTGTCATTCAACAAATAGGGAAGACCTCTCTCTCCTTCTCCTTCTGAGTGGATTTTATGTCTCTTTGTTCTGTCTTGACCCCTGAAATTATGACTTGGGGATACAGTGGCACCTGTGAACTTTTGGAGTGGCTTTTGGACAGCACGTATCACTTGTATGAGAGGCTGATTGTTCTGAAATCTGTGGTCTGTAATGTGTGTTTCGTCACTCAGGGGAAAGACCAGGGCCTCTGGTGTCAGACAGATGCATGTCATAGCTCTGGTGTGGAATAGCTTTGTGACCCTGAGCTGCTCCTAGGTGATTCTGATGTGCACAGAGGTTGAGACTGCACCACGGTACTGCTTCTACTCTTCCCAGGTCAGATCCTGCCTGTGGCTGGAACCCTCAGGGGAGCTTCTGTTCATCGCCCTAGTGATATTCTGTAGACCTCCTTCATCTGGTCGGGGACTTGAGGGGAGGCAGCCAGGAGGGCCCTCCTGCCCTGTGCCAGCTCCCACAACTGTCTAACAGATTGTCCTTTGGCTCTAGAAAGGGATTCAGTACTTTGAAAAAAGTTTGTAGACCATCGGCCTTTGGAGGCTGAAGTCACCCTTCGTATATCAGAGCAGAGCTACTTAGGACTGCTTTCTGGAGAGACCTTGCCTGTACTTTGTTCCGTCTTCCTGTGGCTAACCAGTCCCTTAATTTTCAAAATGGGTCGCGACCCTTTCCGCTTGGTTAACGGTAAAGCAAAAAAATTCTTTCCTTAATTGGCTATGTAATAGACTAATTGAATTTAAGTTTCTAGCAGATTTTCACATCAAGTTTAAATATTTCCAATTCTTATCAAAAGCTTAGTTTTAAAATGTCACATTCTTAGAGGTAGCCTAAAGTCTATCTCTAGTTTTACAGCACCTGTTAGAATTTTTTCTGTGAGATTAGGGCCTGCTGAACACTCTATTCAAAAGCTAGCTGACGGAGCAGGTAAGCTGAAGCTGGTTAAACAGGAGTAGAGACTGAGCCCCCTTTCTCACCTCCCACCCCAGTCCCTTCACCCCGCTTTGGCAAATGGAGAGCAGGTCGATCACGACTACCTTACCTCTCCACGGAGTCAAGGTAGCCCAGCAGAGCTTCCTACTGAGTCCTCACTGCTTGGGACAGTTGTAAAATTCTGTTTATGTTTTTTTCGTGGACTGTGATTGTGGTTTTCATTATGAAATGTTATAAAAAAAAATAGTCATTTGAAAGTTATGAACTTAAAGAGAAAAATCTGGGGATGCTGTTTGTAACGCCAGCCACTTGAGAGATTCCCGTTCTGAACATGTGTGGGAGAGGTCTTTCTCAGGCTTGGTGTGTTATTAGCGGGGATGCTGTTTGTAACGCCAGCCTCTTGAGAGGTTCCCGTTCTGAACATGTGTGGGAGAGAGCTTTCTCAGGCTTGGTGTGTCATTGGCAGGTGTGGTACTCCTCCGTGGATGCTCTGGGCCTTGTAGATGCTGAGGCTGCCTTTCTGCTGAGCAGATAGGAAGCTCAGTGTCAAATCCGTGGCCACCTTGAGGAAATGTCTAGTGCGTGACAGTGTGTAATTGGGGACACTAACTTTACCCCAGCTGTGTTTCTCTTCTTAAAATTATTTTCCATTTGTCTTCATTTCCTCATCCATTTATTTACTTCTCTTCTGACATGCATGTCCTTGTTAGCCCCATCATCCTTTTTGGACGAAGTTGGTGTACAAATTAGCAAATACATAAGAACGGTCCTAAATATTTTAAGAAACCACCCTCTTGATCCAGCCTTACTGCGCTGGTCTGAGTTGTCGCAGAAGTCACCTGGCTGCTCGCGCCGCACCCCTCTCCTCCCACTTGCAGCTCCTCACCTGCAGAGCAGACCCAGCAGCGCAGGGTAGAGGGCCTTTCAGTAACTGCCTCTATTTCTAGACCCAGCAGCGCAGGGTAGAGGGCCTTTCTGAGCAGTAACCGCCTCTATTTCTAGACCCATTTCCTGTGGCTCCCCTTCTGCTCCCCGTACTTCTGCAGCTCTCGTTTCTGCCCCTCTGTTCTCCCTCTGCTCGTCATTTCTGCAAATCTGAAGCCCTCTTCCTACCCCTTCACCTCCTTCTGCTGAGTCGGTTTCCTCTGTGAAACCTTTGCTGATCCCCTCCAGGCAGGGCCGACCACTTCCTGGGTGCTGCTTCCTCTCTTGGTGTACACGTGGGGGCACACTAACTGGGCTGCTCGCCCGTGGGCGCCTTTGTGCAAATTAGAACAAGGCACTTTATACAGCTTCCAAATGCTGGAAACCCATCTTAATGAGTGTGTGAGTCTAGGCCGCTTACCCTGTGAGTGGTGCCGTGTGTGTGTGTGTGTGTGTGTGTGTGTGTGTGTGTGTGTGTGTGTGTGTGTGTGTGTGTGTGTGTGTGTGTGTGTGTGTGTGTGTGTGTGTGTGTGTGTGTGTGTGTGTGTGTGTGTGTGTGTGTGTGTGTGTGTGTGTGTGTGTGTAGGGGTGGGTGTGCCTGACTGCGCGGTTGTGCTCCGTGGCCTTGTCTGTGTTGGAATTTGTGTGAATTGTCTGTATCCCCAGCACCATCTGTCTGACCCAGGGCAGGTCCTCAACAACCATTAGCTGATAAGCCAAAGGAAGAGCAAAGGTGTGAATACCTGCCACGCTTTTGTCTGGAAAAATAGCAGGGAAGGCACACCTGACAAGGCCTTTTGCACTGAACGTTATAGATATATTGTAATGCCAAGACATTTTTTTTTTTTTTCTTCACATCTCAGTGTCTCTGAAATCACAGATATCTTAGTGTGTAATGGTGGGTGAGGGCACAGCCCTGGAGCTGGACTGCCTGCGTCTGAATCCCAGGTCTGCCACTTACACACTTATTTGTGTGAATCTGGGCGTGTTACTTAACCTTTCTGTGTCTCAGTTTACTGGTCTGTAAAATGGGGATGATAACTGTAGTTCGTACTTCATGGGGTGGTTGTGAGAATTCAGTGAACCCTTATATGTGCAGCGCTTAGAATACCACCAGGCACATAGTAGCAAGAGATATGAGCGTTAGCTATTATTAGTGTCATAAATGGCTACATATGCACTTAATATACTGTTGTTTCTTTTTAACCCTGAGATGCTGTTTTAGTCCACTGGAGTACAGCTTACATGGATAGCATCTCGTGTCGGTGTCTGTGGACTGGTCCCATTATATGTGCTGTGGTCCCACACCATCTCCCGCCCACACCAGTTTTCTGGTTGCTGCACCAAAACGTGCACGGTACACAGAGAGGAAACCAGCAAGCGTTGTTTTTTCTTCTTCATGTGGCAGAGGAGTCAGAGGGAACAGCCAGGGCCCTGTATAGATAAGGCTCCTTTCAGAACTTCAACGTAACTTCTTGCATGCTCTGAAGCTTAGACTGGTAAGAAATCTTGGCTGTGTAAAACTAGAAACCAGAAAGAATTGGGTTTGAAAAAGTGATTTTATTTATTTATTTTTTGGCTGCACTGCGCGGCTTGTGGGATCTTAGTTCCCCGACCAGGGATTGAACCCAGGCCCCTTAGCAGTGAGAGTGCGGAGTCCTAACCACTGGGCCGCCAGGCAAGTCCCTGAAAAAGTGATTTTAATGTAAAGTTTTTGTCTGATTGCAGGGCAACTTTACTTTGATGATTTTCAAGGAAGCTGGGCTACGAAGTGGCAAAAGGTAATGGCTGTTCTGGGGCCAAGTTCCCCATCGGAAGCCTCTGGGGTGTGCTCAGGTTAGACAGTAGATGAACGTCGCTCCCCAGATAGTTGTGGGTTCGCCTGGTCTTCAGTGCTGACCTGTGGCTGCAAGGCCACGTGAGGGGATGGGGTGGCTCATCGCTGAACCGTGTAGGATGACTTTTCCCTCGTGTCTCATGCTCGCTTTGCAGCTGCTGCCGTGTGGAACTCCTGCTCGCTGCCCCACCCTGTTGAGCTCTCCTTCAGGTTAAGCAAGATCTGACTAATGCATTCTTTGGAGATGCTCTGCTCGTTTTTCTTATGAGACTGAATGGCTCTTCCCAGATCACATCACTGCAATTGACTTGACCCTCAACTTTGAGAAATACTCTTACCTAGTCTGCAGCACAGCCGAAACTTCCACAGCAGCTGGAGAACATTGATTTGGGGGTTCGGCACCTTTTTCTTAGTTGAACAAAACAGTATATAAGTAAATAATACAGGGATGATCTGAAACTTCACCCTCTTTAATTCGATGTATCTAAACCCTGGATTTGATGATATTTCTGTGTAGAACTGGTCAACTTTAGCCCTGTCAGAGGGTGTGTTTAATGATCAGTTCCCAGAAAGAGTATCCACATGAGGAACTTTCTCCAACAGGCCTTCGTCCCTTCAGGATTCACTCACCTTCAGGTGTCAGAAATGACAGGCGTGTTCTTGCTCTCTGTATTCTGGAAAGTGGAGAAGCAGATGGTGAGAATGTGTTTACCTGGACTCCGATCAGCCGGTGGAGGCATTAGCAGCATCCCTAGTTCTGCACTGCGCACCCCTTTAGGTCACATCCAAGGCTTTGTTTTCTAGAGAAGCACAGACAATCTAAGGTTAAATATGCAAACGGGGACATACATACTTATGGTTTATCTTTTCCTTTATGTAAACCTGGAGTTTCCATCTCTGCCCCAAATCTTTTTTTTTTATTTTTTTGAGAAATGTCAGCACAGAGGGCAGAGGAATTACCTTATAGGGCGAGGATGCCCCGATGCAGCCTGTGTGGTCAGAGCCAACTGGAAACCCACAGAGAACCTGACTCACAGGCGTATTCTGTTAGGTCTTTTCTTTTTTTAATTGGCTGTCAACATTTAGAATTCAGGCAGTTTTCCATAAAAGGCCTCTTGAAAAATCGGAAGATCCCTCCAGGCTTGGCCCCCGTAGTGCAGTTAGCTGGAGCCGGGTTGAAGCTGCCTGTCGGCACTTCTCAGGGGCTGCTCGTTTATGTGATTTGTCTTGGCCGTGCGCGCCTTTGAACTGTGTCCTCCTCTGCTTTATGGCCAGGTATCAGACACTTTCCAGAAAGGCCTGGGTGTGAGCGGTGGTTAAAAGGCCACCAGGAAGGAGAATAATTGGTGCCCTCGAGACCCACGTGCTGCTTCTAGTCCCACTTGGCCTTCAGGGGATGGGAGTTCAGGCCGGCTGGGCTAGGTGCCCTGAATTTGCTGAGCTGTCTCCTTCCTGTCCATCTCTTCATTAAGCCTGAAAGTCAGGACCACCGTGTCCTCATCCGGGGGGGGGGGACGTTTTTCAGAATATGAAAGAAAGCAGCCAGAGACCACCCTGGCCCATTCGGAGGCTTACAAGCCCAGCTATTGCAACAAAAGGGTAAGCTTCCTGTTTACCAGACGGCGTGAGACAAAGTGGTTGTACTTCCTGGCTGTGCGGGACTTGGCACACAGGCTGTGTTCTGTCCCTCAGGACAGCAGGGCTGAATGCCGGCTCTGTGCTCAGCCCTTGCCCCCGTGGCCTGGGTCCTGGATGCGGGCCACCCTTGGGAGGGCACTTTGGCCTGGGCTCCAGAACCGGCCCTGGCCTTCTGAAAGGGAAGGCGGCCTCGCCTCCTTGCTGGCTTCCTCCTTAGCTTTCCTTTCCCTGTGGGGTCCAATCCAGGCAGCGGCGCTTGGCATGAACCTGAATCTAACCATAAATTCACATCTTTTGTTTTTCAGTCTGTAGGAAGCAGGATGTCAGTGCCTCTGGGGAAACAGCTCTTTTTTACCGGCGTGGCGGCTAGCGGGGGCTGCGCCCTTTTGTACTACCTGATACAGAGTAAGTATCCGATGAAGCGCCCGAGGCAGGGCCGCCTCCTAGTTGTCTCTCCCCGTTCCTCCATCAAAGGAAATACTTCAGATGCTTTCAGCAGGTTAGAGAAAGGAGGAAAGGACTATTTTTAGAAGCCAGGAAGCCATTCCATTGGCTATAGCTTCCTTCTTATCCTGTAATCCCAGTTTTCCCAGGAGCCACAAGAACAAATCAAAGGAATAGGACCCATTTGCATAAGAAGCCTCAGAAAAGCAAGATGGGCTTTCACTCCAGTGCACACGCAGTAGATCCATCAAGATTTCTGAGATCAGAGAAAGAACAGAGGGAGGGGGACACCAGATGGTTCACAGGTGTGGAGAACTGGCTCTTTCTCAAGTGTCCTCGGCCTGTTTGCCTTGCCATTCTCTGCTGTTGATTTACTGGAGGACGGGACCTTGCGCAGCGGACTCTGGCAAGAGCAGAAAATAAAAGCAGTGTCCAGGCTGGCAAAATCCTGGCAGATGCAGCTTCCAGTCCTCTGCACCCACATTTGAATTTGTAAAGACAGGCCGCGATTATTGTGAGCGGCCTTCTTGTGAGCAGCCGAGGCATTGAAGGGCATTTCCACGCTGCTGGTTGCGAAGCAGCAGCAGTAGTTTTCTCCAGACTGACTTTCTTTGAAGATCTTTTATGCCCGCCCAGCTTGGCTTCTCACCCTGACTCCGCAGCCTGTTACTTCCTGCCAGGATGTGAGGATCACCCGCGACCCCGGCCCCTCCGCCCGCTCTTCCCCACCTTCCTTCAGGGCGGGCCCAGAGGCCTGCGAGTCTGGTGGCGGCCGGAGAGGAGCATTCCCAGGGATAATTCAGACCAGAACAACTCAGCAGCCCCTCCCCTCTGCCAGAGGGACGGAGGCAGGGCCTGACGGGAATGAGTACACTTTCGGGTCAGGGGCCTGGCAGCCCTTCCCCTTTAGGAGGCTGGGGTCGGCTGACAGCGATAGTCCAGTGGGCTCTGCAGCCAACTCCGGCTCTAGACTAGCTGTGTGGCCTTATGCGGGGGGGGGGGGGGGGGGGGGGTCTGGCTTCTTCCTGGGCCTCAGTTATCCATGTGACGAGGGGTAATATTAGTGCCTGTATGCGAGGCTGTTGTAAACATTAATCTCACAACTTGTGGGATGCTGAGAAATCGCTCAGTGAAGATGAACTGTCTGGACCCAGCCTCTGCTTCTCCTCAGGGCTGGTACCCCGTTCATGCCTGCAGCATCCCCTCTCCTGGGAAGCGGCACTGGAGGGGCATTCTCCTTGGCCTCTGCAGGCTCAAGCCGCCTTTCCAGTCCATTACTGTGGCTGGGCCTAAGAGGGAAGTCTGTCTTGTTGCCAAACACAAAACCTTACTTGGGAAGCTCACTGTCCTTCGCTCTCTCCTTGGGGCGGCTTGTCCCACCTTGCATTTTCAGGGAGGTGCTTCCTGGAGTTCCTAGTAGCCTTTGGGCCAAGGATACCTGAGGCTGAGAGCAGTTTGTAAGCTTTATCTGCATGAAATGTTGGCATACATCTATAACCTTGACAAGTTAGCGTTTAGTGGTAGGTTCTGGCCCCAGCTCTGCCTCGGATTAGCTGTACCACTTTGAGCAAGTCATGGAACCAGAGGACTTAGAACTGAAAGAAAAGTTGGAGACGATCTGATCAGACCCCTTAGATGAAGAGAGGCAACGAATGAGGTGAGGAAATAACAGGTGAAGAAATTGAGGCACAGAAGGATCCAGTACCTTGCTCAAGGTCATCTGCCACATCGCTGCAGATGCCGACTTCCTATGTTTTGGTGTCTCTAAAATGGACAGTTCAGGGTAGATGGTCCCTAATGATAATTCCACCCATAAATTTTACGTTTCTGTTTCCATGTTGTACATGAATTACATCATCTCACTTTCTAGGGGGAGTATACCTGACCAAGTTCAATTAAAAAAAAAAAAAAGTAACCTTTTTCTTTCCCACTTAGAAACTTTTTCCAGGGCTTCCTATTACCAGTTGGCGTTGGAGCATCTGCACAGCCACCCTGAGGCCCTGGAAGCTCTGGGCACTCCTCTCAACGTTCACTATCTCCGACTCACCGACAAGTACAACTTTGTGGACATTGCTGATGCAAAGGTAACGTGCTCCCCCTGCGAACTGCAGGCCGGGTGCCTCCTGAGCTGAGGAGGGGCTGCCGTCCTCCGGAAGGAGTCTCGGAGGAAGCTGGAGAAAGATGTGGGATGGGGAAATCTGCTACGTACAACTGCCGCTAGGTGGTACCCAGCACCGTTTAAAAAAGCCTTATGGATTAATTTATTTTCATATAGATTTTTTCCTTTCTGGGGAATTGATGTGGCACGGAAAGCCCTGTTTGTGCTCAGGTCGCCATCTTGAACGGGAGGTTGTAGAGAAATGATCATTGGCGGTTTGCCAGTATTTCAGCTTTGAACTTGAAATACACCTAAACTCTAGCTTTAAAGCTTATTTACATTGCTTCCATGGAATGCCAGTCCATTTTTTCAGCTGTATCTTATCTTCTTTTATAGTTCAACTGATAAAACTCAACTGAATATAAGAAGGGTTTTTTTCTTCTGTTTAATATGTTTTGAGTTGGAGGAATGATTCTCAGTTGTGTGGGGAATACAGAGATGCAGAAGGCTTTCAGGGAGTTTATAGTTTAAAATTCCAGCATAAGACAGGGTGAAGCAAATGCCTTAGTAGAGGCCTAGGAGGGAGAGAGGTTAGTGGCCTGGGAGGTTGTTGTGATGACAGGGAAGGCCACGCCGAGCAGCTTGTACACGAAGGCACATCGCTGTGCTCCCTGCCAGTGTGTCCTCAGCAGAGGTGCAGCTGCCCAGGGAGGGTGTGGGCAGGGAGAACGGGCTGAGGCAACCAGAGGGCTGTGACATCGTCTTGTGAGGTGTGTGCACTTAATTGTGACAAGCAGAAGCCCTGAAATATTTGGAGGACAAGAGTGAGCTGATCTGACCTAGTTTATTTTATTTTTTTGTTTTTATTATTATTTTTTTTTGCGGTACGCGGGCCTCTCACTGTTGCGGCCTCTCCCGTGGCGGAGCACAGGCTCCGGACGCGCAGGCTCAGCGGCCATGGCTCACGGGCACAGCCGCTCCACGGCATGTGGGATCTTCCCAGACCAGGGCACGAACCCGTGTCCCCTGCATCGGCAGGCGGACTCTCAACCACTGCGCCACCAGGGAAGCCCAGTTTTTATTATTTTTAATGGAAATAGTTTTATTAGAGATATTTTCCCCCTAACTACAAAAGCAGTTCGTGCTCAAGTATTCTGATAAGGATAATTGATGATTTTTAAAAAAAATTTAATTGATATATAGTGATTCAGTTGTTTGTTCTTGCAGATTATATTACATTATAGGTTATTACAAGATATTGAATATAGTTCCTTGTGCTATACAGTAAATCCTTGTTGCTTATCTATTTTATATATAGTAGTATGTATCTGTTAATCCCATCCTCCTAATTTACCCCTTCCCCTTTGGTAACCATAAATTTGTTTTCTATGTCTGTGAGTAAATAAATTCATTTTTATTATTTTTTAGATTCCTCATATAAGTGATATTGTATAGTGTTTGTCTTTCTCTGTATGACTTATTTCACTAAGCATAATATTCTCTAGGTCCATCCATGTTGCTGCAAATGGAAATATTTCATTCTTTTTCATAGCTGAGTAATAGTCCATTGTGTGTTTTGTGTGTGTGTGTATACATACATACATCTTCTTAAGCCAGTTGTCTACTGATGGGCCCTTGAGTTGTTTCCATGTCTTGGCTATTATAAATAGTGCTGCTGTGAATATTGGGCTGCATGTATCTGTTTGAATTACAGTTTTTGTTTTTTCCATATATATTACCCAGGAGTGGTATTGCTGGATCATATGGTAGCTCTATTTTTAGTTTTTTAAGGAACCTCCATACTGTTCTCCATAGTGGCTGCACCAATTTACATTCCCACCAACAGTGTAGAAGAGTTCGTTTTTCTCCATACCCTTTCTAGCATTTATTTGTAGATTTTTTGATGATAGCATTCTGACTGGTGTGATACCTCATTGTGGTTTTGATTTGTATTTCTCTAATAATTAGCAATTTTGAGCATCTTTTCATATGCTTGTTGGCCATCTGTAGGTCTTTGGAAAAATGTCTATATAGGTCTTCTGCTCATTTTTTGATTGGGTTGTTCGTTTTTTTGCTATTGAGTTGTATGAGCTGTTTGTATATTTTGGGTATTAACCCCTCGTCGGTTGCATCGTTTGCAAATATTTTCTCCCATTCCGTAGGTTATCCTTTTGTTTTGTTGATGGTTTCCTTTGCTGTGTACAGGCTTTTAAGTTTGATTAGGTCCCATTTGTTTATTTTTGCTTTTATTTCTTTTGCCTTGGGAGACTGATCTAAGAAAATATTGCTACAATTTATGTCAAGGAATGTTTTGCCTATGTTCTCTTCTAGGTACTTTATGGTATCATGTCTTATATTTAGGTCTTTAAATCATTTTGATTTTATTTTTGTATATAGTGTGAGGGAATGCTCTAATATCATTTATTTATATGTAGCTGTCCAGCTTTCCCAGCACCACTTGTTGAAGAGACTGTCTTTTCTCTGTAGTATATTCTTGCCTCCTTTGTTGTAGATTAATTGACCATAGGTGTGTGAGTTTATTTCTGGGCTCTCTATTCTGTTACACTGATTTACCTTTTTCTTTTGGTGCCAATACCATGGTGTTTTGAGGCTTTGTAGTATGGCCTGAAGTCTGGAAGTGTTACGCCTCCAGCTTTGTTCATTTTTCTCAGGGTTGCTTTGGCAATTCTGGGTCTTTTGTGGTTCCATATAAATGTTAGGATGATTCCAGTTTTGTGAAAAATGTCATGGGTAATTTGATAGGGGTTGCACGAAACCTGTAGATTGCTTTGGGTAGTGTGGTCATTTTAACAATATTTTTCCAATCCAAGAGTGCGGGATATTTTTCCATTTCTTTGACTCCTCTTCAGTTTCCTTTATCAGTATTTTATAGTTGTCAGCATATAGATGTTTCACCCCCTTGGTTAAGTTTATTCCTAGAGTATTTTATGTTTTTTGAAGCGATTTTAAATGGGACTGTTTTACTTTCTCTTTCTGGTATTTCATTAATAGTGTAAAGAAATGCAACAGATGTCTACAAATTAACCTTGTATCCTGCTACCTTGCTGAATTCATTTATTACTCCTAATAGTTTTTGTGTGGTGGTTTTAGGTTCTCTATGTAGAGTATCAGGTCATCTGCAAATAGTGACAGTTTTACCTCTTTCCGTCCAGTCTACATACTTTTTCTTTTGTGTGTGTGTGTCTGATTGCTGTGGCGAAGACTTGCGGTAACACTATGTTGAATAGAAGTGGTGAGTGAGCAGCCTTGTCTTGTTCCTGAATTCAGCAGGAAGGCTTTCAGCTTTTTACTGTTGAGTATTATGCTGGCTGTGGGTTTGTCATAAGTGGTCTTCATTATGTTGAGATGTGTTCCCTCTATACCTACTTTGGTGAAAGGTTTTATCATGAATGGTTGCTGAATTTTTATCAGCTGCTTTTTCTGCATCTATTGTGGTGATCATGTGTTTTTTGTTAATGTGGTGTATCACATTTGATTGATTTGTGTATGTTCAACCATCCTTGTGACCCTGGAATGAATCCAACTTGATCATGGTGTATGATCCTTTTTATGTATCGTTGGATTTAGTTTGCTAATATTTTGTTGAGGTTTTTTTTGCCTCTATATTCATCAGAGATATTGGCTTGTAATTATCTTTTTTTGGTAGTGTCTTTATTTGGTTTTAGGTGCTGGTGACCTCATAGAATGAATTTGGAGGTGTTCCCTCCTCTTCAGTTTTTTTTAGAATACTTTGTATGTTTGGTAGAATTCCCCAGTGAAGCCATCTGGTCCTGGACTTTGTTTGCAGGGGATTTTTGCAATGATCAGTCTGTTCAAATTATGTTTCTTCTTGATTCGGTCTTGGCAGGCTGTATGCTTCTAGAAACTCGTCCGTTTCTTCTGTGTTGTCCAATTTGTTGGCATATAACTGTTCGTAGTATTCTCTTAGGATTCTGTATCTCTGTGATAACTGTTGTTATCCCTCCTCTTTCATTTCTTATTTTATCTGGGTCCTCTCTATTTCTTGGTGAGCCTGGCTAGAGGTTTGTTGATTTTGTTTGTTTTTTTGACCTATTTATTTCCTCTCTGATCTTCATTATTTCCTTCCTTCCGCTGACTTTGTTCTTTTTCTGACTCCTTTAGACGGTAGGTTAGATTGAGATTTTTATTTCTTGAGGAGGGTGTGTTTTGCTGTCAGCTCTCCTCTTAGAACTGCTTTATGGTCCAGGTCAGAGTATGGACCAATCTGCTAGAAAGAGTTCCCCCTTTTATTAAACAGTGGACTGTTTTTGTTTTTGGTTTTTCTACTTTATTATGAAAGTTTCAAACACGCAGAAAATATCAAAGCATTTATGCTGTGGCACCCATATATCTGCCACCTGGATTCTGTAACTAATACTTTGCTCAGTGTGCTTTCATGCCACACCTGTTTGTCTAGCTCCACCTTATTCTTGAAACCGATCTATCTTATTATTTTCGAATATCCATGCATTTCACCTTTAAATACATAAGCCATATATATCATTAACTAGAGCTTAATATATACTTTTTGAGGTAAAATGTACGTTCTGTGAAAGGTGCACATCTAACTAACTGTCCTGATGAATTTTAACAAATGCATCCACCTGTGCAACTCAAGCCGCCACCTACACGTAGACTGCTCCCTCACCTGAGAGCTGCCTCATGCTTTTCCCAGTGGTCCTCTCACATCCCCACAGCTCCAGCAGCGGCACTTTCTGACATTTTCCCAACCTAGTTGGTCTAAGACATGGAATCACGCATTATATACTCTTGGGTAAGGCTCTTTCACTCTACGTGTTTTTGACCTTTATCCATGTTGTTGCATATATATCGGTAGTTCTTTTTTAACCGTGGGTTTAAAAAATAATCATTGCAAGTACTCAGAACATTGAGTTTGGCACATAAGGTCTCCTTGCCAGATAGGAGCACTGCCATTGACCTCACCAGGCCATCCAGAGAGGGGCAGGGCATTTGAAGGGAGCCAGATGGAAAATAAGGTGAATTCTCCAGCTAGGCTCAAGTTTGAAAACAACCAGGTTCTGTGGATAATCACTGGATTTCATAGGTTATCTCTTGAGAGGACAGCACTATATATACACTTACCTCTCTCATTTTATACCCCCAGTTGAAGATTCCTGTCTCTGGACCCAAGTCAGAGGGCTATGTCTATGTCACCTCATCCAGAGATGCCCCCTTTAAGAGGTATGATGGGAAAGTGGGTGGGAATCAGGCAGCAGGAGGAGAACCTTCTGATGGAAACGATTTCCGTTTTCAATTTTAGTTACATGATTGTGGCAGTAAGAATTAGTTTTTCAAAGCTTGAGAAGTTTCACAGCTCGGACAGCATGCCGCTACTTGGGCTCTGAAGCTCAGTCCAGACATTTTATCCAGTGCACGCTACTGAATTTGAAGAACTTGACAGTTGTAGTGGTCTAGGTCTGCCGTAACTCGCTGCTATGTCGCAGCTTCCAACACCGCTGCCTCCGTCATTACAAATGAATAAAGGCATGGGGTCCTGTTCCAGAATTATTCGTCACATTCTTTAAATAAGCTCTCTACCCCATTAATTGGCTTTTCTTGTCTGGTTGCCAGTAGCTACACTCACTCACTTCCCCCACGGGAAGCCTCTCTCAGAGATGTTTGCTGTTTAGCCAGGATGTGTTTTAATTCTCAAGGACAAAAGGAGCAGGCAGCCCCTGCCTGGCTCCCCTGGACTCGCTGCCCCCTGAGCCTGGGATTAGTGGAGGAGCTGGCCGGCTTCCAGCCCGGAGCTGGAGGTCGAGGGGATTAGGAAACGGGGAGGAGCGGGCTGCTCCTCTTCCCTGGTGCCAGCCATTCATTGGTAAAGCTTGCCTTGACGGTGTTGCTGGTTAAATAATGTGAGCCTGGAACAGAAGGTTAAAATGTTAACATACTGCTAACATAAAATAGTGTTTAAAAAACTTAAGACATTCCTAACAACTGCTTTTTTCCTTTTAAGCCATGTCTGTCTTTTGCCTCAGTGTTTCGTTGATTAGAGACTATACTTTTGGTTTCTCTCAGGTGGAACCTTCAGGAGGTCTTCTTAGAGCTCAAGGATGGCCAGCAGATTGCCCTGTTCAAGCCCAGTGGGGAGAACAGCAATGAGCTGAAAAAGGAGTGAAGGTGATCAGCCCGTCCTAGCCCCGCCTCCCTCCTCACCATGTGCGCCCCTGTGGCTGCAGGCCAGCCCCCAGGTCGGGCTGGCTGCACGTGTGGGCATACAGTGATCTCAGGATCATTCTAATTTGACCAGTGACCCCTGCTGAAGTTTTTAATTTCATCAGAAAGCTACTATAATTTATAAGAATTAATTTGAAAGTTCTCTATATAGAAGCAAAGCACAGAATAAAAGGAATCAGTATTAATAATGTTGATTTCTCATCTCTTTTTCTCTTCTCTCCCCTACCCCACTTTTCAGCCCTATCAATGAGAAGGTTTTAGGTTTTATTAGTCTTGCAAGGGGACAAAGACCTTCCTTCCCGCTGAGCGCCAGAGCCTACAAAATCCAGAAACCTGCCAGCTTTGCTTTGCAAAGGCCAGTCTAACCCCCTCAGTATTACTAGGCTTAATGCAGGTGTCGTAAAGGACATTCATGAGCTCCTTTACTGTATTCTTAATAGTCATTGGAGGGGAGCCTCTCAGAAAAGATTAAGCTTAAATATGCCAGTACAGAGTACAGGACTTCCATCGTTAGAAGTTATTTCTGTTCTGTAATTTCTTTCTTTAAAAAATATGCTCTTTGAATAGATCATGAAGTGAAAAAGTTCTTTCCCTGAGAGCTTTTGTTGATAAATATTACGATCTGTACAGTCTTTTTTGTGCTGCTTTATTCTTTAACCATTACGTACCGTCCTGTTGTGTACCTGTCACTTTATATAGTGCCTCATACCTGACTGTTCTATAACAGCTTTTACTTACTTTCAGTGTTTGCTGGATTTTTTCTTGCTGTGGCCAAGCCACAGAAAACCAGGGCCTGAGTGGACCATCTGTTCTGAAGTAAAAGCAAGTAAGTAAGTTTCTGTGTACGATTTGTATGAAGAGGCTTTCCTAACCCAGCTGACAGGAAACAGGATGTAGTGAAAAGATCCTTGATTTCTGTTTCAAAGTCACCATCTTGGGTATTATTTCCAGTTAAGCATATTTCCATGGACTTCTTAATGCCTTTATGGTTGACTGTGAACAGGCCGGAACCTGGTCCTTGCAATAGACATTGTCCTTTCTTTCCTTGAAGTAATGCCGTATACCTGTAGCCCACTACTTCCTGTGTGTCCAGTGATCACTGTGATCCAGCCATGGACTCCCAGTAATGACCTGGAAGACATCTTGGAGGATGCACGTCATCATCAGAGGCAAAGGAGACTTTTCACTGTTTGAGCAAGTGTTCCCAGCACACCCCATGAGTCAGCCCAGTGGTGACTGGAGAAAGGGCTCACTAGAATTGTAAGAATTATAGATTTATGAAGACTGCAGAAGAGCGATCACAGCCAACAAGTGGCGGTAGGACTCCCACGTGCCTTTACTAAGATGCTGTATGGTCTCTGCTCACAAGCGGCTTATGTAATACTGGACTAGAAGAGTTCCAAGCAGCGGTGCTAAAACGAGGTAGAAGAGAGACCGATTAGGAGGAATCCAGGAGGCCAATCAGGTCACTCCTCCCTCTTGGTGGACTGGTGACCTCATGGGCTTATTTCAGACGTGATGGAGACTGCCTTGCAAATAGAAAAACCATGAAAACAGGCCTCAGCAGGGGAGGTGTGAGCTATGCTCCAGAAAGAAGATCTGCCATTTGGCCAGTGTATAGGTTAGCTGAAGATACAGTAAAAGCAAGCCCTGGACAGGTGAGGTGACCAGAGCATGAATGCCAGCATTAGCATCTTGCATTGAGCTTGTAGCCCTCAGGTTCTGGAGTAAGTATATGATTCTACTGTTAATGACGGTTTAAGAGACTGTGCAGAATTATACTACTACTCCCAGTTTTGGTGAAGTTGCATTCAGCAAAGATGAAGCTAAACTGAATGACACCCACGTGAAGCAGCCAGCACTGCACCGATGGTGGCCTCTGGCACAGCGGGAAGGGCAGGGCAATGCTCTGTCGACAGCAGCTCCACAGGTCTTTCTGAAGGCTGCTTGACTCTGTTTTCAGTTTGTCCGTATGAAAACTATGAATAAATACTTACCAATCGCTGGTCTTACAGGCAAGGCAGCGTTTATACTGCTTGTTGGGAGGCTTGGCCAAAAGATGCTGTATCCACAGGAGGCACCATGAAGGGGTTGGGGGGCGTTCAAGGAGGAGGTGAGAGGGTGATGATGGGAAAAGCCTCCAGCCTCCACCCACGGGAAGAGCCTCTCCTCCTCGGTAACCTGTCCACCATCCAGGCTTGTCTTTCCGCCGACTCCAGCAGTTGCTCAGTTCAAAGTGCTGTCAGGAACGTGTACAGAAAAGTTGACATTTTACGATCCAGGGTTCAAAAGTGGGAGTTGAAAATATTAGAAACATGCCTCTGTATCATAGATCACATTTCATTTAATAATGAAAGGCATTTAATATACCATTAGAAGAAGTAATAGAGAGCAGACAATACTTAAAATAGCAAAAAGCAAACCAAAACAAAAACTACTTAGGAAAAAGTGAGCAAGAAATCTGCAAAACTTATATGAGAGGTCTAAAACACACTACTGAAAGGTACAAATGTAGAACTGGACAAAGGGAAAGACACACCATGTTCTTGGATGGCAAGATTCTTCATCATAAAGATGTCAGTTCTCCCTGAGTTAAATTTAATGTGATTTTTAAAAGACAAGCTAATTAATTGTAAATTCCTTTGGAAGAAGAAATAAGCAACGATAGCTAGGAAATCACTGCAAAGGAAGAGTAAGGAAGGGGGGGGGCTAGTCTTACAGACATTAAAACATATTTGTAAATAAAATAATGAAGTGCTGGCACATGAAGAGACAATGCAATGAAAATATAGACGTGCATATGGAAATCTGGTTATGGTAAAGCAGCATCTAAATCAGGGAGGGAGAGGAAGACATTTGAAAAGTGATGTTGGAACAACCTGATAGCCATATGCAAAAAGATGAAATGGGATCAACTGCTCACCATACATTCCAATTGGATCAAAAGATCTAAATGTAAAAATGAAACCATCTAAGCACTAGCAGAAAAATATGGGTGAATTCTTTTATAACCCAGAAGTGGAGAAACTCACCTAACCATGATTCATTATAGAATAAAGAAAATTGACTGTATAAAAACAAATTTCTGCATGTCTAAAAATACCAAAAGCAAAGTAAAAAGCAAATGGTAAAATATTTAGAATATAAATCACAAAAGTTAATATCCTTAATTTCTAAAGAGTGAAAGTTGAGAAAACAGTAACCCAATAGAAAAATGGGCAAAAGATATTATGTATTCACAGAAAAGAAATGCAAGTGACTCAAACACACTAAAAAAAAAAGGTCAACCTCACTCTTAAAAAGAATATAAATTCAAACTACAGGAAGATACCATTTTTCTTCTAGCAAATTGGCAATAATCCCTAAATTTGAGAACCTATTTTCTCAAAAGGCTGTGGGGAAATAAGCATTTTTAAATTGCTGGTGTAAAGACAAAATGAAACAACACCTGTGGGAGGGAATTTGACAATACCTAGAAAAATGTCACGTACACTTACCATTCTATTCAGCAATCCCACATCTAAGATTTTATCCCAAAGTACACTGGCAAAAAATACAAAATGCCATTTATGTAAGGTTATTTAATGTAACACTATTGGTAACAGCAAAAAACTGTAAACAACCCAGGTACAACCCAAGTCTCCATTGATAGAGAATGGGTTAAATAAACTTTGACTTCCATACAGTTGAGGAGTCTGTACTTGTGAAAAGGAATTTTATATATGCATGTGTATATGTATGCATATGTTAGCTTCTACTTTCAAAAAGAAACAACGGAAGAATAACTAAAATCAATACAAGTAGTTACCTTTGGGGAAGTAAACAAATGGCCAGGGGATGTAAGTAGGAAACAGGGATGGAAGCTGTACTTTCCTGAATGTACCTTGTTTTACACTTTTGACTTTGAAATCATGCTCTTTTGTTTTTACATAATTTAAAAATAAAATCACAAAGAAAAAAATCTTTAAAATACTTCCTAAAATATTGAAACAAATGAACCACACAGAGAAGAAATATTTCAAGTGACTTTCAAACAGTTCTGACTCAACATCCTTGGTGGGATATATCCTCATGGCAAAAAGGAACCTCAAGAAATTTTAAACTACTTTCAGTGGTCTAGTGTTAGTGCCCACGTGCGTACACACACACTCACTCACTGGAGACTTCCTCCTTCCCATACTTGTCACTCCTTCTACAACAGAGAGAAACCTGGCTCTCATAATCCGAGGTGTATTTACTAATTTGTTTAAATCTAAAATACACAGAAGGAGTTCTCCTACTGTCAACTTTAAAAAGCAAAAACCCCCAGGAGGGACAAGATGGAGTAGACACACGTTTCCCTATTCTTCCCACTAAGCACAGCTAAAACCCTAGACATTTATCAAACACACTGAAAAATGAAAAGAAGGCAGATTGGCCGAGGATCTTGGGACCCAAGTGATAACAGCAGTGAGTTCCCTGGGCTTTCTTTTGCCTCATGTGTCCCAGACTAGGTGCTGGTGAAACCAGCAGCCTAGAAACACCAATGGCTGCAAAAACAAAAGCCAAGAAAAGCCTGCTTTCTCAAGCTAAAGAACTTTCACACAGTAATCGCCCTATTCTAGCCAGACACCATGGAAAAAAAAATGGCCCCAACCCTACCCTAGCCTGTCAACAAAGGCCAGGTGGAGAGCCGAGACTTGCTCCCCTTACTCAGCCAGAACAAGGCCTTCCCCGCCCGCCCCTTTGGCCCCCGTCCTCTGCAGGGTGTGGTGGCGGAGAAGGCCCAGGGGAGCTACACCCACCTTTCCTGCCCGCTGGTACTCCCACCCCCCGCGGCATCAGTGGAGCCCCTATTCTTCAGTGGGAAGCCGTAAGGAGGTACCCCTCCCCCTGCCTGGGTGTCAGAAGAGGCCAAGTGGTGAGCCTGGACCTTCACCCCCAACTGGCAGCAGTGAGGAGGCAGTGTACATATCCCCTCTTCACCCACCGGTATGGCGGTGTCAGGAAAAGCCTGCTTTTAAAACAGAAGATTTAGACAAGATCCAGAGTCCCGTGACATAAAACCAGACGTCCAATACACAATAGAAAACCACGCTTTTATACCAAGAACAAGGAAAATCTGAACTTGAAAAGAAGGAAAGAAATCAGGAACTTGAAGATAAAATAGAAATTACCCAATCTGAGCAGAGAAAACAGGCCGACAATAATACCTGTGGTTCTGTAACAAAAAAATCTAGCATTCATGTCATTGGAGTCCCAGGAGAAGAGAAAGGTGGGGCTGAAAAAAGCATTTGAAAGAATTAACGTCTGAAAAGTTTCCAAATTTGGCAAAAGACATAAACCTATATATTTAAGAAGCCGAGTGGAACCTAAACAGCGTAAACCTAAAGAAATCTATGATAACACAAACTTCTGAAAACTAAAGGCAAAGAAAAAAAGCTTGAAAGCAGCAAGGCAGAAATACCACCTTACCTATAGGGGAAAGATAATTCAGATGATAGCTGTATCCTCATAAACCGTGGAGGCCAGAAAAATGGCACAAAAGTTTTCAAGTTCTAAAAGAACTGTCAACTCTGAATTCTGCATCTGATAAAATTATTCTTCAGGAACGAAGGAAAGATAAAGACTTTCCAGATGATGGAAAACAAAAAGAATTTGCTTGAATAGACTTCCCTTAAAAGAATGACAAAAGGAAGTTCTTGAAACAGAAAATGTTGAGGAAAAAAAGTCTTGGAACATCAGGAAAGAAGAACAATGGAAAGAGCAGAAACATGGGTGAATATGATCGACTTGACTTCTCCTCTTGAGTTATCTCAGGAATTGTTTGGTTGTGGAAACAAAATGTATAACATTGTCTGATGTACTATTTACCTGAACTGGTAAAATGTTGACACAACCCATCTTTGTTGCTATGAAATAGTTCTGTATCTAAATTGTGGTTACAGGAAACTACATGTGATAGAGTGGCATAGAACTGTACACACGCACTGCTTGGATGTCAGCCTCCTGGTTTTAGCACTGTACTACAACTACACAAGATGTGTCTGTACTACTATCTTTCCAACTCCTTTTAAGTCTAAAAACTTTGTATTTTGAAATAATTGTTAAGGTGTAGGACAAGGACACTGAATATGCTGCTTTGAAAGGGGCAAAGATGAGGTGATAATCCTTCCCTCCTGAATCATCTCCAGCTCTCTGAGGATTAAACATCTCTCTTCCTAAATATCTTTTTTTTTTTCTTCTAGGTACATTTCTCTCACAAGTTATTAGAAAACTGGTCACTTTACAGTAATGGAGATAACTGAGAGATAATAATTTTCATGAAAACCGATCAGTGTATTGAAACTAAGAGAACATTTTTATGTAAAAATGTTATACTATTGCTGATGACATATTTAGTAAAAATAGTTTAGTTTTAGTAGATAAAACTCACTTGTTTTAATAAAAACTGTAAGAATGAATGCAAAGTCCTAAGATTATTCTGCCATGTAAAATGAACTGCTCCCCAAAGGACTGTGTCCGTATTGGTTTGAAATAGGAAATATCTCCTATTTAGAATATGTTTAGATTACAAGAGCCTGGCAGGGGGGTTGGCAAACTTATTCTGTAAAGGGCCAGAGAGTAACTATTTTAGGCTGATTAGGCCATAAGATCTCTGTTGCAACTACTCAACCCTGCGGGTTTTCCCATGAAACCGGCTGTAGACAGATGTAAATGAACAGGCTGTGTTCCAAGAAAGCTTCATTTACCAAACACGCCACAAGGGCATAATGTGCTGACCTCTGTACCAGCCTAATCTCAGGTTACCTATCCTCCAGTCATTAACAAAAATTCATCCACAATCAAGCTACACAAAACTAATTTTAAAAAAATGATTGTTTATGGACATTAATATGTAGCCCAAGGTAGACTCCACTGAGGTTAAAGCCCTGGAACGCTCAACGATTCTATCCTCTGTTTTGCCGGCAGCTGCTAAGATCCTGGGCAAACCACGTATTCCCTCTGAGATTCTATTACCTCCTCTCTACTTTGAGAGAATTAGGAGGGATGTTATTCCTTCCCAATTTTGTTACCATGAATTTCAATTCAGCAGACTTACTTCCACTCTTACCAACAAAACTTTAGACCGAGACTTTAAATGAAGAGCTTCAAAAGAAAATGACACTCATTTTTATTTGAATAATTTATAACATAGGTCTGATGAAGCACAGTGAGCTAAAACTGACCACTGGAGGATTAGGAATGTCAAAAACCAAAACTGAAAAACAGAGTATCCAAAACAATAGCATCAAATAACAAAATACACAGGGATAAAGTTTGCAAAGGATGTACGAGGACTCTACACTGGAAAATATAACACGATGCCGAGAAAAATTGAAATAAACGAACGGGAATACACACTATGTTCACAGCCCGGGAGAACTGTTAAAAAGTCAAATTGATTGACAGATGAATCGCAAACAAAATCCCACGAGGCTTTTTTAGGGGGTGATTTTGGTAGAAGTTGACAAACCAACGCTAAAATTTCTTCAGAAATGCCAAGGACCTAGAATAAACAACAGTCTGAAAAATGAAGGAATTGGAAGTCCTACTGTACTTGACATCAGGACTTACAAAGTTCTGACAAAAAGATAAGCAAATAAATTAATGAAACAGAAGAGTGTGCAGAAGTAGATCCACAGACATACGGTCAGATGATTTGAGACAAGGACAGCAAAACAGTTCAATGCGGAAAGGAAAATCGGTCTGACAAATGGTGCTGGAACAACTACATATTCATACGGAAGACAAGGACACTTGACCCTCCCTAACACCAAAGGGGACAAAAGTGTAAAGTGGATCGCAGGCCTGAACATAAAAGTTAAAACTATAAAGCTTAAAAAAAACCTTCGTGACTTTGGGGTAGGTAAGGACTTCTTAAAGAGGGTACAGAAAGTATTAACCATGTAAAACAAAAATTGATGAATTGGACTTCATCGAAATTACAGCTACCTTCTCATCAAAAGACACTGTTGAGGAAACAGACAACCCACAGTCGGAAAAAAATATCTGTAACATGTAAATCCTATAAAGGACTTGTATCCAGAATATATAAAAGATTATCACAACTCACTATCCAATTAATAAAAAGGGAGAAAAAGGACGACACAAAAAAGGTTCAACAAACACATGAAATAGTGTTTGTTCCTCATTAATCATCAGGGAATAGCAAATTAAACCACCTTGTGATACCACCACATACCCATGAGAGTGGCTAAAATAAAAAAGATGGCCAACACTAAATGTGAAGCAATGAGAACTTGCATATATTGCTGGCAGGAATGGTAAACAGTACAATCGCTTTAGAAATGGTTGGGCACTTTCTTAAAAAGTTACATATCCATCTATCCCGTGGCCTAGAAATTCTACTCCTGTTTAATCTAAGAGAAATGAAAACGTGTCCACAGAAAATCCCTGGACAAGAATATCTGAACTTCCCTGGTGGCGCAGTGGGGTTAAGAATCCACCTGCCAATGCAGGGGACACAGGTTCAAGCCCTGGTCCGGGAAGATCCCACATGCCGCCGAGCAGCTAAGCCCGTGCACCACAACTACTGAGCCCGTGAGCCACAACTACTGAGCCTGCGCGCCACAACTACTGAAGCCTGCGTGCTCTAGGGCCCACATGCCGCAACTACTGAGCCCGTGCTCCGCAACAAAAGAAGCCACTGCAATGAGAAGCCCACGCACCGCAACTAGAGAAAAGGCCGCCTGCAGCAGCAGCAATGAACACTCAATGCAGCCAAAAAAAAAAAAAAAAAAAAAAAAAAACACCAAACAAAAACAACAGAAAAAAGAATATCTATAGCAGCTTTATTCGTAAGACACAAAACCTGCAACAGCCCTGGGGTCCATGAACAGAGAGATGGTTTTACATAAGCTGATGTGTTCAAACAGCACCACACGGCAACAACAAGGAACACACTGCTGATACAAGCACCAATACGTATGAGTCCCAAAATCACGCTGAGTGAAAGCCACGGCAGGGTGGACGTGCCATGTAATTCCCCCTCTCTGAATACGTGCATTTGTCAAGCTCGAGAGAGGCTGGTACAGATTTAGAGCTTTACACTTCGTAACTTGTAAATCATATCCCCTCCGACAATAAAAGCGTAGTTGGCAATTAAGGCTTTTGAGGTTAACGTTTTTAATCCAGCTCTTTTAATTCTGTAACAAATTGAAGGTCCTAAGTGCTAAATGACCTTGAGCCATACTATCGTATTTTTAATTTTATCAGTCTAATTCAAATTTCTCCAAGTGTGAGCTTAAAATGTATTTAGGATTTGTTTCTTGGTACCTTGAGATGATCCATGTCGGTGGCAGGGAGCGATGTTGCTCAGGCCTCCGTGGATGGAGCCGCACAGCATTCACCTCGTGTCCAGCAGCCTCTAAGCGACCTCTTCTCTCCTACACTTTTCTTCCAAACTGAGGTCTGTTGGAAAAGTTTAAGATACACCACAGTTAGCATCTGATGTGCCTCTGTAACTATGAGAGAAAGCCATATTCTCCTACTTTTCATGTGACAACAACAAAATGAAACATTAAAACACAATTTCCCAGTTGACTAAAACCACTTACATTTTGCGTATTTTATAACTTCTCATCAAGCTAAAATATTATAATGTTGAATTTTATTATAATTAAAACTGGAGTTCTAAATTGCATGGATATGAATAGTTTAGTCCATTGTAAACAAGTGAAAAGAAAAATTAACAGAGCTAGTTGGTTAGTAATTAACAGAAAGTTTTGGTCCAATACTGTGAAGACTCTTTATGCTCTATTTATATGACAGACACCAAAAAATGTCAATATATCCCTTTACCAGTGCAAGTGCTTCCAAAAAAGCAGTGTACAATTCTAAATTCAAGGCACCAAGAGCAGCTAAGGACAGCTGCACACTGCAAATGGCAGTGGCCAGCTAAAAGAAAACACGTCTATTTTTCTTTTCTTTTACAGATACAGCAATTACATTAAATGTATTATGAATACAGTATAAAAAATGGCTTGGAAAAAGTCTAACTGTTGTCCACATGATTATGATTTTAAAACTGAATAAATCCATCAAGTATAAAAATGTGTCATTCAAATAGTGGATTTTTTTTCTCACCTCCCTCCTATTTTTGTCGGAGGTATTTATAAAAATTTGCCTAAAATTGTATTTTACCTCTTTTCAAGACTTACCTGAGGCTTCAGCATTGTAGCCGTGGGTTTTCATTGAAAATTGCCACTGTAGCAGAATTTCCTCTTCCTCTTTATAGAGCTTGTTTAGAAATGCTCGTTTCCAAGAAACTGTATAAATCAATAGGCCAATTTAGTGAGAAAACAGTGCAAACCGAGGGTTCGAACTGCCTAATCGATTTCACCTGATGGTGTCGGAACAACACAGGGCCTGCGACACTTGCAAGGCAGGGCTGGGAGCTCGTGCAGACCACGCATGGGAAAGTCCAGCCCAGTACCCTACACACACTTGAAAACAGATGGTTAGGGGTTCCCATGGTCTTGAGGCTGACATCTGAGCAACCAGGCTGGGAAGAAAGCACCACGTGACACCCTAGCGGACTGCGAAGGGATGGGTCCGAGTAGCTCACGGTACAGAGCACACGCTGTGTGCACACAAGTCACAGACAAGTTGTGTTCACCCGATACAAGCACCTAATACAAGGTAAATAAGGACTCGCAGACTGTTCTGTGTAAGAAGAAGATTTAGTTGCTTTAAGTTATACAGCATACGCTTTTACATGTCCACTTTTTTAAATAGGAATTTGTTCACTGCGGGCCCCGATACAGCTGAAGTGTTCACTCCTAAGTAAATTAAATGCTACTGAGTATATTCTTATAAATCTTACAAGTCTTAGGGTACCTCCCTAATGACAAAGTTTCCAATGTCAAATCGTTTACGAACAAAGTAAAGGTTTATAAATATTCTGGCATCTTACCACTTTTCCTAGTATTGCTTGGGGGCTAATAGGAAATTCAACAGAAGCAGAGAGCCTCGATGGCCAGCATGAATGTGCTTTATATTTCTTCCCCGATTCCTGGGGATTTTATTAACAAAAACAACTTAATAGCGTCCTCTCACTGACTGAAGCACCACTGTGTTGATCAGATCACACTGCCTCTCGCAAGAGACCAAAGTCAGGTGACAAGCGTGTGAGGAGGCGGCAGGGGTGCAGCCTGTGAAAGAGGGTAGACAAGGAAGGTGTGATGAGGGACACGCGGAGCGAACACTGGGTTAACATTACAGGGTGACTTAACCTTTGACCTTGAAAACCAGAACAATTTCAGAGGTGAAAAATCACCACCACTCTTACTAGCGATGTTGAAGAAAAAAACTAGAATTAGCCACAGGCTTTTCCACTGATAGGGCTGCAAAGCATTAGGAAGAAAACAGACAACAGAAGCCAAGTCAAGTCAACATAGAGCAGTAATAAAATATAAAAATAAGACATTATTAACTAGCGGATGTTATTCTAGGTCTCAGAAATTTGCAAAATACTTATTTAAATTAAAATCTTAGTCCCCTCAAAAAATCCAAAGTGAAAAAGTATCAATTTTAGTAACAATATCAACATACATATATGCAGATATAGATATGAATAATGCAAAACAGATTTACAAAGATGTTAATTTTGGCACTTTTAGTTGGGAGTTTTAAGGAAAGTGACTACAGATATCTTTGCATACACATTCTCATTCTGGAGAAACAGGATGCAGAAATAAAAGGTTCAAGCATCTCCCTTCTTAAAAAGAACTCTGAAAAAGGTAACTTTACCCGTTAAACCTCCTGGTTGGCAACTTTATAAATCTGGCTTGATTTCTCTAACTCCACAAGTTTGACAAAGTTATTTTAGTTTCTACCAGTGACACCTGGTCATCCACTTTCAGCACATGTACCATTTGGCCAGAAGTCCATAAATAATGTTTCCAATATAGAAATCTTAAAGTTCTAAAGGGAAATACTGCTCAGTAGATAAAATCTCCCGGAATGTCTTGCAGCAGAGGTTCCTCAAATTTAAAGCGTTTGGAAATGGCCTTCTGCTCCATTTTCTCTTTTTCAGACTGTCTGCACTGTCCTAAAGTATATGAAGTAACTACAATCAACTCCTCTGTGACGACGGAGTCCTCGGTTTCCGGCTTCTGAGTATCTGAATGACTTTCAGGCACAGGATCGCCTTCCTGGAGGGCCTGTGCCTCTTCTAATGCCCCTTTCACCTTGAGAGAAGGTTCCTGAACACTGCTCTGCGTTAGCCAGGGATGTTTCAGACACTCCTCAGCAGTGGCGCGATCTCTGGATAAAGATACACATTTTACAATTAGGACAAAGTAGTTTAAAGCCTCAACTGTAACTTAGAGCATAAGGTATTATATTTTGGGACATACGAGCCACAAAGATCTTACTGTGGTTCCTGAATAAAACAAAGTTTTAGCATTTGCATGCAAATGCCGTTCCCCACAATATAGAAAAATAGTATTTTAAGTTACCTCTGAAAAGCCCCTTTGAAAGACCAAGAACAGATGGCAAATATCTGTTATACTGAGGTGCAGTTCACATTTTCTAAAAAACATTTTCATTTTTGCCACTTTTTCTTTCAACAGATGTAAGAAGCCAAAGGTTTCATCTAATTTTATGTCTACACTTTCATGTCTTCACTTTGGGGTTTCAGTTGTTAATCTGCTTTTGTTCAGAGCAGATTGCTCAAAAATTGATAGAGATCGATATTAACGAATACTTACTCGGGTTTCTTAACTAAAAGTGTCTTGATGAAGTCAACAGCTGACTCAGACACAACATCAAATTCTTCCTCAGAATAACTCAGATTCATCTGTGAGATGTTGAGGAACGTTTCTTGTTTATTATCGCCTAAGAAAGGCGATACTCCCGTCAGCATGACATATGCCAACACTCCAATGCTCCTAAACCACAATGAAAATGTAAAAAAATTAGTATCATATTCATTTCTTAAAACTAATTTGATCAATTCATCATAAATAATTCTCACCACATATCCGTTGCCATGCTGATAGGATCATAACTAAGAATTTCAGGAGCTAGTATCAGAAACAAAAGAAAACATTTAGTTTTGTGGAAAAAAATTGCCAAATTTGCTCTTAGAAAAATTTAAATATCAAACTAAGACACTGTCAAGGTTTGGGCTAAGATGAAATAAGTTCACGTTATAAGTCAATATGCATTACTGTAAAGTCTAACTAGATGTTTATAATTAACTTGCTTACTTTTTGCACCTCTATCCTCCAATGCTGGGTCCTAGTATTTTTTTTTTAATATCTGAATACATAACTACTGCCATATAAACTGGCAACTTTTACACTTTCCTCTTCCCACACCCTCTATCTAATCAAGCATCAGGTTCCCGCTTTTAAATCGTGCCCCCCCCCCCAGTCTACAGCACGTGCCCCCTGACCCCCACTTGGTCCCACCCTCTGATCTACTCTCTATGCTGTGGCTGCAGTGAGCTTTTAAAATGCCCACCCGTTAACACAAAGTCAACAAGGTTAGAAACAACCTGGGCATCCTTGGAGGACATGCATCACACACACAGACAACAAAGACAACCTACAGGGTTGAGAAAAAGTTTGCTTTGATAATATCTAACTAGACTGCTGCCAGCCAGAGAAGTAACAGAAAGACAGTCCCAAGTGTGCAAGGACACAGGGGAAATTCAGGAAAATCCTCCCTGAAGACTACTCACTGGTACGATCCAGTCAACCAAAAGACGAATGTTTTCAAAAGTGTAGAAATAGGAAGACTAGGCTATGAAAAGACAGGCAATAAGTACTGAAACCATTTAAAAATCAAAGCCGAAAAAAACGGGGGTAATTACAATAAAAAAGGGAATGAAAATGTTCTAGGGAAAACCAAAACACTGAAAGTTGCACATGCATTAGGAGTGGGAGATAAGCCTGCCCCAGAACAGCAGAGCGGGAGGTGTAGGGGATATTGGTTTCCCCACTTCTATCTGAAGCTGTCGAGCTGAGAAGCAGAGGCTATGACTGTTACTTAAAAGTTATAAAAGAGGGAGTGCCCCGGCGGTCCAGTGGTTAGGACTCCAGGCTTGCACCGCAGGGGGCACGGGTTCCATCCCTGGTCGGGGATCTAAGATCCCACAAGTGATGCGGCATGGCCAAAAAAAGAAACAGAAAAAGAAAGTTTTAAAAGACACTACCAGGAAACTTCAAATCAAATGCAGAGTATCCAAATTACTGGTGGGGAAAAAGTACAACAGAGCCGAGAGAGCAGTAGATGGTGGGAGGAGTGGGGAAGGAAATAACATTAGCTTCCTTTTCTGAGTGTTTATTACGTGCTGAGCGCTGACGTGAGAGTGTGATGGAGCAGATCCAGTGAGGTAGGACTTCCACAGCCTCGTTTCGTGGACAGAGGACCGTGAGTTATAGAGAGATCTGGGGACCGAGGTCCCGCAGCTGGCCAGTGCGGAGGGGCACACACCCAGGCAGCCCCTTCTGCGTATGAAAGGCTGGGGCGGGGCTGGGGGGCACGGGGCCCCCTTTAAAAGGCAGGCCAGGCGAAGAGACAGGAGCCCCGCCTGTTTTTCTGTATTATATCCTTCTGAATTATTTGTAGTTTTGGGGGGTTGGGCTTGTACTGCTTTTATCATAAAGAATACAGCTTTGTTGTTTGGAGGGAAAAAAGCTCTTGGTAGAAAATTTAGAATTTACCGAAGAGCAGAAAGCATCGGAGGGAAACAAACAACCCTCAGGAACTCCTTCAGCGCAGTAATTCCTATCGGCGTCTCGGCCCACAGCCCTTCCGCCCCGCAGCCTCCCGTCCTTCCTCCATTTACAAGGCCTCCCGTTCCTCACGGGCGCTTCCCGCGAAGCAGCGGCATGTTAAGCCGCATTCCTAACGCTAACTCAGCGGTCGTGAGACGTACCAGTTGGTGTACTGGAAATTGTGTTCCGGTCCACAAAAAACACAATATTTGAAGGGTGTTTTTCTGCTTGCGATATCTTTTATTACCTAATTAATAAAGGCTCTGCTGTTTCAAACTGCAGGACTTTAGAAAGTATTTTAAAACTTCAAAGTATTTTTTGTACTGTCATTGCCCTATAGCTTTGTTTTCCTCAACCCGACCTGTCCCCTGGGACTTTCTGTGTCCCCCTGGAATCCTTTTTTCCTTCCTACATAAATTCCCACCATCCTGGGCTCCTTCAAGGACTACTCTTCTCCTTTCACCTTCTTCTTGCCACGCCCCCAGGCCTTCCAGAAGGACACGGCCTGTCCGCCCACTTCACACCTCTGCCCTCAGACAGATCTCCTTCTTCCCTCCAGGCCCGGGCCACAGCCTTCTCTACTCCTGGTCACAATGATGCTCTCACCCACGGACACAAAAGCCATCCTCCTCCCCGGGCTGCCATCACCCTGGGCAGCTTCCACACTGATGTGCAGGACCCTACTGGCCTGGCACCCGCGCTTCTCGACCTCCTAGTCTAAAGAAGCTGACCTTGCAGAGCTACATCCAAGGCCTTGTAATCACAAAGAGCCCTTTCTACTCGGACATTTTAAATGATAAAACTGTGATCCCCGGTCACACCTTTAAATTATTTTACTGCTTTGCTCTTCTACAGAAATCTTTTTCTTTAACCTATCCAACCACTAATTCTTTTATGCTCCATTTTCCTTCCAGTCTATCCAAAAAGTCACAGTTTACCACTTTTTCTACCAAACCGAGAAGCCATGGTTCATCACTTCGGCTGCTCTCTTTTTCTTTCTGCCAGAAGCTCTCAGCCCTGCATCAACCCAGCAGAATGCCCTCTGTTTCCCACGTCTATGCAATCACAGGGCTTGCAATGACTTTCACAGTGTTTATTCTACCAACTTGCAGTTCTTGAAAGCTCCTTGCTTGTTAAATATCCTTCCACCCTCAGATAACCTGACATCCTCTCCTGTTCCTTGTAGAAGCAAATCCCTTCGGCTTCTCTTAGCCCTCCAGGAAAGGGACTGCCAATTTGGTACCTTACTCTTTAAAGTTTTCCATTTTTTAACTTAATACAAAGGAAGGGACCTCTGATGGTAGAATTTCACCACAGTGGACGGCAGGCCCCACCACTCATCACGCCACATGTGGGTTCCCCAGTGAAGGTGATGCCTGACCCCAAACACAAAACACGCAGCTCTCGGGAATACTCACCCACGTACTCGGGAGTGCCCATAATCTCCCGGAGCTCTTCGCCGTTCTTCAGTACTCGTGAAAGACCAAAATCAACGATCTTAATGTCACCCAGTGGAGAGTCACTTGTCAGCAAAATATTCTGGGGCTACAAAATGACACCCCCCAAATTAATAAACCGCGATTGCGTATGAAGAGCATAAAGAGCAGGCAGCCCATAAAACATACAAATTTCACCTGTGGAACTGAGAGCGAGAAATTTAACAGTAGACAGTCATTCGTCAGACAGCTGTTTTTACAGCGTACTTCCTGTGTGTAAGGCAGCAGGCCTCGTAGCATCTCTTCCCTTATACCGGCTCTTTGTCAGCACGTAACTGTGCATCTATTCCCATCTTAAAAACCAAACCAAACCACTTAATAAAAAAAATCCTCCCCCCATGACCCTGCATCTCTTTCTAGCCAACACTCACTCCCTCAAAGCTCAACTTCTTGAAAGCGAGGTCATCTCAATCCAGCTGCATCGGGATTTGCCCCCTGTACTCGACCTGCTCTCACTAAGGTCACCATGTCTTTAATAATCGAAGGCCCACCAAGTCCAGTGGGGCTCCTGCAGGCACTGACGGCGGGACGATTTGGAACTACTGGTCGTCCTTATATTCCCTCTTGGATCTATTCCTCCCTCGCCATTTTTCTCACGACTGTTTTCTTTGCTCTGCTTTTAAATAGTGGTGTTGCCCAAGATCTCTTGCTGGCTGGCCCTCTTCTCCTGACACTCTGCGTTCTATTTCTCAGCAATTTCATCTACCATGAGAGCTTTAGCCGCCACTTCCATGCTGATCACTTCTACCCTAAGCCCTCTCCGGACCCACAGCGCCAATTAAAATCGGATCCTTTCGCCTGGCAAGGCCTTCAATGCAATACACACCTCGGGCACCAAACCCACTGCTCTCTTCTGTATTCCCAGCCTCAGTGCTCAAGTCAGACACTGGGGAATCGTCCTGAAGTTCTCTGTACCCTTCATTTTCCACCACTTTCACATCTAGTGAAGCCACCGGTCATGCGAATCCTATTTCCTAGATCTCAGTACTCCCACTGCATGAAATCTGGGATTTCATTACCCCCCTGTCTGTAGTTTCCCCACCTTCAACCCACCCTCCACGTACGACAACCTTCCCATGTTGTAAGTCTGATCGTGACACTCTCCCTGTGGTCGTCTGGCTGTTCTTCGCCAAGAGACACACTCCAGTGGGGACGGGGCGGGTGTGATGTACACGGCGGTGGTAAGCGCCACCCAGAGGACCAATGAGCTTCGCACTCCTGGAGTCATTTTTGCTCAGCTGAAAATAACTAGGACATCTTTGCATAAAAAGTCAAGCTGATACATTATGGACTAGAATGTAAAATTCATCCCAGTTTTTAAAATAAAACATGAGATCTGAAAGAGGCTTATGCGCGCTTCAGGATGGGTCGGCGCTTACTGTCTTTGGCCGTTAAGAGTACTTCCAAAGGTGAACTGAGGACACTGGCACCAATAAAGTGTAAGTACCTCACTAGAGCGTCCAGAATGTTCCGTGCTCCGGCCCCTCCCTCCCTTTCTAGATGACTCTCCTGTCACCATTCTGCGGGGAGTCTGCGCTCCAAGTCAGTCGGGCTGTAGTCCCTCAACAAGACCCACGGCCCACACCTCAGGCCTCTGCTCGGGAAGGCCCCTCCCCGGTGGCCTGGCAAATTTATCCTCACGGCTCCCTCCGGCACAGGGTGGCGTCTCCTCTGCGAAGCTCTCTCTGCCCTCCCCTCCCCCGGCCCCTCTCGCCTCCCCGGCGTCTCGTACTAGACACGTTGTTCTGTTATCAGGCGTTTCGGTCTCTTCCGCGGTGCCTCCACTTCCACGCAACCGCTCCATCCGGCTTCCGTCTTCTCGTCGCCGCCCAGGTCGGTCAAAGCCAAGGGCGCCCTCGGGCTCTCCTCTGAGCACCGGCGCGTCTCAGTGGCGCTTCACATTGCTGCTCCCTCCCTGTTCACCAGCTCCTTTTCTCTCGGCTTCCAGAACAGAACACCGTCCTGGTTCCCCGCTAACTCCCCGGCTGCTGCTGTTGGCCCGTCTCCTGCGACCCGCCCACTAACTGCTGGGCCCCCAGAGCCCTATCTGGAGGCTCCCCCTCTCCTCGCCCCACTCCCACCCCGCACCTCCACCTGCACCCAAGGCCGATGACCACCTGCCCCTCTGGACTCACAGCCTCTCTCTCTGGCTCAGGTCCCTTCCACCAACTCTTCACCTAACCTCTCCCCTTTGATGTCTGTCATCGTACCCCCGCCACCTGGGACGCTCTTCTCTGTTCTGCTCTGCCTACTGTCAACTTGGCGAGAAGACCTAACACGGCAGGGAAGCAGCAACGTGAAGGGCTGCCCTACGACAGAGGATGCTGAGGTACAGGGGGGCCCTCTCTTTGAAACGGGTCTTACTGTCGAGCCAGCCATCCGGCCTACTCTTTTCTATTACGAAGATGCTTGTAGGTTTATCTCAGTCTGGATTCAGAAACAGAGGGGAAGAGGCTACAGCTCCGTGGGAACAGGAGCCACAGTCCTGGCCATGGTGACGTCACCGGGCTCAGGGCCCGGCACCCGGCAGGCCCGCGCTGCTACTCGCCCAGTAGGTGAAAAGAGGAAAGGTGACTAACCACAAAGAAACCCTTAAAGGGTCTCTATTTTGTGTCAGGACAGGTGGTACCATAACTGAGTACTGCCAAGCCCCTACTGTCCTGAGTTCATACTCAGAAGACAGATGGGCCTGTCGGGCTCAACGAGCTCAGGTGCTGCAGTTGACAAAGCACCCAGGCAAGAGATGAACAACATGGGATGATTCTGCCTTGGAGGGTTCCTGAGGAGGTAGGGCAGCAGCCCTGACAGGGAAGAAGGATTTCACCACTTATTCCGCAAAGTTTTACTGACTGCCTAGTGAGCTGTGACCTGAGGAAATGGCAGAAAACAAGTCCTCCGTTCCTCTGGAGACTTATATTCCAATAGGGTCAAATAAGTACAAATAAATAATACAGCCTCAGGTTGTTTTAAGCTCTACAGAGAACTCAGAGTGGGGGAAGGAGCGAGAGAGTGCCCGTCAGGTATGTGTGTGTGCGGATGCTATTTCCAGGGCAGTCAGGGAAGGCTTCCTGGAGGCGGCGTACTTGAGGGCAAACCAATGTTAGGAAGGAGCCAGTCATGGCGGAACCTCTTGGGGTTGGGGGTGGCAGAGGGAAGAACTGCGAGCTGAAGACGCGCACAGAGGTGAGGGGCAGGTGTGAGGCTGGAAGGAAATGGGGTTGGGGGACAGGACTCACAGGGCTTTGTGGGCCATTCAGGAGTGCCTGGCAGAAGGCAGAGCAAGGGGAGGGACGGAGGACATTCCAGGGAAAGACAAGACTGCAGGCCAAAGTACACAGGGGAGCCAGCACACAGCACGATGTGCAAGGGACTGTCAAATACAACCACGCAGCTGGAAACAGCCTTCTGAAAAACGTGTCTTTAACCTGTTTTTAAAAGTCTCTAGGGGGAGAGAGACAGAGTGAGGAAGATATGATGAAGCATGGAATGAAAGGAAAGAAATTTTACACGTAACAGAGGCAAAATCCACAGGCCGCCGTGACTGATGCCATGTAGGGGCAGGAAGAGGGCACGGTGTCATTCGCTGACTGACACACGGGGTCCGCAGAGAGGACCATGGCTTCAGCTTTCCCAGGACCAGCCAGGACAGCTGGAAATTCAGCCTGGAGAGACAGCAAAGCTGAGTACACGGCTTTGGGGGCCTGCGGCACAGGGGCAAGACTAAAACGCATGGAAGCAAATGAGAGGAAGAGTGTGCAGCGAGAAGAGGAGCGGGCCGGGGGGAAGGACGGCTGACAACTGTTTCGGGGTGAACACCAGGAGCCAGGAAAGAGGAGAGACCCTGGTCTGCGAGCGAGAACCCAGGTGTAACATTAGAGCAGGAAACAGGGAGAAGAGCGCCATCAGATGGGACAAGGGGAAGAACGACGACCACGAGCGAACTCAGAGAAGGTAACTTTCAGTAAAATGGTGGGAGAAAAAACTAGCTTACAATAGGCTGAAAAACAAATGGAACGGCGAAGAGATCTAGTACAGGTGGTTTTGACTTAAGTATCTTCTGATACCCTTGAAGCCAGTGCTGGCCTACGGAAAGGTAATTTAAAATTTCCTAGTAGCCATATTATAAGAAGTAAAATGGAACAGGTGAAATTAAATGTATTTATTTAACTCAATATATCTAAAAGTTTACACCTTCAACATGTAATTAATAGGGAAAATTATTGAGATAGTTTACTTTTTTCATAGTAAGTCTTTGGAGCTCTGGTGTGGATTTCACACTCTGAGCACAACCTAGTTCAGACGAGCCACGTTCCAAGTGCTCTAAAGCACCACGTGGCCCGTGGCACTGGGCTGATGGTGCCGCGTTAAACTCCTTAAGAGAAAAAAAAGATGCAATGACACCCCAAGAAACGGTCAGGGAATTCTTAGTGTCTCTTACCCACTGTCCTAATTTACTACCACTATGCAATTATGGAATGATAGTTTGTTTTGAAAACAAATTCATCAAAATAGCTAAGACTTTTCTGCCTATAGTGAAACAACCACACTGTGGCTCAGTGTCATCTCTAATTTTGTATAAAAACCTGTTTTGTCTTTTTCTTGTAAATCACAGACAGTTCTGGCTACAGTAAAACCTTAAAACTGAATGAAAAACCAAAACAACAAATTGCTGTCACTGTAGAAGTTTCCACTGCAGACACGTGCTCAATGGTTATAAATACCCAAACCAGATAAAGCACCCCGCACGCAAGATTGAGAAGCTCAACTGATCAGTGCTAGCATCAATGTCTCTTTTCAATGACAAAGTAACTATAGAGGTTCTGGTAACATAAACTTCCTTATAAAGCCAACATTCTCTTTTTTACTTAGCTTCTAGCTATTTCTTCAGGAAAAAATCCTATGTAACATCATGATCATGAGGCCCCAGACTTCTCAAGGCCATTTTAGTTGTATTACATGAACGATATACTGCAGTACGATCAAACATCATTATTCAGGCAAATTAGAGGAGAGGAGTCTGGCTCTGAACAGACATTCATCACCGCACATGTTTTGCCTTTCCCAGTACATCAAAAACACCAAGAGAAATACTGCTAATCACCAGATCTTCTTAAGGTTCATTTGTGATTAACAAGACGTGCTCATTCTGGGAATGTTTTTAAATAGCATTTGTTCCCTTAAAGGAGATTAAACATCTTTCCCTTACATTTTGTTTACTCTTTACATTCCACGGGAAATGCTTTCTTTAGTTATTACGCAAAAGCTGGTTGGTTTGGTGGTAATGTAGTAAATTCTGTAGTAGTGTGACCAAATGATTAAAATGTTACCTTAGTATTTGAAATCAAGGCTTAGTCACAGCATCCATAATCTGCCAAAGTGAGAGACGTTAAACCCTTGAAAGAGAGATTGCTAGAAAAAACACACGTCTCATAAAATCGCAGCTTTCGGAACTTCACAGTTAACGTTTATTATGTCCTCTCGTCCAACTGTGCCCTGGTTTGACCACAGGTACGTTTTTAAAGTAGACCTTACTCCTCTAGATAAAATATAAGACTATAATCTCCATCATTTCTGAAAATATCCATCAGCTTCTGAAAACATGTGCTAAAAACAGAGATAAGTACCTTTACATTTACAGCTTAGTCAGACCTCCTCTCTGTGGAATCCAGTTCATGACAGAGGCTGCGGCTCGCAATACTTAATTCTATTGAAGATGCATGCATCCCAAGTGGTAAAAAGAGAAAAATACAAGGTCCACAGAGAGGTAATGAGAGTGGAATAAGTGGGAAACATACAAACTGTTCCCAAATAGACAACTGGGAGTAGAGGGGTGCTCCTAAAATCTTATTTCTCAGCTTCGTGGGGGAATCCTTTTATTTATCTGGGCATCTTCACTTCTGTACATAATCTACCATTTACTGAGCAATCACCATTGGATGAGATCATTGTAGACTTGAGGCTAATCTGCTCAATAAGGCTAAGGTACCATGGACAGCATTTTAAGGAACATTTTATCAGCCCACGAAAGTTCAAGTAAATTGACATTTTATGCACTAAAACCCAGGTCAGAGTATAGAAATAGGTTAATAATCCTGTCTAAATAAATTTGGGAAACTGTTTAGAAATGTTACATGTTACCCCTCTTTCAAGTAAAACACTGATGCTTAAACTATCAGTGATCAACTTAATCTCAGAAGGGAAAGTTCCAGCTTCTAATTCCTGGTCTGCTCCTCTACTTCCCATTATACATATCACAGGGTGGACGGGTTTAATGACTGAATACCTAGTACAGAACTGCTGGAAGATCTGACCAGTACAAGACCATCTGAACACAAACAGCCTCGGATTTTAAGACTGGATTTTTCTGTGCCCCTTTTGGTCAGTCCTCCCCTTGACTGATGTAAAAGCAGGCCATTACGCCCACGACTAGCTCAGCAAATGACTGAGATGGTTCTGAGCCTCGAGCTTGTCCTGACTCTGGCAGAGTTGCTGTTACTGAGACTTGTCAGTCCTGCCATAATTACGTGCAAAGGAATGGGCTCTCCCTTAATCACACACACTTCAGGGTCTTCAATTTTCGTAGATGCATAAACACCCCAACATCGGCATCTGCTACTCCTCAAAGAACTTCCCATGTTCAGCTGAAGATACAGGCCTGCCTCGTTTTACTGCACTTTGTTTTACTGCACTTCGCAGCTATTTCGTTTTTTTACCAATTGAAGGTCTGAGGCAACCCTGCGTCGAGCAAGCCTTGGCACCGTTTTTCAAACAGGATTTGCTCACTTTGTGACTCTGTGTCACATTTTGGTAATCCTCACAGTATTTCAGGCTTTTTCATTTTATTTGTTGTGCTGACCTGTGATCAGTGACCTTGGCACTGGGAAAGATGGTGTGACTCGCTTTATTGCGATATTCACTCTACTGTGGTGTCTGGAAGCAAACCCGCCACATCTCTGAGGCCTGCCTGCATCTGGCTGAGAGTGTTCAGCGAATCAGTCTTTTGGCAAACTGACCGTTTGGGGTCTGACTGGACTGAGTAGTGTATTTCCCGTTCTGTCAACTACCACTTTTCAAAGAGGCAACCATAATAGTCATTCTAACTAACTTCTGTCTCTGGGATGAGAACTGCCCATTTTCACCATGGAATAAATGGTCTACTGACTCAAAGCTCCCATATATACCGGGGTTATCACTTTTCACAGAATTAAAACATAAGAAAACACATTTAGCTCTATAGCTTCGTCTTTCAAGCTCTGATAGAGACTGAGAGTCAGCATTATAAACAAATCGTCACTGGGCAGACGGCTGTTAAAAGATGCAGGACAGTAGACTCTCTTTGTCCAGACTCACGGGGGACATGGAAGTCAACTTGGAAATGACCTTTTGATAGAAATCATTCCCGTGTGCACTGCTGCCTTTCCAACCCCATCTCCAACCTTTCCCCTCCAGAGTTCACTGAGAAACAGGTCTGACTGCACGTGTGCAGAGTGTGAGGGCAGAAGACAGCCTGAGAACCTTCCAGGCCACCTTGTCCTCTAGCTCTTCTGGGTCTAGGAAACATGAAAAGTCCTGTTTCCAACATCAAAGGCCCATCATCAAAGCCTCTATTAAAGCTGGAAAGCATTCTACACTGAGTGCACTGGGGAGAAAGGATACGATTTATACTGAGTGTATTAGGGAGACAGGGATATAATTTCACTGTGTAAATACACAGTCGAACCTGGTATTCAAGAACTTAATATTCACTCTTGACTGCTTTCAAGTAACATCAAAGATGCATGACACACAGTGTTGGCAACCCGTCTGACTCACTACCTAATTAGCTCCTTTTCTGAATAATGTCGTAGGTGGAGCTGTCATAAATTGAAAGCTCATTTCCTATAGATGCAATATTATTTAAATTGGTGTTCTGTTCCTGGAGGTCGTTTTTACATCATAGAACTAGCAAAACGTCACAAAAATAAATGTATGATTTTACAAAGTTAAGTGTGTAAAACCAAACATGAGAGAAGGCTTAGCACAGACATTACTTTAGGGACATTTTCCTCACAGCTGGTACTAACTGAGGCTTCTTTTTTTTTTTTTAATCTGTACGCGGGCCTCTCGCTGTTGCGGCCTCTCCCGTTGCGGAGCACAGGCTCCGGACGCGCAGGCTCAGCGGCCATGGCTCACGGGCCCAGCCTCTCCGCAGCATGTGGGATCTTCCCGGACCGGGGCACAAACCCGGGTCCCCTGCATCGGCAGGCGGACTCTCAACCACTGCGCCACCAGGGAAGCCCTAACTGAGGCTTCTTAAAGTCTGAGTCCACTGAAGTCTGGACTGCAGAGACCATCTCTTCCTGGCAAGTGTTCCTGAGCAAAGCACAGTGGCTGTGTCCCGCACCCAGGATCTTTGAATTTCTAATGCATACGATGCACTAAAGGGACAAAACAAAGCCCCAGCTCCCTTGCGCATGTTCTGAGGGTTTCACCTAGGTGATGTCTAAGGCCACTGCACTACTCGTGGGTGCACACATGTCCACACCTGCCTTCGAAAAATGGTGCCGTGCTGTAACCGCCCACTTTAGACACTACACTAAGAAATCAGTGTCCCGGAGGAAAAAGAACTGTTAACAAAATGAAATATTGGCATCTTGCACAAAAGAACAAGAAGGTTTCCAAATAATTTCCTTTCCCCTGTATTTTTCTGTAGGAAACTAGCATTTGAAGGATGACCTATTACCTTTCCACCTAATTTCAAATGGAATTTGATCAAGTTTACTTATGGAGTCACTTCCTGGTTATATACACTGCACACTCCTCCTTGAGAGCGTTCCTTCGTGCAAAAGAGATTAAACACTGCCATGTATACAGCACGGTATGTATACAGCACGGTACGTGTACAGTACGGTACGTGTACAGTACAGTGTGTATAAGGTGTCAGAGTGTACCATCCAGCAGCAGCTGAGTGGCACCTGCATCCGCAGGACTGGCATCACCTGGCCCTGCCCTGAATGTGAAACTTGCTGGGGCCCAGCAATTTGTTGTAACAAGCCTTTCAGGTGACCCTGACCTGGGTCAAAGCTCGAGAGCCACTGCCGAAAGCATCTCCTTTCTGCTGGAAGCATACGACAGCAGGGGTCAGGGTGGATGGGCAGGTGAGTGAGACGAGGCCGCAGAAGTTCAGGAGAGGAAAGTGGTTTTGGGTCCGGGGGTTCGGCCCTGTCAGGTTACCCTCCTTCCTCACCCCCTCTCCTCTGGCTGACAAGGCTGGTAAGGCGCCGGAGTCCCTGGGGTGTGTTCTGTGCTAGGGGACTGTCTCACTTCCACAAAGCCCCACCTGGACTTGACAGGGAAGCAACCATGGGAAAACCAACAGGGGTCTTAGACGCTTTTCTCCTCAGCTGCCTGAAGGAAAATGCTCTGAATATCTGCGGTGGACATTTACTGTTTGTCCCCTGAGCGCCCATTCTCTAGTCTTCGAGAAACGGAACTGGTCTGAGAACCCATCCCTTCCCCACTCTCAGTCCACATCAACGCTGGGCTGGGAGCAGGGCTTGACCCCTCTAGGTGGGTGCATATGACACCGATGGCACTGGCCTGGCCGTCAAAGCCCTGCACCCTGGACCAGTGCACCAATTCTTTTTGGGTTGATCTAAGCTGGTTTGAGTGGGTCTCAGGACTTCTGAATGAGCCAGTGACCTGAGAGCAGCTCTTTGCTGCTGAGTCTCAGGGCAGTTGTGAGGGTAAAAAACGGTTGCATCTAACTCACCACCATTTTATTGCCATTTGGAGGAGGTAGAGCTGAGAACTGAAGAAAAACCAAGTGCTGGCAATATCTGGATGAATGAATAGTGGTGTAACTGCAGCCAGAGTTACCCTGGACGTTTTAGCCAATGAAAGTTCCTCTTTCGATTACCCTGCTTTCAGCTGGCGTCCGCGTCACTTGAAAGGACGGTGACTGATACCACCCTTTGTATTTTCTCTCCTCCTTCCTCCCCTTCCTTCTTTGACAATTTCAAATTAAAAATCTACCTGCCTCTGATTGCTTTCATTCCCTAGTTTATTTTATTTATTGCTGCCTGCCTAATTTTCCACAACACTGCTTTTCAAATATTTCTGCTCAAAAATCACCTATCAGTCCGTGACATGTGAACCCCAGGAATCTGGCCTTTTCTCAACTTTCAGTATCTCCTACGTCATCTTTCAATTCCAGAGGAACTTTTCCATTTATTTTTGTCCAAACACATCACAAGTATTCCTAACTCTTTTGAGTTAACTTTCTCCTATTCTTCTCTACCTATCTAAATCCTAACTTTCTGGAAAGGTCTAGCTCAAGCCCTGTCTCCGCCAGGAAGCCTTCACCTACTCCAGCAATATACCCTCGAAGCTCCATTTCCGGGGCAATGTATTATTATTTATCTTTCTATGTATGCACATGTGCATTCTCTCCCTGATAAAACTGGCTAGAGGATACAAGTTATGACTCAATTCTTATATCCTTGTTACCTAATAAAACACACAAACCTGACAAATATTGGAGGAAACCACTGTGAGACATCTCGCATCTAGGGTGTCACTCTCCAGCAACCTCAAAACTGTAAAGTAATTCAGCTCTTACCTTCAAATCAAGATGAACTACGTCATGAGCGTGTAAAAAGCGAACACCTTCTAAAATCTGCCGCATGAGTCTCTGAACATCTTTTTCCTTAAAGGCTTCTTCTCTGTCTGCAACACACTGGTCAAAGATTTCACCCCCAGCAGCACTAGAGAAGATGAGAAGCACATTTTCAATAGAAAGGAAGAGGACTCATTAAAAATAGCCTTTGTGTTCTTAATATTTAGACACAGTAGGTATCTTTATTTACATAGACTATAATGTGAATGTGTGTAAACTTTCTTCCATCTATATGCTGAAATCCAATATTTTTAAGTAAAAATTTAAGCTCAGATAAGCATTTCCAAAGCTAAATAAAAACATCAGCTTCAGAACTTCAAGAACTAAACCTTAGTAGTAAAATATATTAACACACTTTCAAGTAAAAAAATTCTCAAGAATTTCTAGTTACAGAATACATAAAAACATTGTTTTTGTAAAAAATGCAAATAAAGTAAATGCCCTCCATTGAAGACCCTTCCCCCAGTCCAGAGCTACATTTAGAAGTAAGCTCTGTTATCACTCAGGTGTACTCCAACCTTCCAGATTTTTAAAATATATTTAAATGCATACAAAAATATTAGTTTTCTGGATTTTTAAAGACACATAAATGGCAACATTCTAACTGATACTGTTCTATTACTTTTTTTAATTACTTAAACATGCCTTAAGAGTCTTTTCCATGATGGTTTTATATCTATCTCATAATTTTTATCTTTTATTTTTAAAATTTTTTGGCTGACTTGGATCTTCATTGCTGCAGGCGGGCTTTCTCTAGTTGAGGCGAGCAGGGGCTATTCTTCGTTGTGGTGGCTTCTCTTATCACGGAGCACGGGCTCTAGGCACATGGGCTTCAGTAGTTGCAGCACGTGGGCTCAGTAGTTGCAGCACGTGGGGCCCTAGAAGGCGCGGGCTTTAGTAGTTGCAGCGCATGGGTTCAGTAGTTGTGGCTAGTGGGCTTAGTTGCTCTGGGGCATGTGGGATCTTCCCAGACCAGGGATCCAACCCATGTCCCCTGCATTGGCAGGTGGATTCTTAACCACTGCGCCACCAGAGAAGTCCTACCTCAGAATTTTTAATTCTTGCAAACTTGTGAATAGAAAAACCATAGTTTATTTAGCCATTCCCCTTTGAAGGACATTTAGGTTTTTTTTTTCATTATTCATGATTATAAACAATGCTGTGATGCGAAGGTGTGTGAAGGTTCCTGTCAGTGCCTGTGTCAGTAAGTAGTCTTCAACGTAGATACTGGGATGAAACTGCTGGTGTGAAAGGAATGTGCTTTTGAAATTTCAGTAGATATGACCTAGGCTCACCAAAAGAGCGGTACGGACTTAAACTTTCTTCCACCCTCTGGCCAAAGCACCTCAGTTTTTTTTTTTCCTCTGAATAATTTTGCCAATAAAAGAAACAAATCATTTACAATTTTTCTTTCCCTTCAGCAGAAATTCCATATTTTAACAATTTGTTCTTACCATAAATGACAGCTCATGTCCTATCTCAAATTTTCCTTTATGTGTTTTTTTTTTTAAAAAAAGACTGGATTGCTTCCATGAAGTTGTTATAAAAATTAATGTGAAATACGCGTCTCCAAACAGCCATGCTACTGTCAAACAAAAGCTACTCGTTCGTTTCCTTTTCGTAAGATAATTTAGTTCTTTCCTTCCAGCCTTCTTTCCTTCCTTTTTTTTTGTTAGGGCAATCTACTTTCGAAATTCTGTCTATAAAAGGAAACAAAAATTTTCACCAAAGTCAGCTAAGAACCTATTTAAGTTTAGCTGAAAAGCTGTAGGTGGTGAGAGTGAAAGAAAATAACTCGCTGGCTGATTCAAATTTTCATCTGGTTAAACCTATACAACTGACAATTATATTTTAATTACAGTATGAGAAAACCATACATGAAAGCATCAAAACAATTTTTATGTAATTTACTGCAAAATGGCCAGCACATATTCCGGCAAAGCTGAAGTGATGCGTAACTCATGAGGAAGGAAAGGGTGAGCACTGACAACAGAACCGAGCGGTAAGTTAGTGACAGCCCGGCAGTGCTGTACGCTGAGCAGGCAGTTAGCACGAGCTGAGTGCACTCGGCCGCAGCAGCAGCTAGAGATGCACCAGGATGCGATGTGCAGTCCACGGCGTCCCCTGCACATGAAGGCTACACTCACAACTGCCTGTTTTCCTCAGCTGAGACAGACAAATGCATTTTGGTTGCAAAAGTTCGCCAGTCTCAATTTACTGTCCTCTGGGCCTCTCAGCTCAACACTACCACCCACAATAAAATTCAATAGCGGTCAATTTACATAAATACAAGGATTTCTTCACCTAAAATTTAAGAACAATTTATTATTAGTCCTTTCCACTATGATGTTTACCCATTCTTGCTTTAACAAAAGGGTTTTCCTCTCTGTTTTCCCAAGAATGTAAGCAGTTCACATAAGCACAAAATGTGAAGCGCAGAACTAGTTTTCTAAAAATTTTCAAGGATGTACTTCAAATGCAGCCTATTGTAATAAAAAAACTGTAAAAGCCAGCCTTGAGCGATCAGTAAGACTTAACATACCCTCTCGGTACAACGTACGACCACCATATCATCTCATCCTACTTACGTTTAAGCCTGACCCATTTAACTGTCATGTTAATTAATGGAACCAAGTAAAATTTTACTAAGGAACAACTTGAGATGTTAAAAGCATCTGTCAAGTATGGTAACAGAAGACACAAGAATATTACCAACTACTTCGCACAAAGCACCTTCCTTCACACAGAAGTCTGTGTGGGAAGGAAGGTGCTTCACACCGCTGTGTGCGCTCGAGCAGCACAGTTTTGCTGCGTCTCCCTTTCACCACAGCAAGACTTCCACAGCTTTATTACAGTGCACTTTACTCCAGCAGCGCTTATTTTCCACAACTTTAAAATTACAAAGAAACAAATTCATTTAACTTTTTACCCAAATATCTTTTACAAAACAATTAACTCAAGGGCTTTACAAAACAATTAACTCAAGGGCCTTTCCAAAAATTTTCCACCAAAACGATTTTTACACAAAATATTAAGAACGGTGAATTTCAATTTTCTAGTCAGTGGTCCTCAGAAAGCTGTAAGTGTCTCTTTGTCAACATTACTCAGAGCCTATAAATGATGCTCAGAAGCTAAGGGTAACGGACTTTCCCTGGCTGCTTGCACCTTAGCTGGATCGCAGCTTCCAAACTTAGGCACCAAACACCCTTTTTCTACCTAAACCAGCATTTCCGTTTCTATCCCATGTAGAGGCCCAGTTTGGATCTCTACTCCCTCACTATTCAAATTCAACAAATATCAATCAAATATGTTAGAGGCCCTGTGCTATGTGCTAGGCCAAGGAAGATAAATTATAATTAGTTGGGAAGAGAAAGACGAAAGATAATTTTAGGAATATGTATGCATAAATACACATGCGTGTGAAGTTATATATCAAGTGATTTGATAACTTAGCAAATGAGCAATTAATTGGAAGGAAAGAGAAAAAAAAATCTTAGAAAGATGACACTTATTCTGAGCCTTCAGGAATGAACAGGAATCCACTAGATGGAATGGCAGGAGTGCATCCCAGGCAGAGTGGACATATGTATGAGGGCCTGTTGGTGTGACCAATAACTGGTACACTCACAGAAGGATGAGCGGCTACTTCCCCTTTCACCCAAATGGTACGGAACTTGCCATCTACCCATAAACAACGAGAAAATGAGCCAAGTATATGAACCAACTGTTTTCAGACATAAGAACGACAGGCCGTTAGGACCATTATCCCTGAGGTGGAGGCACAAGCAAGCTGAGCCCTATGCTCTGTCTTTCTACTTGGAGGTAATTTACGGCACGTGGTACAGGGCTGGGGAGGATCCCAAGCAGAACAGCAGCCTTGCTAAATTGAGGTAGGAAGGGAGTTTGACAAGGCTAAGGCAGCTGGACTTTGTACAGGCAGAGGACCAGGGACGAGGGTTCTACACAGAGAGAGACCTGCAGACAGCTGCTTAGTTGTATTCCAGAGTCTTAGACAAGGTACTTGTATGCACATTCACTGGACAAAACTGAGGTCAGGCAAAGAACTACCAGGAAATCATAAGCTGAACAAGCCCTAGCGTTCACCAAGGATTCACCAGAATAAGATATCTGAATTTTACCCAGTTTGAGGAGAAAAACCATGCCAAGCACCTGGGGCATTCAGCAGACCCCCCAGAATGCCATATTTTAGCCTTATTAAAGGCTAAAGTAGCCCTAGACCTGCCCAGTAAGTCTGATCCACAAGTAATTTAACTGCCTGCCAAAACAAACATCACCATTCTTTTAGTGGAAGATCATAAAATCCACCCAGCACTGTGCCATTCTAAATATATGGCATCCTTCCAAAAAATACTAGACATCTGAAAACGCCACCACTTACAACTCCCAACTAACAGGAAAATAAAAACAGACCCAGACATGATGGAACTGGCAGGTAAGGACTTTAAAACAGGTATTATAAATACACTGAAGGATTTAAAGTAAAGTATGAACACAACAAGGAGAGAGATGGGAGGTATGAAAAGAACCACGTGGAATTGCTAGAGAAGGAAAAATACAATGTTTATAGTGAAGATTTCACTGGCCAGGCTTTACAGCAGATCAGACACTATGGAAGAATCAGCAAATCTGAAGACGGAAATGGAAGCCATCTATCTAAAGTACGGGGGTGTGGGACGGAGAATAAACAGGACCCTAGGGACCTGAGCGACAGCATCAACCAGTTTAACACACTGTATTGAGGAAACGAGAAGAGAGAGGTGGGGGCAGAAAAATATCTTTTTAAATAATTGCCGAAAAATCGCCAAATCTGATAAAAACTAAAAGATCCACGTAGCTCAATAAACCCCAAGCAGGATAAACAAAGGAAATCAAGGCACTTTATATTCAAGTTGCTGAAAACCAGTGTGAAAGAGAAAAATCTTTAAAAAGGCACTAATACAGGGGTATCAAGAATCAACACAGACTTCTTGTCATAAACAATGCAAGGCAGATGACAATGCAATGATATCTTTAAGCACTGAGAGAGAAAAAAAGTGTGCCTAGAATGCAGGGGGAGGTTGGAGAAGTACTAGCAGGAGATGAGGTAGAACAGAAGTCAGACAGAAAAGCATGGGACACAGTCCAAACAACCTGAAAAATCCCAAGTAAGGCAATGATGGCTGGTATATACCGCTGAACATCTCCTTCAGAAGCACTCCCTTGCCTCTCTGGTGGAGTAAAGGTGCACAGTGCACGGCTAAAAGCTTTGCAATCACACACTCCTGGGCTAAATCTTGGCTCTGCTACTTGTGGTGTGATCTTAGGTTGATTATTATTCTGAAATTTTTTTTCTCACATATAAAATCTTGTTCTAAAATTTGTAAATAAAACAATTTCAGAGCTTCCCTGGTGGTGCAGTGTTTGAGAGTCTGCCTGCCGATGCATGGGACATGGGTTTGTGCCCTGCTCCGGGAAGATCCCACATGCCGCGGAGCGGCTGGGCCCATGAACCATGGCCGCTGAGCCTGCGTGTCCGGAGCCTGTGCTCCGCAACGGGAGAGGCCACAACAGTGAGAGGCCCGTGTACCGCAAAAAAAAAAACCCAAAAAAAACCCCCCAAAAAACAATTTCAGTTGCAGGATACAAAATCAATATACCAAAATCAGTGTGTTTCTTCTATACACTAACAATGAACTATCAGAAAGAGAAATTAACAAAACAATCCCATTTTCAAAAACATCAAAAAGAATAGAATTCTTAGGAATATTTTTAACCAAGAAATGATATATCTATTATACATGGAAAACTAAGACACTGGTGAAAAAAACTGAAGATTTATTTATGCTCATGGCCTGGAAGAATTATTATTATTAAATATCCATACTACCCAAAGTGATCTACAGATTCAATGCAATTCCTATCAAAATTCCAATGGCATTTTTCACAGAGAAAAAACAATCCTAAAATATGTATGGAACCACAAAAGACCCCAAATACCCAAAGCAATCTTGAGGAAGAACAAATCTGGAGGCATCAGCCCAGTTTCAAAATATATTACAAAGCTATAGATTCAAAACAGTATGGTATTGGCATAGAAACAGACATATAGATCAGTGGAACAGAACAGAAAGCCCAGAAATAAAATCATGCATATATCATTATTTAACTTATAACAAAGTATAAAGAGTATACAACGGGGGAAGAACAGTCTCTTCAATAAATGGTATTTGGAAAACTCGATATTCACATGCAAATGAAGAAAACTGGACCCCTACCTACACATACATGAAAGTCAACTCAAAATGGATCAAAGACTTGAATGTAAGACCTGAAACCATAAAACTCCTAGAAGAAAACATAGGGGGTAAGTTCCTTGACATCAGTCCTGGCAATGACTTTTTGGATTTGATAACAAAAGCAAAAATAAACAACTGGGACTACATCAAATTAAAAAGCATCTGCACAGCTGAGGAAATCATCACAAAATAAAAAGGCAACTACGGAATGGGAGAAAATATTTGCAACTCATATATCTGATAAGGGGTTAGTATCCAAAGTATATAAAGAACTCATACAACTGAATAGCAAAAGACCAAATACTCCAATTAAAAAAATGGGCAGAGGAACTACATAGACATGTTCACAAAGAAGACATACAGATGGCCAACAGACACATGAAAAGGTCCTCAACATCACTAACCATTGGGGAAATGCAAATCAAAACCACAATGAGCTATCATCACCTCACACCTGTTAGGATGGCTATCATCAAAAAGGCAAGAGACAGAAAGTGTTGGCAAGGATGTGGAAGAAAGGGAACCCTTGTGCACTGTTGATGGGAATGTAAATTGGTGCAGCCACTCTGGATAACAGTAGGGAGGTTCCTCAAAAAATTAAAAATAGAACTACCATATGATCCAGCAATTCCACTTCTGGGTATGTATCCAAAAGAAATGAAAGCAGGATCTCAAAGAGATATCTACACTCCCATGTTCACTGCAGGCTTCTTCACAATAGCTAACATATGGAAACAATCTGAGTGTCTGTCAAAACATGAATGGGTAAAGAAGATGTGGTGTGTATATATATATATATATATATATATATATATATATATATATATATATATATGTATAATGTAATATTGTTCAGCCACAAGAAAGAATGACATCCTTCCATTTGCAAAAATGTGGATAGGACTTGAGGGCATCATGCTAAGTGAAATAAGTCACACAGAAAAGGACAAATACTGTGTGATATCACTTATAGGTGGAATCTACAAAAGGCAAACTCAAATGGAAATAGAGATTAGAATGGGACTAGGGGTGGGGAAAAAGGAGCTGTTGGTCAGAGTATAAACTTCTAGTTATAAGGTAAGTTCTGGGGATCTAATGTAACTATGATTATTACAGTTAATAATACTGTGTTATGTACTTTAAAGTTGCTCAGAGAGTAGATCTTAAATGTTCTCACCACAAAAAAGAAATGGTGTTAGCTAATGCCCTGGTGGTAATCATTCTGCAAGATGTAAGTGTACCAAGACGTTGCAGACCTCAAACTCACAGCATGTTCTATGTCAATCACATCTTGTAAAGCTGGAGAAAATTTAAAACTAAAATGCACAAATAATGTATATAAAGCATATAAATGATGTACACAGAGCTGCCAGGGAAGACTCAGCACAGTGCCTAGCACACAGTAAATTCTTAACTACGACTACTAACACCTCATCTATGTTCCCACAGCAATTAACAAGAATTCTAGTAAAACACCAAGGTTGTTGCCATCATTTCTATCTCTTTCACTAAACTATAGCACTTGGAACAAAGGGGTTATGCTATTTTCACTTTCGTATTACCAGCACCTTAGTATCCAGAGCACATGGCAGGTGGAATGAGTAATACAGTAATCATGAACCTGCCAGCTTCCATAACAACAATCTGTCGACATGGCCGAGAATTCTGATATCTCAATGTCCAAAGTCTAATTCTAAGACTTCCTCTTCAAACAAAAAGCAGAACACAAAAAGTTTGGGCCAAATCATACTGTTTTGTAGTTCTAGAAACATGATCATGGAAGCAACAGAAGCTACCAAAGATTTCTAAGCAAGGGAATAATATTGCCACATCTATGTGTAGGTCACCTATCCAACAGGAGCCTGAGGGATGCCCTAGAATTGAAGCCAGAGTGATCAGCTAAGCAGCTACTGTGAGAGTCCATGCGAGAGAGAGGACCCAACACAGAGGAGAAACAGCAAACACAATAAAAAAGGGACCACCAGGGGAGAGGTTCAAGTGGAAGACTTGGTAATTCATGACACACGAGCATTAAATGAGACAAAGCAATCAAGGATAGACCCAAGGTTTCTACGTGAGTGATGAAATAAACAGGGATACCACTGGAAGTGGGGAGCAAAGAAGGGCAGCAATGCAGGGGTGAAAACATACTGATCGTGCATCGGTCATGATGTGCAGGTGGATTCAGGGATATGCAGTAGAGCAGCTGGAGCTGAGGGAAAGGTCTGACGCTGGAGATAAAGATTTGGAAATAACCAGCAATAACCAGCACGTAAAAAATAGCTGAAGCCACAAAAATGCATTGTTATCATCCAGGGTAAACGTGCAGAATATAAACGCATGACCAGAGTAACACTAATGAGCTGTGGGGAGCACTTATATTTATATAGTAGATGAAGGGGAAAAGGCTCTACGATTTAAAAAATAAAAGAGGGCCATGAAAGCCAAGGAAGAACATAATTTCAAGAGAAGAAGGTATAATATCAAGTGTTTAAAGAGAGTAAGAAGTAGAATGAACACTAAAATGAGGAGATCGATTTTGGCACACAGGGCTGATGACCTCATGAAAGTTTTAGGAGAGCAGATGGCATTAGACTGAAAAGTGATGGAGTATCGGCACACCAGCAGATGGATGGATCAATGAAGTAGAACAAAACTGACTGGAAGGTGAGGAAAGCTGTAAATTCAGACGACTCCTTTAAAGACCACAGCAGTAAAGGAAAGAGAAGGGCAGGACATTAGTTCAGAAAGAGTCAAAGCTGAGGACCAGGAATTTTAGGAGAGAAGTGACTGAAATCCTGGAAGATGGAGGGAAAAGAATCACTAGAGGAGAGGGACTCTGAGAGAGAGGTTAGATAAGTGACTAAAACGTAAAACTCAAGTCCTAGAAAAGGAAGAGGATTAAAGAACATATGTCAAAGTTTTAGCCTTCGAGTTAAGGAGTGGGATCTCTTCCTCGGAACAGAAGGCAAGCAGGTGAGAGCAGTTAGAGAGGGATGCTGAGGCGTGTGTCTGATGGCCTTTATTTCCTCCATAAAGGAAGAGAAGCCTCGGTGTCTAACAGGTGGGAAGTGGGTGACACAGTAAGTGTGGTCAAGGTTTTGATTAGCTCCTGCCCGCCTGCCGGGGATGGTAAAAGAAGGGGCTGAGAGATTAGGTAAAGAATTACCCAGCTACACCAAGAGCCCAGCTGAGGATGCAACTCTCACCCTCGTAATAAGCAGACTGAAGACTACGCAAGTACTCCCAAGAACGGGCAGGAGGAGGGACACACAGCCTGCGTCCCATGTTTCAAACGGGCAGAAGGAGGTGCAGAGGGAGAGCAACAGAAAGAAGGAAGTAACGTGAGGCGCTGGTGAGGGACTAGTTGCAGTAAGGACCACAGAAGGGAAGGGAATGTAACGGAAGAAAAGGCAGGAGCAGACGGAAGGCTGAAGACCTGCGCAGAGGCTGAAGAGCAGGTTTGTGAGGACGGGAGAGGAATGAGGAGATGATGGCTGGAGGGTCTCTTCCGGATCAATTTCCAATCCTAACTTAAGCCTCCAGGACCAACCGAAAACCAAAATCCTCTCAACCAACCTTTCTTTTTACAACTGGAAAACAACTGCACGGAGATATAATCCACAGCGACTACATTTCTTAAGCATTTGATCATTTGTGGATATTTCTATTATAATTAAAAATACACAATGGAAAACACTTTCATGCTTTCCATTGTTCACATTTTATTTTTCCTTTGAAGGGATTCCTACAAGTGAAATTACGAATTAAAATATATAAACACGATGCTCTTGAATTATATTAGCAAGAGGAACACACTATTTTAGCCGTCCAGACTTCTCCCTCTATAAACTTTTAAATAAAAACAAGGTAATAATAGACACGTTATATTGTAACTTTTTTTTTAACTTAATATTTTAAAACATCTTTCTATGTAGTACATTTTTATCTACCATATCTTTTAAAATGACTGCAGAGCAATCCATCTCATGACATGATCACTTATTTCACCAACCTCTTACCATTAAACATTTAGATTATTTCTTTTTGTTATGTAGATACTGCTGCACTAAACGTTTTTATAATACATCTTTGCCCAATGGCCTGATTATCTCCTTGTGAAAAAATTTATGTATGTGAAATTGCTGGGTTAAAGAGTATATATATTTTTAGGGCTTTTGATACATACTCCACACTGTTCTCCAGAAGAGTTACACCAGGTAATACTCCCACCTGTAGTATGAGATGATCCAAGTCATGAGTACCACTTTTCTTCATGATATCTGACGATCTTACATAGAGAGAAACGGGCAACTTATTTTTAAATTTACATTATAAAAACTGTAAAAATCAATATTTTTCACCTATGTATAAGCCATTTACACAGGTTTCTGTGTGGAATTTCTCTTTATATCCTTTCTTTGTCCTTTTTTTTTTACACTGGGAGGTTCATGTTTCTGTGTATATTGGTAAGATCCAGTTATATATTAAAGAAATATTAATCAGTTTGGGTGAACAGATATTAGAACTATTTTTTCCCTGAGTCTTTTCATTTTGTGTTCATATTATGTACTAATAATGCTTTTTAATGTACTCAAATCTATCAATCTTTTCCTTTGGCAGGAGAAGCAGAGAAGAAAACAGGATTTCTTAAGAAAAAACTGTCCTTCATTTTCCAAAGCTGTTTTCTCTGCTGTCCTTACTTATTTACCCAAATTGGAAACATGGAATGAATCAAAACAATCATTTCTGAAAGAAGGATTAATAACTTTGACTATATGGACATGTAAGGGATTATAAAATGCTTTTTATTTTAATATTATCTTGGTGCCACTTACCTTCTTAAGAAAGCCTCTAATAAGAACATAAGAGAACTTATTTTCAAAGGAATTTCATTGAAGACTGAAAACGAAAAACATAACATACATGCATCCTTGCAAATTTGGGATATGTCAAATGAATAAGAAGAACACACAAGAAAGTTCTGGAAAATCTTCAGATTTCTAAAGAACCAGGGCCTGCCACGTTATCACAGATGAGTGGCACCGATAAAGGAGTGTGGACTATGGAACGAACTCAGTAAGGGAGACGACACTTACTACTCCAGAACTAGGATCATTTCCGATGGCGTCTCGTAGACTGCGTGTAAGTTAATGACCCAAGGATCGTCCTGTGCTAGTTCAAGAACAGCAATTTCATGAATTATTTCTGTCCGACAATCTTGGCCTTTTCTTCTTTTCCTCATGAACTTTGCTGCAAATTCTTTTCCAGAATCTTTCTTTATACATTTCCTCACCACTGCAAACTTCCCCCTAGAATTCAACAAAACACATTCACTGTTAAAATTGACTTTTCAGAGATGATAAATTTTAATAAAATTTCCCAACAGTCATCAGTGGATATTCAAATTTAGGTCATATGCAATCATAAAAGTAGCAATATAACTTGGGAAACACCTCTCTAATCAAATAAAATGTAATGTGTAAATTTGCAAGATTCATTCTTCTAAATACAGAACCAAATATTAAAGCCAATATTTTTTGCAGCGTTATATAACTTAATTTTTCACACATTCATACATAAAAATGATTTAAATCTTAAAAAAGCCATTTGACTTTTTTAAGAGAAACCGGTTATAAGAATTGTAAAATAATGAATTTCACTGTCACTAAGTGACTCTAAGAGGACACTATCACCTTCCAAAGTTATGAAAGTTAGGGATCTCATGTATATGACATCATTTCAACTACTGCATCAGCTGGAAATGTCTAGTTTTCCTATAAAGACAGATACAACAAACATTACTTTGATACGCTCCACTACCATGCTATTACACTAATAAACAAGTCACATGGGGGATACGTATAGTGTATTGATTAAGGGATAAGGTCTGGAATTAGACAGATGTGGGCTTGAATCCCCAAAACGGCTCTGCCCACTCACTCAACGCATAACCTTGGGCAATTTATTTAACCTCTTATTTAAGAAAAATCTCATTTTCCTAATCTATAAAAGAGGACACAAACGGAATCTACTTTACAGCGCTGTTGTGAGAATTAAAGAATATAATACATGTCAATTGCTTAGCATGGTACTTGCCACATAGTAAGTACTCAAAAAACTATTAGTAATCAAACAAATCATTAAGTTGTAATAATCGTCACCCATAAATATCCAATACTCAAGTTGGAAGGCAACTCAGAAATCATATAGTTTTTTTTTTTTAACCTAATGCCAAATGCCAAAGCCATGTCTTCTTTCAAACTGTGAGGTAGTCTTTTCCACTCCTGGGTGCATACTGTTCTTAACAAGGCTTTCATTACAAGCCTAAACCTGGCTTCAAGTGAAGGGCTGTAGTCCTGGTCTTTTGCTGAGCAGTACTGAAGAGGCCCCATGACAGTCTATCAGGTACTGGACACAGCTAATCATTCCTCATCCCCTTAGGGTTCTGGGATCGCCTCACTGTCATGACTCATAGAACTGCTGGAAAAATGTGCCAACTGAATCTGAAGCAACTGTGCCAAGTATAATCTCATCAAAGTGTTACATGATTATTATTTTGCTGATGTTGGCACAATACAACTTAATATGCCTTTAAAAACACTTGACAGGTTTTCCATATTTCATAAATAAAATAAATGACCTAGATCATTTTCCTCTTGGATTTTTTCAAGCCAGTGTCCTCATACTATGGTTTAAAAATATGTTTAAAAAATTTCAATGCAAGGCTTTAATTTGCTCTGTTAAATTCTACTTCCTAGGTTTGGGTCCGGCATTCTAGACTACTGACGTAATTTTGAGGACTAATTCTTCCTTCTTAGCTACTGTTAACCATGATTTTCATGCCTTCTGTATTTCTGTTATACCATCAGCAGTAAAAATGTTACATGAAAAAATCCTTAGGCACAGCCCTACAGATGTTCAATTAGTGGCAATCTACCTAACAGCACCCTAATTCAGAACAAAGTTCTCTATGTTCAACAGAAATGCGAAAGACTTTTCCATATTACTAGAGAGATTAAACAATAAACTATGCATCACAGATTAACACCTCTTTTTATTTTACTCCACAAAATCATCAGGCTAATAACATCTCCACTGAGTTTTAAAAGGTTCCTAATTATCTTTGGATTCCTTTAAGGAAGAGAAAAAAATCATCACTAGTTCGATTTTTTTATACCTATATTTCTGAAGTTTCAAAAGAAGAGAAAAAGAGAAAGCCTATTTTGTAAAAAACTGACCAACATAATTGACAACAAGCGTCTTGCTATTAAATTAGAAATGGCTGGGTTGAACTACCCTCAAAGTACTCCCACATGAAACAGATATCTATTGCTACCATACCTAACATTCAAGGCAACAGTACCGTGTAGTAGTAAAATACTACTTCTTACCTATCCGGCCTGAAGGTATATTTCCAAAGACCAGACACTCAACAGAGAAAAGGATCCCACTCATCACTGACCTGTAAACTCTGGGAACCCTTGCTACAGAAGAACCATTGCTTAATTCAGGGGCCAGAGGCAAACACAGGGGAGAGACCTAAACTTATCTGATGTCTGTGGCCAGGCACCCATTTCTTTGGGTCACCACAGTAGGTCCCACAGCTCTCCTCCCACTCCAATCACTACTCTTGACACCACCTTTGTTTTCGAGGAAGCATTCCTCATGGCTGCAGGTCTACCCTTTTCTTTTCCCCATATCATACACTATACTGGGAGTAGGCAAACTTTTCTGTAAAGGGCCAGATAGCAAATATTTTTGGTTTTGCTGGCCAGACGGTCTGATCACTACTGTTCAAGTCTGCTGTTGTAGAGTAAAAGCAGCTGGAGACAACAGGTAAATGAATGGGGGCGGCTGGGTTAAAAAAAAAAAAAAAAAACACTTTACCAACACAAACAACAAAATGTGAATTTCACATAGTTTCCATGTCATTAAATATGACTTTTCTTTTGACTTTTTTCAATCATTTAAAAATGTAAAAATCATTCTATATAGCTGGCGAGCTTTACAAAAACAGGCAGCCAGCAGTAGGTTGCCAAGCCGTGCACTAGTGCACGCTGAAGAAAACTCTTCTGCCATTCTGATACTGCACACCACTGAAACTGACAGCAAGGCAGCAGATCACAAGGGTCTGAGGAAACGTGCACTGGCTTCATCTCTGAATGACTGGGAGGGGAACCCTTAAAACTACTCATCAGAGAGTCAGAAGATGAAACGAGGTTTCCGGGAACTGTTCTTCCTGTAGAGCCACGCAGGACACAGAACTGTGAGACTCAGCCGCCAAGGTGCGGGATCCTAGTGAACACACTACGAATGAACACTGTCACAGTGGCCCTAAATTCCACACGTGCAGGGGCTCTAGTATGCATGCTTTACCACAACTTCATGGTAAAAACTGTGATCGTACCTCAACTCTAAGTTACTGAGGGCTCGCCAAAGCATGAAATAAATAATGTTTCTCTGACACCAGGGGTCACAGTTACATGCAGAGACTTGAGACTGATGAGGTTCAAAGGGCACCATCTACTTTCTTTTGTTGACTTACCCGAAATTCTTCCTGGATTACATCGTTGTTACAGTTTTCGGAGCTCTTCACTCATTTCACAAACATCTATAGTTCACTATTATACACTAAACTGAGAACTCAGATTTTCATTACTCATTTTTTTTGGGGGGGGAATATCAGAAGTGAATACATTTCAGAACTCAATGATAACCCATTCCAGGGTGGAAAGAAAGGAAGGATAAACAATGATAACAACAGGAAGTAACATTTTGAGTCAGATCCACCAGTCTAAGCTTCCTCAGAACAAGGACTGGGCTTTACCAGTGCCCAACTGGTAGAGCTTGGGAAGGCACAGTGGGGATCTGTAGGTAGGTATGACACGCTAAGGAGTTTGTGCTTTATTTCTCAGGGTAAAAATGGGCGCCTATGAGAATTTTTTAAGTAAGGTAAATGTTCTAAAAGGTAGGTCTGAGAGTGTATAGTGAAGTGTTAACTAGAAACTAGGGAAGCCAAGAAAATAATTCAAGGTAAGGGGTCTGAACGAAAGTACCAGCAGTGGAGGCTGGGAAGAGAGAATGCATTTACAAGACATTCAAGGTCAAGATCTGTGAGCACTTCCTGACATGCTGAGTTGCAGGCAGAGATGAGGGCAGAAGGGAAAGGTGGAAGTGGAAGATGACTTGGAGATTTTTAACCTGGGTACTGGGTGATGTGGTACCATCCACTGAGAGAAAGATTAGAAGAATGATAACGGATTTGCGGGGGGCGGGCCAGAGGGAGGGGGAGTGTGTTAGGTTTGGATGGGAGAAGTTTGAGGTGCTTTTCTCTATAAAGAGAACTTTATTTACTAGATGGATTCCAAATGTAAGTTCCAGTGTTGGGTTGCTACACAAAGGTGAACAGATAATAAAATATATAAGGTTCAGGCAAAGATTAAAAACTGTAGATGCTAACTTGAGTGGTATATAGAAGAAGCAAAAGAAAAGTGACCTCCGAGGTTCCAGGTTTGATTCTATAATAGATTACAGTAAAGTGCTTTGTTTCTCCCTGTATTCTATTAAAGTTGGTCTGACATATTAGAATTTGTTGCCCTAAGACTGTCTCCTTGGCTGGAGGATGAGTTCCAGGAACCCGGCCTCTTAATCATCTTTGCATCTCCATGCGTAGAGCCCCGCACATGGCAGGTGCTCAAATATGACATCAGATAACACCCTGAGTACATACACTGTTCATGCTATTTTGTTAAAGAAAAGTTCTATGGCAACTTAACCTCATAAGGTTTAATATTTTAGCCACAATGGACTACTTGCCTTTCTCTTTTTCATTGACTTTTTCTGCACTGTGCTTATTTGTTTTCTTGCCAATGGCTGGAGTATCTTTCATCACTACTAGTAGTAAAATTCCACCCGTTCTTTCAGGCCCAGCTCAAATGTTATTTTCCCCATAAGATTTTCCCATGTGGCATGTCAGCTCGCCTATAAAGGGAGTAGTGACTGATTTGTTAGATTTGGGAATAATTTCCAGAGCCTTCCAAAGAGCCTTATGCGCTCAATATGCAAGTACAGTATTTGCTTAATAGCACTGGAGTTATGCCTTAAGTGCAAAGAAGTTCCGTTCAAGAAAGACCTAGAAAAGACCTGTCTTCCTTACCTCTGAAAGGAAAACAACAAAAAACTATCTGCTGACCCTAAGTGTAAAAATCAGTGAGTCCATCAGATCAGACATCGACATAAGTGACAAGAACAGGTAAGGCTTTAAAAGCCGGGCTCAGTTTAAAATTCCGGCTGGTAACTGCAATCTTGGGCACTTGGCTCAGGCTTTCTGAGTCTTAGATTGCTCACCTGTAAAATGAGGTTGATGGCACTAACCCTGCAGGGTAGTGAACACTAAACAAAATGACATCTCCAAAGTGTGTAGCATCCGGCAAATGATCAGTAATCAGTACACAGCAGCTATTTTTATTGTTTGGGACATTAATTTCAGATCTATGATAATTTGTAAAAAAAATAATCATACAGAACAGAGGAATTTTGGAGGTGATCTAATTTGAACTCTCTACTTGATGCATAAATTCCCTCTATAAGTCAGGTTCCTTCTTCCCTTACTGAACAGGTGAATCAATGACTGTGGCTACTTAACTTTCTAATGCACTTGGTTCAATAATCAGATTTTATAAAATTTTGTTATTGTAGTTATGTAAAGAGGCTGAAATTCATCAAATCCTTAAGTTTATGTAATTTCTAAATTTAATTTTTATTTTATATTGGACTACAGTGGAAGGTTTATGTATTTTAAATTAAGATTTTACTTTTAACACTGTAAGCCCCAACTTTTCAAAATTAAAACAGTTGACTTAATGAAGCATCTGCCTCAGATCAGGAGCCATATTTCCTAAGTAACGTCTGCTGCTGAATCACAAACATAGCCAACTGTTTTTACCCATCCAAAAATATTGGATTATCCAAAACTGGAAATATTTTTCAAACTAATTTTAAACTGCCAAGAAATCTTAAATGACAGTTTTCCTAAAACAAGGTGCAATTTCTACATGGATAGTATTGTTTAACAAGGGTCTTTATTTCTAAAGAAACTACAGCTTACAATTTATGACATATGCTTAAGTAGCTGTAAGGTACTAAATCTGAAGCCATCACCTACAGACAGGAATCTAGGTAAAGGACACCCACCTCCTGAAACACATCCACCTGTGCATCCCCTTCAGCTCGAACATCCTCTAATTCTCTGATAAAAATCCTTCCTTGTTCCTGTTACTCCCAACCGCTCTGAGGGTAATGAGATAGGACGTCCCTGTCCACCATAAGCCCCAGCTGAGACAGGCTGGGACCTGGGACCCTTCACCTGAGTGCTTGCACCTGGACAAACATCTCCTCGAGCCATAGACAAAGAAAATCTAAGGGACTAAGAACTGCACGCATGCGCAGGTGCGGTCAATTATGAACAATAAGATACAAAAAGGCCACAGGCCAACTGCCACTTCTGAGAAGCTGCGAGCAAAAGCGGGGGGCTGCACGCGATCCCTGCACACAGCACCAGCAAGGGGGTGCGCAGATCACCGAAGCCTCCCCTCCAGCCCTACCCAGCCACCGGCCCCCACCCTCACCCCACTGAAGGGACCAGCTCCGCCCACCCCACTTTGGGGAACGAGTAAGAGCACCTGCTTCTTGTTTTCCTTCCCTCGTGCTGCAGCACGGAGTCCCAGTAAAGCCTTGCCTGGAATGCTCCTCTGGCCTCTTATCCATTGCTATTGATTCAAGAGTCCAAGGACCCAGGTGGAACCGGGGAGGGAAGCATATGACACCGAAGCTGGCGGGGTTTGTTCCAATTTGGGACTCATTAACCTGTCCTCTCATAAAAACGATGGGAAACTGCTTTAGCCACAGATAGGCTATGGATTGTTCTTTGAGAAACATCTGTGGTACAAATGGAAGTGATTTCAGAGTCCCAGCTCAGGTGATTCTCACAAGACTCAATCTACTTGTGTCTTGATTTTCTCATCTGAAAAATGGGACTTCCCAAACCTGCTTGTGATGAGAAGTAAATGAGATCATGCAAGTGAAAGCACCTGTAAAACTGTATGGCCCCTATACATTTATGAAGGACCCGTTCCAGCAGAGAACTCATATTTATACCTTTTTCCCCCCACAGGAAACATCAACTATGAGTATGTAATAATATGAAAAACAAAAGATGTTCTTTTGGCTTTAAAGATCTCTTTTTTCTTAAGATAAAATGTATGAGTATGTCAAAAAATGTTCAAGTTGAGGACTAGGCAAATCATTTGATGTGGAATTAGTATAATTTAAAATTCCTAGAAACATTTTTCTGTTCCTACACTATCGGTTAGAACTCGAGAAGTCAACACTTTGAAAAAAATTCTCAGAACTCAAGGTCATGGCTCCTGCGCCTTGCGTCATTACTGTGGTTTCCACTGGCACCTGTCCTGCCTCAGAGAAAGGTAACAAGTCTCAGGAATAATAAGTCAAGCTTCCAGCAATAAAAGCAAATTTTACATCATATATTTACCCATATTTAGGTTGCCATGGACTCTACTGGAGATATGAAAGAAATGTGACATTTCTTAAAATAATCAACATTACATACTTTCATTACTATGGAATCAATATCGACCATTTAAAATGTTTTCTCCAAACAACCATTTCACTGAAAGCTTTATATTTCTGTAAGATAAAATGGGAACTCCCAAAAGAACTCAGTTTCTGTGTTTGAACAGTTAGCTCTTCACACCTCTTCAACATTCTCAACTAAATGAAAGGCCATAGAACAAAATGAATAGATCTTTGTTTTTCATACCACATCGTTAAAATACAACATGAGTAATTTTTAAGTTCTGTATCAGCATGAGATCAACTCGTTCTATCAGAAATGCAACCAGAGTTAACAGTTGGAAAAAGATGCAACTTTTCTATCTTACTACAGAAAGGAATACACATAAACACACTTCATTATGTCAAAACTTCAACACACAGGCAAAACTTATAAACCTTAAACAAAGAGAGCTTCTAACACAAAACAGAGCTTTTACTTCCTGAGACTTCTGAACAGTTCTCTTGTCTTTTGGAATGAGGTTTTATTACTTTTGCAACAGACGAAAAGTATTTTGAGGTCGTGCACATTTTCCTGTTTTTGCCTTTTGGTTACATTCACTGAGCTACACGATGAATTGCATTTTTTGAGTGCACCCCGGAAGCTAAGTACAGCCTTTATGCTACAGATGTTTTTAATTTATTTAGTTCTCTCAACAACTCTATGAGGCTATCAATGGTTAGGTAACTTACTCAAGTACATGTAACTAGTAAGTAAAGGGCCAAGACTCCACTGTCTGACTCCAAAGTCCGTGTTCTAGAACACTGCATTACACTTCTACGTGATGAAAAGAGAACCAAAAAGAAACAAATACATTCGTTTTCTTTTTCAGTTTTAGGCTCTTACATCAAGTATCTAATTGCATTGTTCTGCTGCTTCAGGAATTATTACTTATGTAAAGAAATTTATATAAGAGATATGTGCAAGACATCACAACCTTCAAACAAACACTTTATAGGCAAGCTAATTTTATAATAGAGAGGGTAAAATGAAAGCTGAAACATTCCCGGAGGAATTGTCACACAGCTGGTAGGGCGCAAATCAATTTTTTTTCAGATTAAATCATTTATTGCAAAGTCTACAAGACAGTGCTTGCCACCTGAAGACATTTCAGTTTTGTAATATGTTCTCATTTTGTGGAATGAAGCCAGACAACCAAACAACGGAGAGCTCTAGTTTTCCTTCTTCAAGAAATCAGGGTTACTTCAGAATGTCTGGAATTTTGACCAATTAGAATACCTACATGAGTCAGTAGCGATCTACCTCTTCCTTTGTCATAAAGTGTGCACAGGTGCAGTTAATTAGTGCCTAGCGCAGTGAAGTAAATCTTGTCCCAGGAAGATGTTTCTCCTTGTAACATTTGGAATAAATGAGACACTTTTAAGGTAGGTTTCCTTGCCAAAAAAACGATTTCTAAAAGTTACCTTAATATTTGTAAGGCAGCTTATTTTTAACATTGTAATCACTGTTACGAGGACTTCTTTTTCCAAGAGCCCCAGGTGAAGGCTGTTATAACTGTCAGGCCCTTTCCCCATTACAACGTGCTGCGCTTTTGCAACCATGTGCTATGTGCCAGGCCCAGTGAATTGTGCTTTACAGCCACCGCATCTTCACGACACCCCTGACGGAGACACTGTCACTATGCTGATTTTACGGGTGCGAAACGAGAGGCTGGGGAGTCTATGTCACCGTCCAAAGGCACACAGAGGAAGCAGAGTGGGGATCTGAGCTCGGGTCTGGCCCCAAAGCCTGTGCTTTTGACAACTTCTCCAAACTATTCTTAAGGAAAAAGGGAGTCGGTCCCCAAACCCCTATCACACTCTTGGACCCCTCTTCAACGTACAAGATGTAAAGGATCCAAACAGCCTTCACCTTGTGCAATTTGAAAAACAGACCGAGTTCTAAGCCCTCCCGACCCCTACAAAGCCAGAGTGGGGAGGGGAAGAGAAGGCAAGGGCCGGTTTTCAGCAGAGAAAGTCAGACGAGGGCCCGGAGCCTACAAGTGAAACCGATATGAACTTAAAAGGCGCAGGGACCTCATTTCAGAACGAAAGCAGCACAAACCCAAGAAACCGCAACCGAAGTCGGCAGGAGGCGGCGGACAGAAGTTCGCCCAGCGCTGGTGCAAAGGAAGCTGTCACGCTCGGCGTTCTGCTCTCTGCTCTGTCACAGCCGCAGAGGGAGAAGCAGGAACCCACAAGCTCCAGGGGCAAAACCAGAGCTGCCTTCACACCTCTGCTCTGGCTTCAGACTCGCCGCCGCGGGTAAAGGTTCGCAGCGTGGTTCCCACGCCGTCTCGTTAAGTTACCGAGCCAAGGACCACAGAGGCCGAAAAGGCCCGGAGCAGAGGAAGGGGTCAAGGTTCTCGGGGACCCGCGCGGGAGACTTTCTCACGGCCGCTACCCAGGGTACAGCACACGCCGGCGGAGCGCGCCGGCTCGGGGGACGCGGCGCGCGCAAGGGTGGCCTGGGGGCCCTGCCGCCCTAATCGCCGCCCGCACCCAGGTCTGTGCCCGGTTCCGGCGCGCTATCTGCCCCCGCCGGCCTCCCGCACTTATCTGCTCCCCGCCCGCCCGGCCCTCGTCCGCCTCACCTGCCCAGCGCCCGGCCCGGGCTCAGGCTGTAGGCATCCTGGAAGGGCTCGGTGCACACCGCGGTGCGGATCTCCGTCAGCAGCCCGCGGGGCGGGGGCGGCAGCCGGCGCGGCGTGGTCAGACCCCGGCCGACTCGACCCGAGCCGGGGGCGGCGGCCGGGGAAGAGCCGCCGCTGCTCGGCCTCTCCAGAGGAATCATGGCGCTCGGGCGCTCTTTAGCTCCGGCCGCCCGGCTAGCTCCGAGCTGCCAGCGGGTCACGGTCCCGCCTCCAGCTGCCTCGAGAACGTCTGAGGAGGTCAACCGCTCTCCCCTGCGCCGCGCACAGAGTGCCGCCGGCTGCCTCCCGGCCCCCGCCTCCCACCGTCCGGTCCCGCCCCACGCTCGGCCCCGCCCCTCCCCTCGGCCCTCGCGGAACTTCCGCGGGGCCGGAGCGCCGCGTGCCTCACGCGCGCCCTCTGCAGCCGAGGGGGAGAAGGTGCAGCCTGGCGGGCGGCCTCGGGGTGGGCCTGAGCAGTCTGCAGGCGACCAACAGCACCACCCTTCTGGCTGGAGGACCCACTGCATCAGCCAGTTACGCACCTGTTGAGCATCTGAGAGTTGGAAACCTGAGCCCTCCGTTAATGAAAGGCGTAGGAGCTGCCAGCCAGAGCTTCACGATCCCTTCCCTTGGGCGGGTCAGGAGGGGCGATGAGACTCAGATCAGGGCTGCTGTACAGCACGCGGAAGCTGCCCGGGGGCAGCTGGTTCCTTCCCACGTTGAGAGGAGGACGTGGAGGCAAGAGGTGGATAAATATTTTTAAGCTCTCACACCAGCCCTATGAAACAGGCACTATTATACTGTGTGCAGTCTTCTCTATATTTAACTTTCGAGGTGCTCTCATCCGGTCTTGTGTCTTTAATAATATTCGTATGCTCATGACTACAAAATTTTTATCTCCAGCTTCCAACCATTCTCTGAACTTCGGACTCATATATTCAAGTATACACTTGGCATCACCATTTAGATGCCAAATTAGCATCTCAAACGTAACGAGCAAAAGTCAGGTCCTGATCATCCTTCACAAATGCACTCCTGCCCAGCTTCCCCACCTCGGTAAATGGAGCTCCATCCTTCTGGTGGTTCAGGGCAAAACCCTTGGCGTCAGTACTGACTCCTCTTTCTCTCGTACCTTCATCCAATTTACAAGTAAATCCTCTTGGCTTTACCTTCAAAATATATCCAGAATCTGATCACTTCTCTTCCACATTACCACAATTAGCATTATCTCTTGTCTGGATTATTGTGATAGCTCGCTAACTGGATTACCTGCTTCCATCCTTCTTCCTCCCCAATTCCACACAGTTTATTTTCAAGGGAACCAGAGTGATCTTTTTAAAATCTAAATCAGATCATGTCACTGCTCTGCTTAGAGTTTTGCGATGATGAGCTAGTCTACTTGTGATCAATACTCTCACTGAGAAATATTAGAAAAAAATTTAAAACAGTCCTCTACTTGAAACATCAGAGAGTTTCAAAAGCAGCAAGAACTCGGGTGACTAAGATCCTGGAAAGAAGGGCAGCCCAGAATGACACCACTTTCCCATGAGGCATTTGATAATTCCAAAGCAATGACTGAAAGGGTGAGAAAATAAGTAGGACTTTAGGCATCTCACCAGGCTGGGGAGATGAAAAATTGGAGTTTAGGATCTACTAAGGAGAAAGAGCTGGTAAACACACTAGACTTGCAGTTGGCACCCCAGAGTGCTACATCCTAGGAGCATTGGTAAAACGGAAATAGACCAGCCCTCCCAAGGACTGAAGAACAGCTTCAAAACTCGATAGTAAATCCCCTCTGGAGAAAAACACAACCATCCAGAGCCACACATTATCTGTACAGCATTTCATACCCAATGTCTGGCATTTTTAAAATTTTTAAAAGGGGCACACGAAAAGAATTATCTTAAACACTGAGAGGAAAAGGCAGAAAACAGAAATAAGCAAGCAGGAGATCCAGATACTGAATCTTAAAGACAGCTTTTTGAATAATTCTGTTTAATATCTTCAAGAAATTAAATGACAAGATAGAGAATTTCAGCATAGAACTGAGAACTCCAAAGAAGAATAAAATGGACTTTGTAGAATTGGGGGGGGGGAACCCCACAAACTAAAACCAAGACTGAATAGGGATGGGTTTAATAACAGATTTGATACAACTTAAGAAAAAATTAGTGAACCTGATTAGTGAACTTAATAGGTCAAAAATTATGCAAAATGAAACACGAGCTAAGGGGACATAATGTTCAGAAAAGAGAATATAGTAAGTCCCCTACATATGAACGAATTCAGTTCCGAGAGCGGGTTCGTAAGTCCAATTTGTTCGTAAGTCCAACAAAGTTAGCCGAGGTACCCAACTAACACAATCGGCTACATAGTAGTATACTGTAATAGGTTTATAATGCTTTTCACACAGATAATACATAAAAAACAAACAAAACATAAAGAAAACATTTTAATCTTACAGTACAATACCTTGAAAAGTACAGTAGTACAGTACAACAGCTGGCATCCAGGGACTGACATCAAGTGAACAGGCAAGAAGAGTTACTGACTGGAGGAGGGAGAGGAGGTGGGAGATGGTAGAGCTGCAGGATCGCCAGCAATAGGAGACGGAGGGCAAGCTGCAATTTCACTCATGCCTGATGTTGATGGCATAGGTTCAGGTTCCTTGCTGGATTCAATTGTATCTATCCTCTTGAAAAAACAATCCAGTGATGTCTGGGTAGTAGCTCTTTTTTTCTCATCACAGATGACATGGTAGCACTGGATTGCATTCTGAATGGCTGCTGCAACCTTCGTGTACCGTTCTACGTCTGGGTCCTGTGCCTCAAAAACTAACAGCGCCTCCTCAAATAAAGAAAATCCCCTTGCCGTTTCCTGAGTCGTGAATCTCAGCAGTACCAGCTACAGCACTGTTGCTTTTACACTTGCTCCTGGACATCCTGAGCTTGAAATAAAGATACTGTACTATTGTAGTTTATACAGTACTGTACAGTAAAGTACACAAAAGCACAACCACTTGTAGAGGATGCATGCACATGACAACGTATGCCAAACAGGTGAACTAACTTACGTGATTGGACATGTGAACGCACGTTTGCATCTTTGAAAGTTTGCAACTTGAAAGTTCATGTGTAGTGGACTTACTGTAAAGCATGTAAGGTATGTGTTAAAATGTTCTAATACACATGTAATTGAAGCATCAGAAGGAGACGGGAGAGAAAAGAAGAAGCAATAGTGTAAAGGATAGTGGCCAGGGATTTTTCAAAACTAATGAAAGACAACAACTCACAGAATCAAGAAACATTGTGGATATCAGCAGATTTCAAGCAAAGAAAACCATACCTAGGCAGATCACAGTAGACTACTGAGAATTAAAGACAAAGAGAAAAATTAAAGACAAAGAGAAAAAGCAAAGAAAACCATACCTAGGCAGATCACAGTAGACTACTGAGAATTAAAGACAAAGAGAAAAATCTTCAAAAAAAATAGGCACAGGAAGCAGATATATTACCTGCAGTAGAGCAACAGTAAGATCAAGAGCTTATTCTCAAAGACAAATTGGAAGCCTAAAGACCTTCAGATAGCTTCAAAATACTAGAAGAAATTAGCTGCCGATCTAGATTATATACTACCCAGTAAAAAATATTCTTCAAAATTGAAAGTAAAATACAGGCATTTTTATGACAAACATTAAGATCATCAGCTGACCTACATTAAAGGAAATTCTAAAAGGAGTTTTTTAGGTAGATAGAAAATAATCCCAGATAACATTGTGCAGATGTCTGAAGGGATGCAGAAGAATGAAGGGATTAAGCCGTGGCTAGATATAAATAAAATAGGAACTGTATAGAACAATAAGAAAATAAAAAGTAATTTTTAAAGGGACAAATATAATAAACTCATATCAAATGTTTAAATTTGCTAGAAGTCAAAGAAATTATAAATTAACCAATGGGGCCATAAAAAGAAATGAAGTTGAACTATTTGTAGTGAGGTGGTTGGACCTAGAGTCTGTCATACAGAGTGAAGTAAGTCAGAAAGAGAAAAACAAATACCGTACGCTAACACATTAATATGGAACCTAAGGGAAAAAAAAAAAAAGGTCATGAAGAACCTAGGGGTAAGACGGGAATAAAGACACAGACCTACTAGGGAATGGACTTGAGGATATGGGGAGGGGGAAGGGTAAGCTGGGACGAAGTGAGAGAGTGGCATGGACTTATATATACTACCGAATGTAAAATAGATAGCTAGTGGGAAGCAGCTGCATAACACAGGGAGATCAGCTCGGTGCTTTGTGACCACCTAGAGGGGTGGGATAGGGAGGGTGGGAGGGAGACGCAAGAGGGAGGGGATATGGGGATATATGTATATGTATAACTGATTCACTTTGTTATACAGCAGAAACTAACGCACCATTGTAAAGCAATTATACTCCAATAAAGATGTTTAAAAAATTAAAAAATAATTAACCAATGGGGTTCCATTTTTGCAAGTCAAATTAGCAAAACATTTTAAGGTAATTCAATGCCCATCACTAGTGATGATGGATGGAAAGACAGGAAGAATAAAAACATAAGTGCTTTTTTTCCCTTCTTTTGTTCTAATCTGTGTTTTTCTGCACTTTTCCAAGAACTCAGATATCACTTTCTATAGGGTATCTAACCTCATTCTACCAGGTAAGAGTCTGGCGTCCCTGCTTCCATATCAACCTGAATTTATCTTTATCAAACTGCGTTCTAAGTGTATAATTCTCTATTTTCCTAGTTAGAGAGGACAGAGACCATTTATTTCTGTATCTCAGTGTATATAAGTGAAACTCCATAAATATTGATGAATAAATGTGGTTGAATTGAATATGCAACACTCTAAGTGTCTCTCTGTAGGAAATAATTAAATGAATTATGATATATTTACTTGATAGGTCATTATGCAATAGTTTCACAGGGATTAATCACACTGCTTTATACTTGTTTTGCAATGATAGCTATAAAAAAAGAACTTCGAAATTGTTTCTATTGTATAGTATACTTTTAAAGTGTGCTGAAAAGAGGTGACATGGCATGAGCACTCTAATAGTGATTCTTTTTGAGGTATGTGACTATTGTTGAGTAATTTTCTTTTATATTTTGTATTTCCAAATGTCTTTAGATGATTATATATTACTTCTATAACTAAACTAAGTGAAAAGAATTTTAAGCTTTGTTTTTAAAATAAACGTTCCATAGTCCTGCCATCCAGGCATGGACTATGGTTATTATTATTACTTTTAACATCTTTGTTGGAGTACAATTGCTTTACATGGTTGTGTTAGTCGCTGCTGTATAACAAAGTGAATCAGCTATACGTATACACACACCCCCATATCCCCTCTCTCTTGCCTCTCCCTCCCACCCTCTCTATCCCACCCCCCTGTGCTATGTGGCTGCTTCCCACTAGCTATCTATTTTACATTTGGTAGTGTATATATGTCAATGCCACTATTTTAAACACAACTCACACCTACCCAGCTGATCCTAACTTTCCATCTACTGATGGGGGATTAAATCACATTCTCTTTCTCCTACTTCAGATTGAAGCTTGTTGTACGTCCAAACTTCGATTATTTTTTAAATACCAGAGCACTGTCTGGGAAATTATGTGTAAGTTACAGATCTAAGCTCTCTGAGGATGAATATGCGTTTGAGATCAGCATTTCAGATAAACAACATAATTTCCTTTGACTTCTGCTGTTAAAGAAGATGGATTTGTACTTCTCCTTTGGGTGCCAAAGTTAGCATTTAGGTCAAACGTAAGACTGGACTCTAACCTTTCACTGACCATTTTTCATAATTTAGCTTAGGAAGGGGCAACTCACTAGGGTCATCTCTTCTCTCTTTTCCTTTGCCATCTAGCCTTTCTAAATCAGGTTGACATGTGAGAGAATGACAATTGTTCTACCAGAGTTATAAAAGATAACTTTGGGGAGATTTATTGTGAAACTAAATACAAATTTACACACATGTGAGGGTTCAGATTTGAAAGCACATGGATCTGAGAGAACACAAGTGAAGCAGCTACAGCATGTCATTCAACAGCTGTTCGGTGAATGTTGTGGAATCTAATGAAATGATCAGCTAACACACTTTGAAATATTGATAAATGGGCAACTCCGTTCCCAGGTTAAAATTTTCTATATGACTTCTGAGGTGTTTATCGATTAAGAAAACTAAATATCTTTTTTTTTTTTTTTTTGGTACGCGGGCCTTTCACTGTTGTGGCCTCTCCCGTTGCGGAGCACAGGCTCCGGACGCGCAGGCTCAGCGGCCACGGCTCACGGGCCCAGCCGCTCCGCGGCATGTGGGATCCTCCCGGACCGGGGCACAAGCCCGTGTCCCCTGCATTGGCAGGTGGACCCTCAACCACTGCGCCACCAGGGAAGCCCAAGAAAATTAAATATCTTAATAAATGTAGACGAGCTAATGAAAAGCATAACAAATATTTTCATGAATTGAATGAAATTCTCTGCAATTCTGTGTTTTACAGTGCAAACTCTAAAAGGAGCATATCAGCTCAAGAGAGAAAATGTGGATCCACTTCAGATTGGTTGAAAATGTAATATAATTGGTATTTCATCGACTGTAATGTTTGGAGTTTTGAATTATTATTATGCGAAATACATAACAGAGTGATGGAAATCTTTGAGCACGAGAAAACAGCATCATCAAAAGAGCCTACACATCTAAGGAAGCATCAGCAGCACAGGAGCCTAGAATCCCGTCTCCTAACTTCTCATTTAAACACTCATGAAGAAGATGCCTAGAGGAAATAACCACATGAGCTCTAGAAAATAAAAGGGGAGAAAAATCAATCTTATAGTGGACTCTAGGTTTAGTTTCTATGATTTACAGTTCTGAGGTCTGAAGATACAGAGTAGAAAACAAGATTAATGGGCACGCTCACAGAATCATTTCTGGTGATCTCCTCTTGGGAAATGAGAGTAAAGGTCAGCCTTTTATATTCTGCAAAGACTCTGGAAACACAGAAGTAATTATTTTGTACTGGACTGGCCTTTACTGGCCTGACATAGGAATGCTTTAATTCCTAAATTCTGTTTCCTATGCAAGATAAGGTGGTTCAGCCAGAAATAACATTTATAAATTCCCTAATGTATTCTAGGTACTGTTTTTAAAAATTTACCTGTACTTTCTTGAGGGCTCAAAATAACACCATCTTGATCTGTAGATTAAACACAATCCCAATCGAAATCCCAATGAAGTATCTTGTGGATACTGACAAACTGATTCTAAAGTTCATATGGAGATGCAACAGACTCAGAATAGCTAATGCAATATTGAAGGAAAAGAAGAAAGTCAGAGCACTGACACTACCAAACTTCAAGACAAACTATAAAGCTATAGCAATTAAGACAGTGTGGCATTGGTGACATTAGCAATATGGTGGAGTGCGAGGTTCCCAGCCCACATTTCCTGAGATCCAGGAAGGAGGTTGTGAAACCTCAGTGGAACCAAGGACTGAGGAGGGCCACCTTGAGAAGACAGGCTTGTGCACCACTGGCAGGCCTGCTGACCATGGTCCCAGCTGTGGACCAGAAGCGGCCCTGTTCCTCTGTGGACTTGACTTTAACCTTCACTTATTTGTCCTTCAATGCTTGTCCTTTCTTTATACAGTTCTGAGTTCCTGACCTATATTATTTTCCTTTCCTCTAAAGCCTTTCTGTTTTTTAGATTTATTTATTTATTTTTGGCTGTGTTTGTTCTTCGTTGCTGCACACGGGCTTTCTCTGGTTGTGGCGAGTGGGGGCTACTCTTCTTTGTGGTGCGTGGGCTTCTCATTGCAGTGCTCTCTTGTTGCAGAGCACGGGCTCTAGGCACGTGGCTTCAATAGTTGTGGCACATGGGCTCAGTAGTTGTGGCGCACGGGCTTAGTTGCTCCGCGGCATGTGGGATCTTCCCGGACCAGGGCTCGAATCCATGTCCCCTGAATTGGCAGGTGGATTCTTAACCACTGCGCCATCAGGGAAGCCCTAAAGCCTTTCTTTTAACATTTCGTTCAAGACAGTCTACTGGCAACAAATTCCCTCAGTTTTTGTTTGTCTGAGAATTTTTTTTCCTCCTTCACTTTTTAAAAAAAATTTATTTTATTTACTTATTTTTGGCTGTGTTGGGTCTTCGCTGCTGCGTGCAGGCTTTCTCTAGTTGTGGTGAGTGGGGGCTACTCTTTGTTGCGGTGCATGGCCTTCTCATTGCGGTGGCTTCTCCTGTTGCGGAGCATGGGCTCTAGGGCACACGGGCTTCAGTAGTTGCAGCATGCGGGCTCAGTAGTTGTGGCTCGCAGACTCTAGAACACAGGCTCAGTAGTTGTGGCACACGAGCTTAGTTGCTCCGCGGCATGTGGGATCTTCCCGGACCAGGGCTCGAAACCGTGTGCCCTGCATTGGCAGGTGGATTCTTAACCACTGTGCCACCACAGAAGCCCTTCTCCTTCACTTTTGAAGGATAATTTGCAGGGTACAGAATTCTAGGTTGGTGGAGTTTTTTCTGTCACCACTTCAAACATTTCACTCTACTCTTAATTTCTGAGGAGAAATTGGATGTAATTCTTATTATTGTTCCTCTATAGTTAAGGTGTTTTTTCCTTCTGGCTACTTCCAGGATCTTTCATCTTTGGTTTTCTGTAATTTCAAAATAATATGCCTAAGTGTAATTTATTTATTTATTTGCATTTATCCTGCTTTGGTTCTCTGAACTTCTTGGATCTGTGGTTTGGTCTGATATGAAATTGGGGGAAACTTTATAGTCATCACTGTTTCAAATATGTCTTCTATTCCTTTTTCCCTTCTCCTTCTGGTGTTGCCATTACACACATGACATCTTTTTTAGTTGTCCCACAGACCCTGGATATTGTTTAGCTTTTTCTAGTCTTTGTTCTCTTTGCTTTTCAGTTTAGGGGGTTACTATGGAGATATCCTCAATTTCAGAGATTCTTTCCTCAGCACGTCTAGTCTATTAATCAGCCCATAAAAGGCATTCTTCATTTCTGTTACATTGTGTTTGATCTCTAGCATTTCTTCTTCGTTCTGTCTTAGGATTTTCGTCTCTCTGCTTACATTGCTCATCTGTTCTTGTCTGTTGTCTACTTTATCCATTAGACCCTTAGCATAGTAACCATAGTTGTTTTAACTTCCCAGTCTGGTAATTCCAACGCCCTTGCCATGTCTGGTTCTAATGCTTGCTTTGTCTCTTCAAATAGCGTTTTTGGGTTTTTTTTCTTCTAGTATGTCTAGTAATTTTTTTCTTGATAACTAGACATGAGGTGGTGTAAAAAGAAGTGCTGTAAATGGGCCTTTAGTCACGTGGTGGTGAGGTGTGGGGCAAGGGGAAGCATTCTACAGTCCCATGATCAGGTCTCAGTCTTTTAGTGAGCCTGTGCCTCTGGACTGTGAACTTCACAAGTGTTGCTCAGTTTTTTTCTCCCTCCTTAGGTGGGAGAGTATGACTAGAGTAAGCTGGAGTTTGGTATTTCCCTTTTCTGAAGTCAGTTAGGCTCTGGAAAGACCCCAGCGGGTTAGGGTCTGTTTAACTAGTTTCCCCTGTAGGCTGGCCTTGTTAAGAAGAACGAAGTGCTCTGGCATGTTTGGGAATGGTTCCTTTTCCCCACTCCCTGCCAGAAGCTTGAGGGTTTTTTTTCTCTGATATTTGCTGTGGGAAGCTGGTTGAACTGGAAATAAGTCTCACAAGATTGTGGAGACCTCCCTATGATTGTGGGGTCCTCCTGGAGTTTTTAACTCTCAGATTTGTTCACATTGAGTTTCCAGCAATTGCTTGATGACAGTTCAGCGTTTCCTCCTCCAGCACTGGCTCCTGTGGCAATTTCTGAGGGTCTCTGCTCCGATAAGCCAAGACTCCCTGTATTTGTCCATCTGTCTCTCCAGTCTTGCGGGTCCCGGTTGGCCCTGTGTCTTCCCCTCTCTTATGGAGCCAAGAAGAGTTGAGCTTTCAGTCTGTTTCTGCTTTTTATGAGTTGTTAGGACGAAGTGATGACTTACAAGCTCCTTACATGAGGAACTGGAAATTCTTATTAATTTTTTATACCCTGTATGAAATTCATTCATTTATTCAAGAAATATCCAGTGATTAATTAAATTTGATTAATTAACTAAATTAATTCATGACATTGGTATTTAGCCAGAGCTGTTTTAGGCCTTGGTGTTATAAGGGTAAACAAAACAACATCCCTGCTTCTCTGGAATTTACATTCTTATGGAGGAGGCACAATAAACAAATAGAGATACGTCAGGTAGAGATAAGTAGTATAAAAAAACATGAAACAAGAAAATGAGATTGGGAGGGTCTGGAAACTCTACTTCAGATTTGTTGAACAGAAAAAGCCTCTCTGGGAAGGTGAAAGATGGAGAGCGACCTAAATGGAGAGAGGGAGAGAACCTTGCAGACACACAGGGAAAGAGAATTCCAAGCAGAGCAAATCATGACTGCAAAGGCTCTAGGGTGTTTGGGTGTGTGGCTGGGAGAGAGAGGTCAGCGATAAGCAAAGTAGCCAGAGGCATGTCAGGTAGGGATTTATACACGGATGGGAAACCATTGGAGGGCTTGATCTGGGGAGTGTTGTGATTTAACACGTTTTATACAGATTATTCTCGCTACAGTGTGGAGGATAGACTGTAGGGTGGTGAATTGGATCCAGGAAGGCCAGCTAGGAGACTGTGACAATAATACAGATGAGAAATCACTGTGGGTTGGACTAAGGGAGGTGGCAATGGAATTGGTGAAAAGCAATGGAAATTATTTCCAGGTAGGTCCAGCAAGCATTGCTGGTGGATGAGATGAAGAGCTTGAGAGAAGGATCTCTTTTTGCAGTTTCTCTGAATCCTGGGTCAGGTATGTGGGTAGCTCCATCATGAAAGTAGCCATCACTTTCAACAGGTCACCAACATCCTTGAGGCAGCTTCTAGTTTGTTCTCATGGGTTTCAGTTCATCCTTGTGAGCTTCCTTTGTCCTGGTTCTCCCCTGCTGCAGATCTGGCTTCTCTTCCTGATTCAGACCAACCATTGTCTGCAAAAGCTTCAATAGGTTTATTCACCAGCCCCACAGCTGTGCAAGGTCCGGCCCTATTATAAAGTCCTTATTCTGTATCATTCAGAGTGACTCTACTTCCCTGATCAAAACCTTAACTGATACAAGTTTGATCTGTTTTTCAGCCCAGTGAATAGAGATGTTCATGGGCCAGTTGGATATAAAGTCTAAGAGATGTTTTAGCGATATTCATGAGTCGTGAGTATCTAGTGTTTTCTTATAATCCTGTGGTAAATAATTTTTAAAACTCTTCGCTTCTAATTACGTTGCATTGTGGTCAGAGAATGTGGGACTATGGCTTCTTTGGCATTTATTGAGACATTGTCTATAGTCTTATTCATTTATTTAGGAAATGCTTTTGTGCTTGGAAAGGATGCATATTTTCTGCTTGTTGGGTAAAGGTTTTTATGGGTATCTACACAATAGGTAGGATGTGGATACCCATAAAATCCTTAATAACTCTTAAAAATGAAGACAAAAGAATTTTAGGTTAATATTGTTGGGGGGTAAGACAGTCACTACATATTTGTAAAATAAACAAGTCACCAAGGAGACCCAACCAACATTAACTTATATACACATAATACATAGCCTCAAAATAAATGAAGCTTACTGAATTACAAATTCAAAGAATTTTGATTTATAAATTATTTATAAAATTGACCAAAACAAATTAATAACAATAATTAACAAACCAAATCATATTTATGTGTGTTTCTATACCAAGGAAACAAACTATACTTCTTATAACAAAAACAAATTTGAATGACATTGATTAAGCACCTACACATCAACGTTTTGGAAGCTGGGGCTCAGCGTTCTCAGGGTAGAAGTTCCGCGTTCTTATCTCAACCTAATAGTTTAATCTACAAAATAAATATCAACTGAGCAATATTTGTTTGTACCATATAATTATGACAAAACTACATTTTATAAACAAATATATGAAAAATATAGATTCACTTATTTTAGAAGCTATATCCTTCAAGTGCTATGAGCTGCTACACTTTTTCATGTTAAATACTTAAAGAGTTCAAGTGGCTTGTTCCAGCAAAAGACACACAAACAAACAAAAAAGCAAAGACACAGTATTGTTCTTTTCATACCTGCTTTTTCAAAGTTTATAATCTGCCATCCCTGATTTACATATTTTATTTCTTCTCTGTCTGAACATTTCGAAGTACTTACTTTATGCCTCTTTTAGATTGCAGTAGTATTTCAGTTTCCCCTTGTTCATTCTATCTGGCAGTTCCTCACGTATTTTATAATTTTTTGTCGATGAGCTCATATAAATACGCCAATTTCTCTTCTCGCGTCAGCATCATTATTAATTTAAATTAAACAGTGGCCACCATGCATAGTAAGGTTAAGCCAAACTTTCAATGCTTGGTTTCAAAAGTTATCCCAGAAAGGAAAGGATGCCTAATGGTCTTCGAATCAGTTATCTATTGCCACCATAACAATGTACAACAATCATAAACTATCACTGGCATGTAACCATGTCTCAGCTGGAGTTTGGCTGGGTGGCTTTCATGATCGTGGCTGAGTTTGCCCTAATACCTGGGGGTCAACTGGCTGTTGGTTGATCTAGCCTGGTCTCAGCTGGGCTCCCCCTGTTTCTCATCCTCCTCTTACACTGGGCATGCACTCCTCACGACAGGAGAGCAGCAAGAGAGAGAAGTCAAGCTCAATTGTGCAAATACTTTAGAAGCGTCTGCTTGCAGTATGTTGGCCAAAGCAGGTAGGTCAGAATGCTTAGATCCCAGTAGGAGGTGAGAGCAGAGTTAGGAGTGTGGAAAAGGGTGTGGCTATAGGCAGGGGTGATGAATTCCATTTTACGATCTACTATAATCTTAGAAAAGAGATAGTCCCCACTGTTATTTAATTTTTTCCACCAAAGGAATAAGCTTGAAAGAAGAGAATCTCTTTTTATGGGCAAATATAAAAGTTTGGATAAAAGTCGTGACCTAATTTTTATTACATTTAAAAAATAACAGGTAACACAACATTGTAAATCAAGTATACTTCAATTAAAAAAAGTAATAGGAATTATGTAACTATAAAGGCAAAAAGAAAACTCTATAACGTACACTCCTTGGAATAAAATGAAAATTAAATGGAAAAGAAATACAAGTTCTTGGGCATATAGGAGATGGCTAATGAAACACGTTTTAACACTAACTCACTCAGAGTTCCCAGACATTAAAAAAATCTCTATGTTCTCCCAGCTCTTCAAGATGCGAAGGTTTTAAGGCTGATTTACTCACTTCTAGGCCCTTCTCTGCTTACTGTTTCAGGAAGAACATGTTTCCCTCTCGGTGATAAACCTAAATTATTTTCCCCAATTTTATACATGCTCAAATCCTGCCGTCATTATAAACACATTTCTGTCTGACTTTCCTCTCCAGCGGAGCCAATGGCTTCTGTTCCCTTTCCCCATAGCATTTTGCTTATTTACTATTATTATTTTACAAGGACATCACATCTTACTCTGGGGCTGGGGTGGGGAATGGGAGAGGGACTATGCATATTAAAAACAGGGGCCAAATCTCAAATGAAGGGGAAGAATGCAGTGTTATTTGCTGGACGATGGACTCCCTGAGGGCAAAGACTCCTAAGCACAGGACCCAGCATGTAATAAGTATTCAAAAAATGCTTAAAGGAATGAAGGTGGTGGGTAGTGGTGGTTGAGTGCTTGGACCCTGGAGCCAAGCTCCTTGTTCAAATCTTGGCCATACATTTACTTTGGGTAAATTAACTTCTCTATGTTTCAGGGTTTTTTTTTTTTTTTTTTTTCAGCTTTAGATGGGGATATAAATGTAGCTAAGGCAATACTGGGTTGGCCAAAAAGTGCCTTCAGTTTTTAAGTAAAAATAAAAGACACATTTTTCATTTTCACCAAGAACTTTATTGAACAACGTATTCACCCTTTTGTTCCACTACCTTCTGCCATTTTTTCAGGCAACTTCATAGTTCCGTCTTCCCAAAACTTTTAATCTTTTTGAGCAAAGAACTGTTCCAACTGCCTTTTACAGTCTTCCAGAGAATTGAAATTTTTTCCATTAAGAGAATTTTGTGAAGACCGAAATAAATGGAAATCCGAAGGTCCAATGTCTGGTCAATACGGTGGATGAATCAGAACTCCCCAGCCAAGCTGTAACAGTTTTTGCCTGGTCATCAGAGAAACATGCAGTCTTGCGTTATCCTGATGGAAGGTTAGGCATTTTCTGTTGGCTAATTCTGGACGTTTTTCGTCAAGTGCTGTTTTCAGTTGGTCTAACTGGGAGCGGTGCTTGTTGGAATTAATAGTTTGGTTTTCCGGAAGGAGCTCATAATAGAGGACTCCCTTCCAATCCCACCACATACACAACATCACCTTCTTTGGATGAAGACTGGCCTTTGGTGTGGTTGGTGGTGGTTCATTTCACTGGCACCACGATCTCTTCCATTCCACACTGTTGTACAGTATCCACTTTTCATCGCCCGTCACAATTTGTTTTAAAAATGGAACGTTTTCATTATGTTTAAGTAGAGAATCGTGTGTGGAAATACGGTCAAGAAGGTTTTTCTCACTTAGGTGGAACCCAAACATTAAAACGATGAACGTACCCAAGCTGGTGTAAATGATTTTCAATGCTTGATTTGGATATTTTGAGTACGTCGGCTATCTCCCGCGTGGTATAACGTTGATTGTTCTCAATTAATGTCTCAGTTTGATCGCTATCAACTTCAACTGGTCTACCCGACCGTGGAGCATCATCTCCAGCAAGAAATCTCCAGCATGAAACTTCGCAAACCACTTTTGACATGTTCGATCAGTCACAGCACCTTCTCCATACGTTGCATAAATCTTTTTGTGTGTTTCAGTTGTGTTTTTACCTTTCTTGAAATAATAAAGCATAATATGCCAAAAATGTTGCTTCCATCTTCAAGATTAAAATGGCTACACAAAAATTCACCGATTTTGATGTCTTTTTTGAAATGCACGCTGATATGATGGCTGTCACATACAATCTAACAACATGGTTTCGAATGAAGTTAAAGACAGCTAAGTGCTACTAGAGCCATCTTACGGAAAAAACGGAATGAACCTTTTGGCCAACCCAATACATGAAAAGCTCCAGTTCTTTTTTTTAAGTAGTGAAAAATTTACTGTGGTCCCAGTCATCTTCATTAATCCATTGATTAAACAGATACTATAATTTTAGTTTTTTTAAAAAAGTGGATCTTTTATTTTTTTAATTTATTTATTTTTTGTCCATGTTGTGAGGCTTGAAGGATCTTAGTTCCCCGACCAGGGATTGAACCCAGGTCATCAGCAGTGAAAGTACAAAGTCCTAACCACTGGACCACCAGGGAATTTCCTGTAATATTAATTATTGATTTACTATATTAATCTATTTTATTTTTTATTATAGATAAGGTATTTCTATTTTATTTAAATACTGCAAAATGATCATAAAAATGTTCTAATGTTTACTTTTGAGAAAAGCAAAAACAATAAGAATTTAGCTGGGAAGGGACTAATATAATAGAACTTAGTCGTTTATTTTTATTTTAAAAATTTCTTTATTGAAATATAGTTGATCATATTAAACTATTTTAAATAGCAGTAACTTATAGGTAACAATTTTATTCCTTCCATGATGATTATTATTGCAATTAAAAAGCCTTCAGTAAATTTGTGGTGAATCGTGTGGTTCTAAATAGGATAGCTTTTATTATTATTACTATTACTGTTGGGGCTGATGACACTGATCAGTGTGGCAGGAAGGAGGATGGCATGGATTGAATTGTATCCTCCAAAGAAGCTGGTTGGAGCCCTAACTTCCGGTACCTCAGAACGTGACCTTGTTTGGAGTTAGGGTCTTTATAAAGGTAATCAAGTTACAAAATGAGATCACAGGGTGGGTTCTAAGGCAATATGACTGGTGTCCTTATATAAAGGGGACATTTGAACACAGACACACAGACACACACAAACACACAGAAGGCAAGAACATTACCCGAGGATGAAAGCAGAGATCTCCAAGCCAAGGGATGCCAAAGACTGCCAGCAAACCACTGGAATCTGGAAGAGAGGGAGGGAACAAATTCTCTCTCTCGGCCTCAGAAGGAACTAACCCCACCATCACCTTGATCTTGGACTTCTAGCTGTGTTTAAGCCACTCCCTTTGTAGTCCTTTGTTATACTATACTTTGTTATACAGCAAACTCATACAGAGGGTGAATACACACTGGCTGTGGATTCCTGGCCTCCCCTATGGTACCCCAGGTGGATCTTGGTTCCATTTCTTCTACTCTCCTGGCAAATTTCCTAATAGTTATGCCAGGTCCAGAGGCCCAGGACACCAAGGGATATTCTGTGACAGGGCATACCTTCTGTCCCCAAGATAAAGCTTAGTGGCTTGAGCAAATTACCTCTCCTGGTCTCAGATTCCTTGTTTCCAAGATAAACTAGTCAGACAAAAGTATCTAAGGGCCTGTTCCCAGCTACAAACATGATGATTCCTGCGGCACTGATAAAGGTTCGCCTGACTTTCCATAACTCCCTTCATTTATTCTGCTAGAGAATAATCCTCTATAAACATATTTAAATCACATCTTGAATATAAGCTATACATGTCAATTTTTTTTTTTACAGTATATAATTAATGAGTGGTCAGCACGGTGTATTGGAAAAGTATGGCCATAGAAATCAGGAGATCTGAAATTTAATTTTGATTTCAGAATGATCAGATTAAAACACAAGATAATATCATCTATTCCTCTTTGTCAATTATGGTCTAAGATAATTTTTTTTCTCATATCTAAGAGAAAAATTATTTTCAGTTTGAATGAGTCTCACATAAACCCAACATGGGTATAAAAATGCAATAGTGAGACTTCTCAGGTTTTTCCTTCTCTCAATTCTACACATACTTCTTTTCTAATAATAACATATTTTTCCTCAAAGAATAAATCAGCTTCTGACCACCCAGTGAGAGCCACATGGTTTTCTTTTTGAGACTTGGAAGGAGGTAATAAGGAGAGAATATCACTGTGGTACTGGCAATCACAGTATGTGCCATTGGACTCAACACTTTTGCCTAGAGTGTGTCAGGCTGTGGCCTGAAGCCCTTGCAGAAGCATCTCAAACAGGGAGGAATTCAACAAGCCAGTGTATGCCTGACTTGATATAAAGCACACTCACAAAATCCCATAGTTTGTGTGCCGTTCTCATAGGCATACAGCAGGAACTTGCTACAAAAGCTGTCCCTTTATTTGTGGACTTGTGAGCACAGTACTTACGCTTTTTTGATAAATAATCTTCCCGGGGAGTACTTACCGTAGCAGCTGGTAGTCTTCTGTGTTGTTTCATTGCGTACACCCAGCATGAGCGTGATGCAAACTGTTATGCATGACCCTAGCCTTCTCTTTGCAATAAGGAGCACACACAATGCCATACCAAAGTGTTTATTGACATTCCTTGAAGGTGGCAGGATGGAAGAGAAAGCTCGGCCTGAGTATTACGTGACATTTCTCTTGTCAATATAAGCAAAATCAACCCAAGAACAAGGACTTCTCCTGCTATTGACTAAAACAAAGACTTTGAACAAAATCGTTATAGACATTTCCTTAGGTAACTTGGAAGCTTCAGGAAGTAGGTTAATGGAACAATATTTACTCTAAATATTACCTCTAGGCACCTTTTTTCCCACTAGAACAAAGGGACTACATGTCACTAACAAGAAAATAACACTTTCTCTTTTGGACTTTACGATAGCTGGAACATCCATCCCAGATTTTGACGATATAGTATTGCAGTAGTTTTAAGAATGAACACTGAAGTACATAATAATAATAAAGCACCACATTTGTTATGTAAAGTTCTAACTACTTTCATGTGAAAGTGTTTCATCTTGACTGGGAAAACATTTGTGGGAACTGAGAAATTTTCTGAACCCAAATTTGGGACACATGGTTTGACACACAGACGGATGGTGCCACAGATGTAACATTAGAACTGTTCTGGAAGGTCCAGCTCGTGGGCTGGCCACACAAATGCACTTACTGCTAAGCACACATGGTCATGTATTAGAAGAGAAAAAGATTGAGATTCTGCATAAAGCCTGCCAACAAATCATATATCACTTTTTCTTAATTTTCTCACTGCATGACAATCGTGGTAGCAGTAAAAAATCTTCACAACCACGGTCAACTTATAGACATAGGGATGACAAAGAAATTGGTAGCTTTATAGTACTTCTCCTGATCCTGCAGAATCCATTTCTGTTTTTAGGATTATCACCTTCATATGATAGAATAAAATGGGATATCCATGAACTTATCATAAATATTTCATAGTATTTTTGAAGCATTTTTCTAATGGAAGCATAAGTATTCTCTTATTTATTGTTCTTATTTGTCTCCCAATCAAAGGTAATACACTCTTACTAAAAATAGCTCTAGGGCTTCCCTTGTGGCGCAGTGGTTGAGTCTGCCTGCCAATGCAGGGGATACGGGTGCCCTGGTCCAGGAAGATCCCACATGCCGTGGGGCAGCTGGGCTCGTGTGCCACAACTACTGAGCCTGTGCACCACAACTACTGAAGCCTGCGCGCCTAGAGCCTGTGCTCCGCAACAAGAGAAGCCACCACGATGAGAAGCCTGCGCACCTCAACGAAGAGTAGCCCCCGCTCGCCACAACTAGAGAAAGCCCGCGCGCAGCAACAAAGACCCAATGCAGTTAAAAATAAAATAAATAAAATAAATTTAAAAGAAATAGCTCTAAAAGATCTTGTTTTAGGGAAATAGTGGTTTATAAATGATTAATTTTATACTATGCCTCCATGGAGAAAACTAATACTTTAAGTTAAAAGGAAATTTACACAAGGTAACAAATGGGTGAGATCTATCTTGTCCATTATGAATTATATGATTTGGGGTGGTTTGCACCTCCACCTGGTGAAATTAATGGCACAATCGAGTCCTATAGCTGTTTTGTTATATGTGTAAATATATATATATATATATATATATAATGTTATACATAATTTAAAAATCAGCCTCATATATGAGGGGATATTAACCGAAGAAACATCATCTGGGACAAAGAGAAATAAAGATTTTTCCATAGCAACCCTCTGTCCTCCTCTTCTCTTTGTTTTCCTTCCTTAGGGATTCTGTGCAAGGCTGTAATGGAAATTGGGACCCTATTAAGCACACTTCACACTTCTTCAGGGACTCTGACACCAGTATGTCTTTCTGGAATTTTATACTTTTATGAAATAGTGCTCCTGGATGCTTTGTGGGATATATCTGAGCCATGGCATTGGGTGGGGCAGTGGGAATAAGGAAAAGTTAGTTGAAAATCATTCATGCCCAAGTTTTCCATCTATATATAACTTCTATGCTACCTTGTTCCTTCTGTATGTGGGAAGAATAGTCATCAATTAATCTAATTAACAGATTAATTAGATATGTGTGTAAATTGTGAAGCTCCCCGGGAGCAGGTTCCATCTTCGGATCAGCCTTCTCCCTTGCCAATGTTCTAATAGAAGAACTGAAAAGAAGAACTGAATGCTTGAATTGAGTATTTACATACATCTAACACCAAATTCTAAAAACGAAAGATGCCCCCTGTACTAGAGATGCTATTCTATATAGGATGGTGAAACGATTTGCATCACCCTTATGTCCTGATTTCATAAACAACAGCTCCACATGCTGAAATGTGTCCTGAAGTTTACAGATCCCTCATTCTGTATTATGTAACTTACACATTCCATCATCCTATCTTGGTAAATATTCTTTTTAGACAACAACAGAAGGGCAGATGTCTGTAACATACATGTTCCCTGATTGACAACAGGTACACAGCAGCAAGGGGTGCGCACGAGCGTTCTAATCTCTGCTAAAGGAAGGTCTCCTTGTACAGTACAGGAAGCACAATTAACACACTGTCTGGACGCAAACCAATATGAACTCTAGACCTGGCTCTGGATGAAATTAACTTTCCCACATTTCTCACATTTCTCCCTTGCTTAATATACTGAAGGACAACAATGTGACATTTCAACAGCTCTTTTCCCAGTGAAGAAAAACACTTTCATTAGTGACATATTTCAGACGACATGCTAACAAGGTTAGACAAACAGCAAATGACCATCATGTTTGGGTTTATGGCAAATGTAATTGAGAGGTTAGGCTGTCCCTGGAGCCTGCAACTGTTGTTCTGAAAACACTACGTTTTCTGAGACGTCTCTTTACTGAATGCTAAAAGAAACTGGATCCCTATTTTGACACAAATCAGTGTGCCTTTGGGGAGTTAGGTCTTTGCTCCAGGAGGACCACTATGGAGGAAGGAGATGTATTATATTGCCCTTTGGGGGGTTAGGTCTTGCGCCAGGGATGACTGCTACGGAGGAAGGAGATGTATTATATTGCCCTTGATTCCTAACAAGCACCATCGCTCTCTGCGGCTTCCGACTTAGTGCGGTCCCTGTGGACAATCAGATGTGAAGCAATTTGAACACCCTGATGAAGGAAAAAAAAAAACCATGAAAAAATGAAAACACTATCAAAGTTGAAATAAAAGTTTGTTTGCCAAACAGGTAATTACTTGGCTTGAACAAAAGTCATGAGATTATCAGGACATTTTTCTTCCTCTGGGAAGGAGACCTGTGGCTAGATGGAACAAAGCAAAAGAAAACAGTACAGGACTCAAGTATTCAGACCAACTGAATATGTCCTTCTAATATGCCCTAATGCCCTTCTCCCCTTTCTCCTGTTTGCTTCAACGCGTTCTATACAACACAATGGGGGTAGACGCCTCGTTGTTTATGCTACATAATGAGATCTCCTTCTTGGACTTGTGCACAAGTTTGTGCTTCTTGGGTGGTGGGTGTTCACGGGGGGTGCACCTCCCTCCCCCCCCAGGACTTCTCTGAACTCAAGTCGAGCCACAATCCCCACAACCATTGGGATGCCCTGTGTTGCATCAGCAGGAGGTGTGTTTCTTAGTGTTATTATTGGTTGGAAAGTGTAACATTTGCACCATATGTCTAGGCTAGTTCCAGGTGACGGGACCAATGCCACATATGAATCATGAGTTGAATGTATCAAAATTGTGGTGTTGTCACTGCTGTTTTTGGATGGATTGGATGCCCAGGGAAAAAGCAGAGTGGGAGGAAAAGAAAGAGTTGATCAGCTCCTATTCTGGCGTTTGTTGTTAGAAATTATTAAAAATGGTGGCTCTGCTCAGAAGAGATGGGTGTAGAAAAGCTCGGAATGCTTAATGCTCAAATTTCCCCTTAAATCATAGAAATGGAAGTAAACATTTATTACCATTTGGTCAAGTGTAGCATAACTTGCATTCATATTTCATTGTCAGTAATGGAGGTATGTGGAGATATACACAGACCTTGAGACAGCTGTTTGTTTGTTTGTTTTTAAATATTGCATACAGGCTAGCAGTTCATTGAAAGTAGAGGAGATAAGCCTGAAGGTAAGATCTGAGAAGAAGGCAATGCTTCATGCACAGCTCGTCAATCCTGATTTGGTTTGAAAACGAAAATCATGGAATACCAAAATCAAAGGAGAGTTGATTCAGGGAAAGGGAAAGGATGATGTCACTGGCCAGGAAAAGTTTTGAGTTCCTCATTCAAGTCCAAAGGTGCTGGTTTCTTCCACCGCCGTTAACAGCTTTTCATACAACATGGAGTACGAGGGATAAGGTGGAAGATCCAATCGATTGAAGCACGTGTGTGCCCTGAATGGGGGAGAAAAGGCTGGTCAAGGTGTTTGTTTCAATGGTACAACTGGCTTGGCTAGTTCTGTGCTCAGTCTGAATCTGTGAATCAGAAGTGAATCTAAAGAGGGTAGAACCATGTTTTAGGACCACCATAACACACTTGCAAACTAAGAAGCACAGCCTTGGGTTTCCCTGGTGGCGCGGTGGTTAAGAATCCGCCTGCTAATGCAGGGCACACGGGTTTGAGCCCTGGTCCGGGAAGTTCCCACATGCCGCAGAGCAACTAAGCCCGTGCGCCACAACTACTGAGCCTGTACTCTAGAGCCCTCGAGCCACAACTACTGAAGCCCGCATGTCTAGAACCCGTGCTCCGCAACAAGAGAAGCCACCGCAATGAGAAGCCTGCGCACCGCAATGAAGAGTAGCCCCTGCTGGCTGCAACTAGAGAAAGCCCGCACGCAGCAACGAAGACCCAATGCAGCCAAAAATAAATAAATAAAATAAATAAATAATTTTTTAAAAATTAAAAAAAAAAGAGAACCACAGCCTTCCAGACAGGAATAGACCAGTTGAAGGACTGGAATATCTAGAAACTGGAGGGGTGGGTTTGCATTTGGAAGCAAACCACGTCATACTAGCACTGCACTAGCAAACCAGCAACATTTTACAACTGAGAGATGACGTTGGATGTGGCCAGCAAAGGAACATAATTAGTATTAGAGGATTATGTTCCCAAGTCTCCTTGCCCAGCTCTGATTTCTGGGCCTCTGTAAACCCTGTGCATTGACCTAGAGGTGCCAACGGATGCCCTGGAACTCTCAAGATCCAATGCCCCATCAAGGCAGGTGTGATGGAGCAATGACAGTCCGACTCCTTTACCATTCATAGTGGGGCCTGCTTAACCTGAAGCAGAGATGCCGCATTTCCAAGAACAGCTGAGCTTGGGGGATAACCCTCCCTGGTTGCCTGCGGCATCCCGGTGCCACCTGCCCTGGGTTCAGCTTATTTGGTCAGGTACTTCATCCTGCAGGCCCATCTGTGTGGGCCAGTGTTTGGCCCAGACAAAGAACGGCTTTCCCCGCTATGTGCCAGTGCATGGACCAGGACCAGACCCTGCTAACCAAGTGAAGAGGGGCAGAAAAATGCCAAGTGTGCTTCTGGAACTGGCTGAGTTAGCCAGGGGCGGGATACGGGCAGACAGCATCTTCTTGGTTTTTTTTTATCTAATCATTTTCACTGTCACTCCCAAGTGGAAATAATACAGAAAAAACAAATCCTATTTAGAAGATAGCTGGGATCAGATTAATTCTGTAAAAGATAATTTCTGGGAACTGAAAACAGTAGCAAATGGCCCCTCTTCAAGACCTAGTCTGAACACCCAGAGTTTCTTCAAGAGTTGTTCTCGGCCCATTCATCTATAGGCCTGGTTAACTCTTAAATAAATCCTAGTTTGTAATCTAGAATGAATGAACACAATCAAATCACGATTTGATTCCTCATTCCTAAGTCCTCGCCGCTCTCCACGTGTGGTCCTGACAGCACGGAGGACCTGCTTACTTCATTACCTGGGCACTGGACCCACGGCTCCCAGGTGGGCTGGGGTTGTGGACAGAATCTGGAACCAGGGTTCGGAAGACCTCTATTCTGGTCACGGTCCAGCCACTGACTAGCTTTATAACCTTGGGAAACTCAACGAATCTTCCTGAGCCTCAGTTTTGTCACTTATAAAATGGGATAATAATACACATTCCGTGCACCTCAGAGGGCTGGTGTGAGGACAGCACATAGATGCCTTTCGTAAACCGTGAATCATCATTTAAGCATCAGGGTCGCTTACTAATCATGCGACCACCATTGCAGTCATGACTTTAGGAACTGTGTCACCCACGTGGGGACTTCAGACCCTTGGCCTCTTCCACGTGACTGCAAGCAAATGAATCAGCCTCATCTCGTGTTTGTGAAGTTGATATTTTGGGACTCCACTGGATCTGTTCAGTTGTGTCGTGTCAGATTCCACTCTGTCGGTGTTATTCTAGGGTTCCAGCATTTTGAGATCATTTTGGATGGATTGTGTCCATCACGGTACTATGTGTGATACTTCTAACCTGTGTCATCTACACAGTCGATCTCTCCGTCTCCTCGAGGTTTTCCAAGTTACCGACTAAAACGTGCACCAAGACAGTACCGAAGCCGGTCCTGCTCCTCTGCAGTAGAGACCACTCTAAGCTTGGTTACGAGCAAACGATGGAAAGAGGCAGCACCGCTACCGCGTGCGGCTGTGAGGCCAGTTCTTTAAGTGTGACTCCTTTTCAAGTCATCTTCTTCCACCGCCCAACTACGGCCTCAATCTCTGGACAGCTTCTCACTCTATCACTGCTGAATCTACTCTTTTCCAAGTTTGTCAATGACCTCTCGATTCCCCAATCCAGAGGCACATTTTCTATGCCCACCTCCTCAGGCTGTTTGAAAGCATCTGACAGCTCTTCCTCTGAACATCTCTCTTCCCTTGGCTTCTTTTTTTTTTTTTTGCGGTACACAGGCCTCTCACTGTTGTGGCCTCTCCCGCTGCGGAGCACAGGCTCCGGACGCGCAGGCTCAGTGGCCATGGCTTACGGGCCCAGCCGCTCCGCGGCATGTGGGATCCTCCCGGAACGGGACACGAACCCACGTCCCCTGCATCGGCAGGCAGACTCTCAACCACTGCGCCACCAGGGAAGCCCTTCCCTTGGCTTCTTGATGGCTTCTCAGTGGCTGTCAGTTTCTCTTAGGGACTCCCAATGGCTCCCTCATGCCTCCTTTGTAGCCCGACAGCCTACAGAGCAGGGCTTCCCACCCGGCACCACTGACACTTTGAGCTCGATGACTCTCCACCGGGAGGGACTGTCCTGTGTCTTGTAGGTGTTTCGCAGCATCCTTGGTCTCTACCTGAGAGAAGTCAGGAGGACTCCTCCCCGACAACCAAAAATGTCTCCAGACATTGCCAGTGTCCCCTGCGGGGACACAATCACCTCTTTCCTGCCCTCCCCTACTTGAGAACCATCCCTATAGAGTAAGCCAACTACCAACTTAACCAGACCTCCACCTTCATCCTGGGCTTGGGCTCAGTTTACATCTGCACTGAAGCATGTTTGCGTTAGAATTTTAGTCCTGTTAATCCGCCCATGACTCATACTTCTGTTGCCCTTGGTCCCTACTCTAAATGTAAACCCCTAAGGTTTTCTCCTCTCCTTCATCTTATCTCCACGCTGCCTGTGCTGGGTCTACCCTGACCAGCTCCCGAGTTTTCTTTCCTCCCAAGCCTTTCCTTGTCAAGTTCCTCAGTAAGGAAACTCTCCCACCTCCTGGTCTGGATGTGGTTCTCAGCACTCAGGAGTGGAGATGGTCACCGTTCACCCTGCTGCATGCTGGGCTGTGGATGGATGAACGACTTTTCCACTCCCCACTGCCCATTCTACATCATTACTTTTCAATCTTTGATCAAACATTTCTGTTCCTCTGAATCTCATGCCATTTAGATATTTTTCCCCCAAACTACAGGTTTTGTCCGGCATTTTATTTCAATGAAATAGGATAGGGTAGGAAATAGTGTACTACCTGCAGGTAATAAGGATGAAGTATTGTTTTGAGGAACATGTGTTTCAGGTACACACACACAGGAGTACCTATGCATGTATTGTATTGGGATGTGAAGGGCCCTTCTCTCTGTGGGCTGTAGTTAAGACACGTTTGACCATCAGTGATCTAGACGTACCTTCCATACCTTCTGACCTTCTGGGTAACACATTTATCAAAATCTCTGGTACTTGGCTTCAATGCTCTCAATTTTCAGGTCTTCCCACCAGACTGTGTAGCATCTGAGTCCACTTGGTTGGCTGTTCAGTGCCCTGGCCTGCCAGCTCCTTGACCCCAACCTCCGTGACCATTTCACCCCTCTTATGCTCCAGCGATGGTGGTTTATGAAGTTTCTTCACCAGGCACTGTAAACTTAGAGCCTAGAAACCTCTACCCTCAGAGTCCTTTGTCCTAATCCCCACACACTCTGGAAAGCACGGACCGATGTATGGTTTTGCTGTGATGCTCCCTCGTCTGGGAGGCCAGCTGCCTTTCTAGAGGGAAGGTCTGAGGAGAATGCAGCTCGTCAGAGCGTGGGTTGCACACGGGGCTCACGGTCTCTGGGGAGCCCCGGGTCACCCCGAGGGTGCTCGGTGCTCCTGCTTGCCTCAGGCTTCTATCACCTGCCATGTGGCCAGGCCAGGTCTTTCCGAACTACCATTATTGGAATCCAGAGGTTCTTTCTTTCTCTCCACACATAGGTGACACTTTCTAGGTTCTTGGATCATCAGAAAATGCACAAGGGAGACTAGTCGGGGGTTACTACTCAGAGGGTCGTCTTCACTGTCCCCTTAGAGGCATCTCAGCACTTGATTCTTGGGGCCCTTCTGGCCTACGGCGAAGTCCCCGCTTCCCCCGAGAACCCTCTCTGGGATTCGCGGGGCAGCAGCCTTCTTAGGAGCGCCTTGGCCCAGATGTGCTGAGCCTGTTCATACGCCTGACGTCCACCCTATAAGTTCTCTGTGTGGGTTGATAGGATTAATGAACATTTCAAAGCTTCCCAGAGCATATATGTAATTAGACTCAATCTCTGACCCCAAATGACAAAAGCAGTGACTTCCCTTTCCTAAAGAGTAAAACAGACTCCTCAGTGGGTCTTCTCTCCGTGGCCCACCAAACTCTCTCTATCAACTGTGTCCCCTGCGAGTGTCGCACTGGACGTCTTGTCCTCCAGGCCAGTTTGGTGATCTTTCCTGAACACAGCTGACCCTTCCCACCCCCAGGCTTTGCTCCTGCTGTGGCTTCAGCCCAGAATCCCCTCCACCCTTCCTTGCCCTTCAGGGCTCACCTAAATGCCAGCTTCTCTGTGTCATCATCTCCTGTCAACTCAATCAGGTTTAGATCTCTGTTCTACAAACTCACAGCATCCTGCTTTTATCTTCCCTTCTTAGTGCCCCTCTGATTCCACCTGGGGTCGTAACGACTTACTCTTCCACTCCGTTCCTCCCTAGACTGTAAGCCCCTCTGGGCAGGTTCATTGCTGTAGCTTAGGCCCTCCTTCAGGTGCACACTGAGGTGCCCACTATGAGAGAATCATCAAATGTGACTCAAATTCACTCCTCTAAAGTAAGAGCAAAATGTTTCCCAAAAACCTCATCCTCCAAATCTATCATTCAACCCGACAAATGGAAATCTTGCCTTTTTAGCCTTATTTTCTTGCCAGACTTCGTTCAGCAGGTTCAGTGCTCAGCAGAGCCGTGCAAATGAGCACTGAGGGTCTGCTGATCGAAGGGGGTGAAGCCAGGGCTGAAAAGTGCCCCAACGCTTTAGGCTGTTATTAACCAGCTGGGCATGCACTCTGCCTCCTGGGCCTGCTAATACGCACCGTCATCAGGTGAATTATCTCCGGGATGCTAGAAAGTCTAGGAAAGCTAGATGAAAATTATAGTTCAGTCAATCCTTCCACAATAGGGATTTAGCAAAGTGTCTGGGAGGCCATGTAGAAATACAGCTGAATTAAATACGAATCTTCTGTTATAATTAGAAAATATCAAAAAAAAAAAAAAAAAAAAAAAAAAGAAAATATCACAGTAGAAGAAAATAATGTGGATCAATCTTATGTTTGCTGAGCGGGTTTTAATACTATAGTACCTACACAGAAGTATCTCTTTAGTGCTCCTTATTTCACCGATGAGGAATATGCTACCCAAAGTGGCACAGAAAGGACGGAGGAAGTGTTGGGATGAAAACTCATGGTGCAGGGAATTCATTCCGTTCAACTGCCTGGAGCCCTAGTGCCTCCTTTTTTTGCATTATCTTACAATAATTTCATCAATAGCTTACTGTATAGAAGCCACTATAGAGACCGGAGATATACACGTGGTCTTGTCTGCACACATTTTGAAACATAGTAGGAGAAATGCAACAGGTACATGCTAACTATTCCAGGGAATATCAAGTGTATCCAGTGCTACGTCATAGTGAGACAGGCTGGGACCTGGGGTCCTTTACTGCAGTGCTTGCACCTGGACAAACATCTCCTTGAGCAACAGAATACAAAGAAACTCGAAGGGACTAAAAATAACTGCAGGCACGGGCAGTTAGGGGCAATTATGAACAATAAGATACAAAAAGGCCACACACCAACTGCCACTTCTGAGATGCCGGGAGCAAAAACGGGGGACTGTGCATGATCCCTGCACACAGCACCACCAAGGGGGTGTGCAGAGCACCGAAGCCCCGCCTCTGGCCCCACCCAGCCATTGGCCCCCACCCTCACTCCATTTAAGGGAACAGCTCACCACCCTGCCTTGGGGGCGAGTCCCAGTAAACCCTTTCCTGAATTTGTCTGGCCTCTTATCAATTTCTGTTGATTAAAGAGTCCAAGAACCCGGGTGGGTAACAGTAGAAGTCCAGACACAGTGCTGGCAGGACCACTTGGATGCTCCCCCAGATGAGGCATTCCTCTTTAAATTAAATTGGGCTACGTAGGACTGACACATGGACCACGTGATACCACTAGCCCAAATACCATCAGTCAACAAAAAATCACTAAGAATATGGTCTAAATGCACCTCCCCGAGACTTCTCACCCACACCTTTCACTAATGACTCACGGAACACTACTTTGGGTGGCAGGAAAGAATTCCATCCCAACGGTTAAGTGCCCAAGCTCAAATGACAAAGGGTACTTGGCCTTCTTCGGCAGGTTTCCCAAAGGCGGGCAGGAGCTCCATACCTGGGGAGAGATGTAATTTTCCCCCATTTCTCTATGCAAAAGCGCCGAAGCCCGTTGCTCCCTCGAAGGGCTGCAAAGCCTTCGTAGGGCACGCTTGACGTCCCCGTGACGAACTGCAGTAATCTGAGTCTCTGCTCGTTGTTGAAACGTTCCACCGCAGCCCAGAACCAGCGGATCACGAGATGCCCATCGTGATAACCTGAGTGGAGCAGGAGGGAGACCGAGAGGATGTGTAGAGGGGAGGAGGGAGTGGTGGGGGGGAGATGAAATACACATCAGGTGTGCCAAGAACTGAACAGCAGCTCTCGATCTGCTGATTTCTCTCGTGATGGCCTTTCCGTAGGTCTAAAACAATTTGTATAACTGACTCCAATTTAAAAACAAAAGTATTTAGAAAATAGGCACTTTGTAAAAAGGCTGTATGCTGTGAGGGATGTCCTCAGAGATGTTTGCTTTCTATTTAAACAACTGGGACCCCGGGAGTCCTTTTCCTGTGTGATATAAATGTGGACAAGGAGTGACGAGGCCTGGTAGAGATCTTTGGGGTTCCGAAGAGACAAAGCTCTCTACGAATATGGTATTTCCTGGTATTGTCTTTGTTCTGATGTCTTAGCTCTCGGGACCCACATACTGTGGCGCATCTAGGACTTAAGAAAGGCTGGAGGTGAATGTGAAACTTGGTCCACGGAAGATGCCGGGCTCTCCAAGTGCCCTTGGAGCCGCTGCCCCCAGATCAGCCCTGGGCCACAAAGAGTTGGGCCCATGGAAGTAGTATGGGGCCTCTCACAGGACAGTAAGGAAACCAAGCTTGGAGCAATCCCTTATGATAAGGTAGATGGTTCCCCACTGACTGCAAATGCACGAAACACTCAAAGATGCAGAAATCTATGTGGGCTGGGGCAGAAAGAAGGAAAGCTTCACCAGGGAAGGGAGGTGTGAGTTCGGCATGTGAAGGGCTTGTGGGAGTGCAGGAGGGGAAATAGAGAATGATAAGAATGCGGAATCAATATGCAGGGAACAGCAAGCCGACTAGACCAGCATAGACCAGCATAGGGGTTCTGCTGAGGACTGAAGGGACCTTGCTGGGGCCTCAGACACCTTAATAGCTAGGCAGAGACACTGTGACTTGACACCTTAGGTCGGTGGCTTTCCTACCAAGCCAGGAAGGGCCTCGTGGTCCCACAGAGGTTTCCTGCTACATGGCTGAGTGTACCGGGGAGACAAGGTAGGCTTAGATGATGGGCCCCTTGTTCACCCTCTATTATATTGATAGGGGTTTCTCTGTAATATTTTACATGAAGAAAGGATTTTCAGCTTAAAGAACGTTCAAAGGTTTCTAAGTAATAAGGAGCTTGATTGTTTTGTGGGGCGGGAAATGCCCTGATCAAAATAAATGTTTCAGGAAGGCTGGTACGGCAGCGTGAAGGTGAATAGCTAGGAGGGGTCAGACATTAGATTTGGAGAGATGACAGTGAGAACCGTGTTGCAGCAAACCAGGATTGATGTGAAGAGGGCTTCACTTCTACAGGGAGCAGGACGCCCTTTCCTGCCAGCAAACGACCCAGCTCTGGAGATGGCCCGTGGACGGTGGCGTTCTCTGGAACGCATCTCCACCGAGTTATGCCAGAGACGACCAGCAGGGATTACTGTCACCCAAAGGAAAGTCTAGGTTGGAAGCTGGCGGAAGGCATGGACCAGAGCCTACTTTGCACACGTACTGAAGTAAGGCCAAGTTTTTTGTAACCTTCAAAAAGTGATATTATTTTATATTTATATTATCACTACATATGGAATATATATATGAACAGTATTCAGCCATAAAAGGGAATGCAGTAGTGAATCATACTACAACGTGAACAAACCTTACTGAGTGAAAGAAGCCGGACCCCAAAGGCCACATACAGTATCATTCTATTTACATGAGGTATCCAGCACTGGTACATCCACAGAGACAGAAGGCACACTGAGGTTTGCTGGGGTGGGAGGATGGGGGAGAAAGGGGGAGTAACTGCTTCCTGGGTCCAGGGTTTCCTTTGAGAATGAGGAAAACGTTTTAGAATTAGCTAGAGGGGACGGTTGTACCACATTGTGAGTGCGCTAAACGCCACCACGTTGTTCCCTTTAAAATGATTAATTTCATGTTACGTCAGTTTCACCTCAATAACATTTGTTAAGAAGTGAAGGACTGTGTCTGTGAGAGCCCATCCGTCAACAAGCCCCGCTCACTCACCTCCCCGGTACTCAGCGTTGTTCCGCCAGTCGACCAGGTCGATCTCCGCCGTGCCCGCGATCACCAGCTCCAGCTCCCTGGCATCGAACACGGAGACCAGCCTCGAGTCCACCACCTGAAATCCACATTAGGCCTCAGCCTCCAGGCTCAACCTCCTGGAGAGGTTACATTCATTATTATTTGTGGGTTAAGCTGGGAGGCTGACCATTGTTTACACCTTTTTCCCCCAAAGTGCTATCATGTTTAAGTTCAGAATCAGGAGCATTTTGAGACAGTACCCCTTCATGAGCTGGGAACTCAAAAAAGGTCTACTGCTTTTCACTACTGTGATATTCCCTCTCGGAATGATGTTATGAATAAGCCTGACTTGACCTTCCAGTGTCACATTTAAGTTTCCAAATAACATTGCCTTTTAAAGGCAAAAAGTCCAAGTCCCTGGACTCCTCTCCTCTACATAAAACTAGGACTTATTTCCCAGGAATGGACGTTATATATTAAAATGACTGTCTTTTCCTTCCTTTCTCCCCTTACTTCCTGAATTCCTCCTTCAAAGATCCGGGAAGATCTGCTTGGTTAGTGTTCTAAGCTCCGGCTTTACATCTTGTTGCCAAATATATCAGGTACAACTGAACACCTGCAGTGGGTACCTCCTTTAATCAAACCAGTGGACCAGCCAGTCACCCACGCTATTCTCTATCACAGCAGCAAAGAAAACCTTCCAACACCCAAACCCTTGTTTCTAAATTGCAAAAGTTTAACCATGTCAATTTTTGGTGCACACAAAGGCTAGCAGTTGTCACTGTCCTTTTTTTTTTTTTTGATTACTATTGATCTCTGATGCTTTTTTTAAAAAACTTTTTTTAATTGAATGAAAGATTCTTTAAATTCTATAGTGCTTTAGAACTTTCAAAAGTTTCACACACGTGATTTCATACAATCCCATAATACGTCACTGTCCTCCTGATTTACCATCTCAGCATGGATCATGTGGTACACAGTGACACTAGGAGCATATCTCCTTTTATTGTGTTTTGCTTTATTGCATTCTACAGATACTGCTTTTTTTTACAAATTGAAGGTTTGGGGCAACGCTGCATCATCAGATGATGGTTAGTTTTTTCAGTAATAAAGTATTTTTTTCAATAAGTTATGTACATGGTTTTTTCTAGACATAATGCTATTGTACACTTAGTACACTACAGTACAGTGTAAACATAACTCTTATAAGCACTAGGAAACCGAACAATTCACGTGACGCTTTATTGTGACATCGGCTTTACTGCCATGGTCTGGAACTAAACCTGCAGTATCTCCGAGGTCTGCCTGTGTAAGAAAATAAAAATCAAGCGAGAGCGGACGAGGCCCTCCACTTCATTTCACTCATTTTTATTTCACTGAGTGAAAGGAGATGCAACACGCACATGTCTTGGCAGGACGTGTCATGTGTTTTCACAGGTGGCACAGCAGGGCCACACCAATGCCAGTTTTGTGAGACCACGAGAGCTGGGTTTCCCAGAGAACTCTGACCCCTCACCCTCTACCCCCAGGAGGCCCTCTTTGCACGCTGGTGAGTAGAGCTGAGCCCTCTTCCTGCCTTGCTTGTCCTCTCCCTTCTCCTAACAAGCTGTGTCGGGGGTGAAGGCCTGGCGTGCCTGCCGAGCCTGGGTCTCACCTCGTAGAAGCCCCGGACCAGGGCCTCGGTCTGCTGCACCGCTCCGCGCTCCACCCGCCACCTCACCATCCTCTCGATGTACTCTTTCTTGTTCTTTTCTGTCACTTGGGTGTTCGCTCCTCCAGACTTTAACTCCCTCTCCGTTACCTTGAGGGGAAACAAAGATCATGATGCTTGTTGACTCAGCTTATCTTACAGTGAGACAGATCGATTTTAGGAGGATGAACTCTTTGCAAAAAGTCGTCTTCACAAGCATTTGGCATCATTACTTTCTTGCTTCTTTTTCCTTTCCTGGAAGTTACTAGAAAGGTTCTGGTTGTTCTAAGCAGATACTTCAGTACCTTAGAAGCATTTTTGTTTTATAAAGAGAAAATGTGTTTCTTTAGCTCAAGAGGCTTAATGGAAATAAAAGAAAAATGCCCCTGGTTGTCCCTAAATGGACTGGAATGTCCTTATCCTATAGTCACATACTTGATTGCCCCAAATCCCAATTAGATCAAATTCTTAACAGCCAAATTCTTCCCCAACCACAGCAGATCATTGGCAGGAAAACAGTGGAGGGTGGGAGGATACTTTTGCAGCCAGGTATAAGAGTGGCTGAAGAGTGACAGCCTGACCTTGAGAAAGGAAACAGAGATTGAAGTTGCCACGTAGTATGAAGATGCATGTTTGTTAGGACAAGCTAACAAGAAAAGTGATGATCTGCGCTTTATTGTTTTGAAAGGCAAGAAGGCACATAACATATTAGACATTTTTTTTAAAAAGAGTTGGTGTGTTAAATTAGGAAGATGGCGGAAGAGTAAGACGTGGAGATCACCTTCCTCCCCACAGATACACCAGAAATACATCTACACGTGGAACAACTCCTACAGAACACCTACTGAATGCTGGCAGAAGACCTCAGACCTCCCAAAAGGCAAGAAACCCCGCACGCACCTGGGTCGGCAAAGGAAAAAAGAATAAACAGAGACAAAAGGATAGGGACGGGACCTGCACCAGTGGGAGGGAGCTGTGAAGGAGGAAACGTTTCCACACACTAGGAGTCCCTTCGCAGGCGGAGACTGCGGGTGGCGGAGGGGGGAAGCTTTGGAGCCGCGGCGGAGAGCGCAGCAACAGGGGTGCGGAGGACAAAGGGGAGAGACTCCCGCACAGAGGATCGGGCCGACCAGCACTCACCATCCGAGAGGCTTGTCTGCTCACCCGCCGGGGCGGGCGGGGCTGGGAGCTGAGGCTCGGGCTTCGGTCGGAGCGCAGGGAGAGGGCTGGGGTTGGCGGCGTGAACACAGCCTGCAGGGGGTTGGTGCACCACGGCTAGCCGGGAGGGAGTCCGGGGAAAAGTCTGGACCTGCCAAAGAGGCAAGTGACTTTTTCTTCCCCTTTTGTTTCCTGGTGCTCGAGGAGAGGGGATTAAGAGGGCTGCTTAAAGGAGCTCCAGAGACGAGCGCGAGCCGCGGCTAAAAGCGCGGACCCCGGAGACGGGCATGAGACGCTAAGGCTACTGCTGCCGCCACCAAGAAGCCTGTGTGCGAGCACAGGTCACTCTCCACACCCCGCTTCCGGGGAGCCTGTGCAGCCCGCCACTGCCAGGGGCCGGGATCCAGGGTCAACTCCTCCGGGAGAACGCACGGCGCGCCTCAGGATGGTGCAACGTCACGCAGGCCTCTGCCGCCGCAGGCCCGCCCCGCACGCCGTGCCCCTCCCTCCCCGCGGCCTGAGTGAGCCAGAGCCCCCGAATCAGCGGCTCCTTTAAGCCCGTCCTGTCTGAGCGAAGAACAGACGCCCTCCGGCGACCTACACGCAGAGGCGGGGCCAAATCCAAAGCTGAGCCCCGGCAGCTGTGAGAACAAAGAAGAGAAAGGGAAATCTCTCCCAGCAGCCTCAGAAGCAGCGGATTAAAGCTCCACAATCAACTTGATGTACCTGCATCTGTGGAATACATGAATAGACAACTAATCATCCCAAATTGAGGAGGTGGATTTTAAGAGCAAGATTTATGATTTTTTCCCCTTTTCCTCTTTTCGTGAGTGTGTATGTGTATGCTTCTGTGTGAGATTTTGTCTGTATAGCTTTGCTTTCACCATTTGTACTAGGGTTCTATCTGTCCTTTTTCCTTAAAAAAATTTTTTTTCTTAATAATTATTTTTTATTTTAATAACTTTATTTTACTTTATCTTACTTTATTTTCTTTCTTCCTTCCTTCCTTCCATCCATCCATCCTTCCTTCCTTTCTTTCTTTTCTTTCTAATTTTTCTCCCTTTTATTCTGAGCCGTGTGGGTGAAAGGCTCTTGGTGCTGCAGCCAGGAGTCAGTGCTGTGCCTCTGAGGTGGGAGAGCCAACTTCAGGACACTGGTCCACAGGAGACCTCCCAGCTCCACGTACTATCAAATGGCAAAAATCTCCCAGAGATCTCCATCTCAACACCAGCACCCAGCTTCACTCAACGACCAGCAAGCTACAGTGCTGGACACCCTATGCCAAACAACTAGCAAGACAGGAACACAACCCCACCCATTAGCAGAGAGGCTGCCTAAAATCATAATAAGTCCACAGACACCCCAAAACACACCACCAGACGTGGACATGCCCACCAGAAAGACAAGATCCAGCCTCATCCACCAGAACACAGGCACCAGTCCCCTCCACCAGGAAGCCTACACAACCCACTGAACCAACTTTAGCCACTGGGGACAGACACCAAAAACAACGGGAACTACGAACCTGCAGCGTGCAAAAAGGAGACCCCAAACACAGTAAGATAAGCAAAATGAGAAGACAGAGAAACACACAGCAGATGAAGAAGCAAGAAAAAAACCCACCAGACCTAAAAAATGAAGAGGAAATAGGCAGTCTACCTGAAAAAGAATTCAGAATAATGATAGTAAAGATGATCCAAAATCTTGGAAACAGAATAGAGAAAATGCAAATTTTAAATGTTAAAATTTAACATTGTTCATCATTGCTTATTTCATCTTTAGTTCTTCTAGGTCCTTGTTAAATTAACAAGGACCTAGAAGAACTAAAGATGAAATAAGCAATGATGAACAACACAATAAATGAAATTAAAAATACTCTAGATGGGATCAATAGCAGAATAACTGAGGCAGAAGAACGGGTAAGTGACCTGGAAGATAAAATAGTGGAAATAACTACTGCAGAGCAGAATAAAGAAAAAAGAATGAAAAGAACTGAGGACAGACTCAGAGACCTCTGGGACAACATTAAACGCACCAACATTCGAATTATAGGGGTTCCAGAAGAAGAAGAGAAAAAGAAAGGGACTGAGAAAATATTTGAAGAGATTATAGTTGAAAACTTCCCTAATATAGGAAAGGAAATAGTTAATCAAGTCCAGGAAGCACAGAGAGTCCCATACAGGATAAATCCAAGGAGAAACATGCCAAGACACATATTAATCAAACTGTCAAAACTTAAATATAAAGAAAACATATTAAAAGCAGCAGGGAAAAACAACAAATAACACACAAGGGAATCCCCATAAGGTTAACAGCTGATCTTTCAGCAGAAACTCTGAAAGCCAGAAGGAACTGGCAGGACATATTTAAAGTGATGAAGGAGAAAAGCCTACAACCAGGATTACTCTACCCAGCAAGGATCTCATTCAGATTTGATGGAGAAATTAAAACCTTTACAGACAAGCAAAAGCTGAGAGAGTTCAGCACCACCAAACCAGCTTTACAACAAATGCTAAAGGAACTTCTCTAGACAAGAAACACAAGAGAAGGGAAAGACCTACAATAACAAACCCAAAACAATTAAGAAAATGGGAATAGGAACATATATATCGATAATTACCTTGAATGTAAATGGATTAAATGCTCCCACCGAAAGACACAGACTGGTTGAATGGATACAAAAACAAGACTCATATATATGCTGTCTGCAAGAGACCCACTTCAGACCTAGAGACACATACAGACTGGAAGTAAGGGGATGGAAAAAGATATTCCATGCAAGTGTAAACCAAAAGAAAGCTGGAGTAGCAATTCTCATATCAGACAAAATAGACTTTAAAATAAAGACATTACAACAGACAAAGAAGGACACTACATCGTGATCAAGGGATCGATCCAAGAAGAAGGTATAACAATTGTAAATATTTATGCACCCAACATAGGAGCACCTCAATACATAAGGCAAATACTAACAGCCATAAAAGGGGAAATCGACAGTAACACATTCATAGTAGGGGACTTTAACATCCCACTTTCACCAATGGACAGATCATCCAAAATGAAAATAAATAAGGAAACACAAGCTTTAAATGATACATTAAACAAGATGGACTTAATTGATATTTATAGGACATTCCATCCAAAAACAACAGAATACACATTTTTCTCAAGTGCTCATGGAACATTCTCCAGGATAGATCATATCTTGGGTCACAAATCAAGCCTTGGTAAATTTAAGAAAATTGAAATTGTATCAAGTATCTTTTCCGACCACAGTGCTATGAGACTAGATATCAATTACAGGAAAATATTTGTAAAAAATACAAACACATGGAGGCTAAACAATACACTACGTAATAACGAAGTGATCACTGAAGAAATCAAAGAGGAAATCAAAAAAATACCTAGAAACAAATGACAATGGAGACATGATGCCCCAAAACCTATGGGAAGCAGCAAAAGTGGTTCTAAGGGGGAAGTTTATAGCAATACAATCCTACCTTAAGAAACAGGAAACATCTCAAATAAACAACCTAACCTTGCACCTAAAGCAATTAGAGAAAGAAGAACAAAAAAACCCCAAAGTTAGCAGAAGGAAAGAAGTCATAAAGATCAGATCAGAAATAAATGAAAAAGAAATGAAGGAAATGATAGCAAAGATCAATAAAACTAAAAGCTGGTTCTTTGAGAAGATAAACAAAATTGATAAACCATTAGCCAGACTCATCAAGAAAAAAAGGGAGAAGACTCAAATCAATAGAATTAGAAATGAAAAAGGAGAAGTAACAACTGACACTGCAGAAATACAGAAGATCATGAGAGATTACTACAAGCAACTCTATGCCAATAAAATGGACAACCTGGAAGAAATGGACAAATTCTTAGAAATGCACAACCTGCCAAGACTGAATCAGGAAAAAATAGAAAATATGAACAGACCAATAACAAGCACGGAAATCGAAACTGTGATTAAAAACCTTTCAACAAACAAAAGCCCAGGACCAGATGGCTTCACAGGCGAATTCTATCAAAAATTTAGAGAAGAGCTAACACCTATACTTCTCAACCTCTTCCAAAATATAGCAGAGGGAGGAACACTCCCAAACTCATTCTACAAGGCCACCATCACCCTGATACAAAAACCAGACAAGGATGTCACAAAGAAAGAAAACTACAGGCCAATATCACTGATGAACATAGATGTAAAAATCCTCAACAAAATACTAGCAAACAGAATCCAACAGCACATTAAAAGGATCATACACCATGATCAAGTGGTGTTTATTCCAGGAATGCAAGGATTCTTCAATATATGCAAATCAGTCAACGTGATACACCATATTAACAAATTGAAGGAGAAAAACCATACGATCATTTCAATAGATGCAGATAAAGCTTTTGACAAAATTCAACACCCATTTATAATAAAAACCCTGCAGAAAGTAGGCATAGAGGGAACTTTCCTCAACATAATAAAGGCCATATATGACAAACTCACAGCCAACATCGTCCTCAATGGTGAAAAACTGAAAGCATTTCCACTAAGATCAGGAACAAGACAAGGTTGCCCACTCTCACCACTCTTATTCAACATAGTTTTGGAAGTTTTAGCCACAGCAATCAGAGAAGAAAAGGAAATAAAAGGAATCCAAATCGGAAAAGAAGAAGTAAAGCTGTCACTGTTTGCAGATGACATGATACTATACATAGAGAATCCTAAAGATGCCACCAGAAAACTACTAGAGCTAATCAATGAATTTGGTAAAGTAGCAGGATACAAAATTAATGCACAGAAATCTCTGGCATTCCTATACACTAATGATGAAAAATCTGAAAGTGAAATCAAGAAAACACTCCCATTTACCATTGCAACAAAAAGAATAAAATGGAATAAACCTACCTAAGGAGACAAAAGACCTGTATGCAGAAAATAATAAGACACTGATGAAAGAAATTAAAGATGATACAAATAGATGGAGAGATATACCATGTTCTTGGATTGGAAGAATCAACATTGTGAAAATGACTCTACCACCCAAAGCAATCTACAGATTCAATGCAATCCCTATCAAACTACCATTGGCATTTTTCACAGAAGTAGAACAAAAAATTTCACAATTTGTATGGAAACACAAAAGACCCTGAATAGCCAAAACAATCTTGAGAATGAAAAATGGAGCAGGAGGAATCAGGCTCCCTGACTTCAGACTATACTACAAAGCTACAGTAATCAGGACAGTATGGTACTGGCACAAAAACAGAAATATAGATTAATGGAACAGGATAGAAAGCCCAGAGATAACCCCATGCACATATGGTCACCTTATCTTTGATAAAGGAGGCAAGAAAGTACAGTGGAGAAAGGACAGCCTCTTCAATAAGTGGTGCTGGGAAAACTGGACAGGTATATGTAAAAGTATGAGATTAGATCACTCCCTAACACCATACACAAAAATAAGCTCAAAATGGATTAAAGACCTAAATGTAAGGCCAGAAACTATCAAACTCTTAGAAGAAAACATAGGCAGAACACTCTATGACATAAATCACAACAAGGTCCTTTTTGACCCACCTCCTAGAGAAATGGAAATAAAAACAAAAATAAACAAATGGGACCTAATGAAACTTAAAAGCTTTTGCACAGCAAAGGAGACCATAAACAAGACCAAAAGACAACCATCAGAATGGGAGAAAATATTTGCAAATGAAGCAAATGACAAAGGATTAATCTCCAAAATTTACAAGCAGCTCATGCAGCTCAACAACAAAAAAAAAAAACAAACAACCCAATCCAAAAATGGGCAGAAGACCTAAATAGACATTTCTCCAAAGAAGATACACAGATTGGCAACAAACACATGAAAGAATGCTCAACATCATTAATCATTAGAGAAATGCAAATCAAAACTACAATGAGGTATCACCTCACACCAGTCATAATGGCCATCATCAAAAAATCTAGGAACAATAAATGTTGGAGAGGGTGTGGAGAGAAGGGAACACTCTTGCACTGCTGGTGGGAATGTGAATTGGTACAGCCACTACGGAGAACAGTATGGAGGTTCCTTAAAAAACTACAAATAGAACTACCATATGACCCAGCAATCCCACTACTGGGCATATACCCTGAGAAAACCATAATTCAAAAAGAGTCATGTACCACAATGTTCATTGCAGCTCTATTTACAATAGCCAGGAGATGGAAACAACCTAAGTGTCCATCATCAGATGAATGGATAAAGAAAATGTGGCACATATATACAATGGAATATTACTCAGCCATAAAAAGAAACGAAATTGAGTTATTTGTAGTGAGGTGGAGGGACCTAGAGTCTGTCAAACAGAGTGAAGTAAGTCAGAAAGAGAAAGACAAATACCATATGCTAACACATATATATGGAATTTAAGAAAAAAAATGTCATGAAGAACCCAGGGCTAAGACAGGAATAAAGACACAGACCTACCAGGGAATGGACTTGAGGACACAGGGAGGGGGAAGGGTAAGCTGTGACAAAGTGAGAGAGTGGCATGGACATATATACACTACCAAACGTAAAATAGATAGCTAGTCGGAAGCAGCCGCATAGCATGGGGAGATCAGCTCGGTGCTTTGTGACCACTTAGAGGGGTGGGATATGGAGGGTGGGAGGGAAGGAGATGCAAGAGAGAAGAGATATGGGAACATATGTATAACTGATTCACTTTGTTATAAAGCAGAAACTAACACACCATTGTAAAGCAATTATACTCCAATAAAGATGTTAAAAAAAAAAGTGTTGGTGTTTGAAAGGGGTTAGCATCAGTTATCTTAAATTTGCTTAAGGGGTTCACCTTGCTGCTCAATGCTGTAAGAAAAATGAGGCATAACTGTACTCAGTTACTGATTGAAAAATATATGTATATATTTGGCACTCATGGACAAGGTACTTAAACAAAACAGTTCACAGAAGTCTGCTGATTACATTTTCTTCTATCACTTGGGTGACTAAGGTAAATATGAAATACTTGTCAATTATAACATTAATTGCCACCCAACATCCATGTTCTTTGGAGCCTCTGGATTTTAGCTGCCCAGTTAAAGACTATTTCCTGACACTAAGTGTGTGATGTAATTAAATTTTGGCCAATTAGGTATAAGCGGGGGTGTTGTACGGCACTTTCAGGGGGCCTCCTTAAAGGGAGGGGCTATGCCCCTTTGTCCTGCTACTTCAGACACAGACGTGATGGTTGGGGCACTGTATGCATCTGGGTCATGAGTGCAGGTGGCCACTGTAGGGATTGCAGCCTTGGGTTGCCTGCCTCCACACTTTCATGTAAGAGAAAAATATACTGTTAGTTTCCGCAGGGTCATTGGGTTTCTTCATTAGCAGCTGAACCTAATCTTAACTAACACACCCAGGAAAAGCCTATGGTGTCTTTCAGCTGCATCTGTCTGTCTGCTCTTCATAACTTGCCAAAAGAAGGGCTGAGACTCGATCTTCTAAAACCAAAATCATCATTCTTGGTGACCTCATTTGAAAAGAAACAGGATCGTTTAAGCTTTATACAGATAGATATTATTCTAGATCTATAACACATCCTGATTTTTATCACTGGGAACATTTTGAACTTTCTCTGAGGTGTTCAACTCCTACGCTATATACACCTGAAAAATTGCTCTTTTTGTTTTCAATGTTATTTTTTTCCCTCTAATTTATGTATTTAGTCATTTGTAGTTTACTTGATTTCTTCCTGTGTCCATGGAATAAAATTTAAGTGCTGTAAATGGCCATACAGTGAAAAGCAAGTTTCTCTCCCACCTCATCGCCTAGCCATACAATCTCTCTACTTGGAGAAAATCACCCTTCCTTCCCTTCCAGGGAAGGGGGATGTATACACTAGGGATGTATACATGTATCAGTGTATACACTAGGGAATACGTATAGCTCATCTCTTTTCCCATAAACGGTAGCATATTATACACACTGTTCATCATCATACTTTTTCAATTAAAAACACACCTTGACAATTGTTTCATACCAATTTAGACCTGTCTTATTCTTTCTTTCTTGTTGTTATACTACTCGGTTTATTGTTTATGATTTATATGTAAATAGATGGGCTGGGGTGTCAGACCACACATCCCACTAGTCCACTATTCCACTGTGTGAGTGAATCGTCATTTATTTCACCAATGCTCTACTGCTGAACGTTTAGATTGGTTCGGATCTTTTGCAATGATCAACAATGCTGCACTGAAGATCCGAATCCATTAGTCATTTCAATTGGATGTGAATATGTCTGTAGGGCAAATTTCTAGATGTAGATGCTGAGTCAAAGGCAGGTGCATTTAGAATGAGGATAGATATCACAAAGGTGCCTTTCACAGAGGATGAAGCAAACTTCTGCTTACTCCCACCCACACTCCTGTATAGAGTGCCTGTTTCTCTACACCATCTCCAAAATAGAATACTGCTAAGCTTTCTGATTCTTGACATTCTCATGAGGGAAAATGGTATTTCACAAGGCTTTAATTTACATTTTACAAAATAGTGAATGAGGGTGAGTATTTCCTCCCCTGGGAACTATCTACTTATATTCTTTGCTAATTTTCTATCGTGCTGCCGATCATTTCCTACTGATCTGCAGAATCTCTTCCTATATTGAAAGAAATGGCCTTTTGTCTGTTTTATGCATTACAATGTAGTAAATATTATGCCATTTTTACTTTATGTTGTATTTTTACTATGTGGTATTAAAAAAGTAATTTTACTTGACTATCTCAGTCTTTTCCTTTATGACTGACAGTTTGTGTCACATCTATAGCAGCATTCCTTACTGCAAGATTAAAAAGGAAAATCCTGTCATTTTCATCTTTTTGTTGTTTTTTTAAACATTCAACTTTTTCACCCACGTGGAATTTATTTTAGCATAACGCATTAGGTTTGGGATCTAAAGTTTTTTTAAGATGGGTTCCCATTTGTCTTAATATATTTTGCTAAATAATTGTGTTTATTTTACAAATTTACCCTCTACTATAGGGCAAATGTAAAGGATGGGCTAAAAAGTAGTTATGCAGAGGAATAGTGTATTTTACACGTTCCTCTGGTATACAGGAAGACAGTTAAGTGAATCATATATTCTTGAACATATTTACAACATATAGTTGTAAGAAATAATTTTTTGTCAAACACAGAAGAGAATATTCTTCAGAGGTATGTTTACACACAGGCAATGCACCAGAACAGTGACATTTTCCAGGACCTGTCCAAGATGCTTGATTGAAGCTGTGGGTGATGGGAGGTCTGCAAGGTTCAGTGGGTAACTCTCACCCATGGACTCAGCGTGCTGTCCACAGTCATGCAACGTACTTATAAAGTAAACCAGCTTAATTCTCACAACATCCCATTACAAATTACACACGTCATGGAACCTCTCGTAAATGATATTCTCAAAACCTTAATTGCTAAATCTGCTCAGGCTGTGGTTGGTCTGATAAAACTGTAACCCAGAAAATTCAATGTTATATAAACACGGGTAGAAAAAGAAATGGGAAGCTTATCTTATTAAATAGTACTGAAGTATATGCATTTTGGAGAAGTAAATATCTGGACGCTAGTGATAAAAGAAGTATTATTGTAGTTGCACAGATAAGAGAAATACCTTACAGATGTATGGCACACTTTACAAAAATGCTTTCTGATCCATTATCACATGTGATTTTCAAAAAACTCTATAAACTAGATCCATGTCAAAACAAGAAAAAGAAGACATGGGTACCTTTAATAAAGGGAATAGTCCTCAAAGAACTATATCTTAAATGAATGACAGTCCTTGTTTTTAAATACAAAATCCCATTACTACGTGATCCTGCAATCCCTCTTCTGGGTATATATATCCAAAAGAATTGAAAGCAGGGACTTGAACAGGTATTTGTACACCTGTGTTGATACCAGCATTATCCAGGATACCCAAAAGGTGGAAGCCACCCAAGCGTCCATCAACATATGAATGGCTAAACAAAATATGGTATTTACATACTATGGAATGTTATTCAGCCCTAATAAAGGAGGCAATCCTGTCACGTGCTATAACGTGGATGAACCTTGAAGATATTACGCCAAGTGAAATAAACTGGTCGCAAAAAGACAAACACTGTATGATTCCACTTATATGAGGTACTCAGAGTAGCTAAATTCAGAGAAAGAAAAAGTAGAATGGTTGCCAGGGACTGGGGAGAGGGAGAAATGGGGAGCTATTGTCTAATGGGTACAGCTTCAGTTTTTCAAGATGAAGGAGTTCTGGAGATGGCCGCACAACACTGTGAATCTGCTCCACCACACTGAATGGACTGTACCCTTCAACGTGGTCAAGATGGTAAATTTCATGGTATGTGAATTTTCCACAGTAAAACCCAAAATGTCTTTTCCAAGACCCACATCTCACAAACCTGGCCAAAAACTTCTTCATTAACTGTGAATGTGAGGTCGAGGATGTCTGTGATGTTGTTGTCTTTCATCCATTGCAAGCTCTGGTGGAATTCCTCATCCAGATATTCCAGGTCACTCAAATCACAGGGCCTGGGTGTATTCAAAGGGAGAAAGGTAAACGGATTGTTTCAATAAACAGCTGCTCAGACCTCATGCCAAAATGTGGTTATGTCACTCCTGGCTAAAGTGACACAGACGTATTCTAACAATTGGATACTTTTGAATATACTGATGAATCTTTTTAGTTCATTCAGTAGTTTTTTTATTGGAAAAGGAAATTTTAAAATGTTTACAATAATAAACACAAAATGATTACTGACTCAGGGGCTCTCCATGGCCGTTGGAGAAGAGTATCATTTGAAAACAACTAAATTATAGACAGATCAATTCTTTTTTTTTTCTTTTTCTTCTTCCAGTTTTATTGACATATAATTGACATACGGCACTGTATAAGTTTAAGGTGCACAGCATAATGACTTACATACAAGGACAGATCAATTCTACTTAGTAGTTTCATGCAATGCTTGTAATGTTACTATATTTATATAAACTGATTTATATCTGTTATATGATGTTCTCTTATGCTTACATAAAATCTCCAAATGCATTTTTATTGGACTAAAAGGTTTATGTGATATCTAAGCACTCAGAAAAGTAAATCACCATAAACCTAACAGGAATGATTAGGGGAAAAACAGGGACAAAAGGGTCAGAGGTGCCAGAGAGGCCAGTGCCTCTGGTCCCACAGGCAGGGCCGGGTGGACACTTACAGTCTCAGGAGTGCCTTATAGAAGGGCCTTGTGAAGAAAGCGTCCAGAAGGTACTGATGGATCAGAGCCAGGCCTAGGATTCGACCACTAAACCTGAACCTGGAACACAGACAAGGCAGAGCAACTGAAGGGCAGCTGGGAAATTACACTGTTAAATATTTTCATTTGTACTGTTATCTGATATGTTTCTTCATAGTACTCATCTTTTAAGTTGCTTGAAAAGTTTGCCAATTGATGACACAATGGAGGCATCCATTCTTCTTATTCTTTACCATAAACAATGCCTATGAACTAGGTATGTACTAAGGAACCCTCCTCTCCCCCAAGTACCCAAATAGAATCATTTTGCTGCAATCCTTTTCTCAGACCTGAGAGTATAAGGACCTAAGTGATGAAAAGAGCTGGTGGAGGGGAATTCTGGGACCCTAGACAAACAGTCAGCATTTAAAAAAAATTATTTATTTATTTTCTTTGGACACATTTTTTTTTAACATCTTTATTGGAGTATAATTGCTTTACATTGTTGTGTTAGTTGCTGCTGTATAACAAAGTGAATCAGCTATATGTATACATATATCCCCATATCCCCTCCCTCTGTGTCTCCCTCCCACCCTCCCTATCCCACCCCTCTAGGTGGTCACAAAGCACGAGCTGAGCTCCCTGTGCTATGCGGCTGCTTCCCACTAGCTATCTATTTTACATTTGGTAGTGTATATATGTCCATGCCACTCTCTCACTTCGTCCCAGCTTACCCTTCCCCCTCCCCGTGTCCTCAAGTCCATTCTCTACATCTGCGTCTTTATTCCTGTCCTGCCCCTGGGTTCTTCAGAACTTTTTTTTTTAGATTCCATATATATGTGTTAGCATACGGTATTTGTTTTTCTCTTTCTGACTTCACTCTGTATGACAGACTCTAGGTGCATCCACCTCACTACAAATAACTCAATTTCATTTCTCTTTATGGCTGAGTAATATTCCATTGTATCTATGTGCCACACCTTCTTTATCCATTCATCTGTCAATGGACACTTAGGTTGCTTCCATGTCCTGGCTATTGTAAATAGTGCAAACGGTCAGCAAGGAACCTGAGGGTCTGAATCTAAGGATATGGAAAGTTTTCTGGACCATGCATCCTCACCTATTCGGGCATTCCAGATACCACCTGAAGGTCTAATGTGTGCCTGACCCTATGCTGGGAGGTGGGGGACCTGAGTATGAATCACATATGGTGGTCATGCTCACGGTCAGTGGGGAGAAGTACGTGGAATCCCACTGTGGTCATCGGTAAGTGGAGCCTACGTCGTCACACATGAAGAACAAGGTCTCTGCTGGGAGGAACTGATCACATAGACCTGGTCACCTCCAGATGTAAGCGCCTTCACTGATTTAAAACCTTGTTGGGGTAAACTGCTTCCAGGCAGTTTTGCTGGTGATCTGCCTAGCTGCATGCCACGGCTCCCGAGGGCTTGGCCCCATCGTTGTCCTGCTCCTAAACCAGCTTCCCGTCTGCCTGGTCTAGCACGCTGGTTCCCTCACCCTGTGTTCTGCCCATCCCTGGTGCCTACCTCCATGATTGGGGTCTCTCCTGTCTCTTCCTATCTAACTAGATTTTCACCTAAGCATAGACTTAGCTGTGACTTTTCTCAGATCCTCCCAGTTGGAATTTCCAACTAGGCCATGACCTTTCACGAGGCTCTTTTTAGACTCAAAAGACTTTGTACTCTGTAACTGCTATAAGAATGGTTTAAATGAATAGATGATCAGACCCTGTAATAAGTGTAATCATAAGCTGCACTCCAAATTGCCACTTTGGAAGGAGTCGATTCTTTTTGCGTGAAATAACATGCAAATATTATTGACTCCGGGGAGACCAGAGGCGAGTAGAACGTTAGTAAAGGTGCTAAAGGGGCACCGTGCACGGGGAGGCTCATGGAACAGCTGAACATCTTACAGTCTTTGAGGCCGGGGTACACCATCGGTGCTGCATTCCCCCAGGGCTCTTTCCTGATACCCCAATAACCAACGGGTCCCCAACATGGCGGCCACAATCCTGCGTACTCCATGCAGGCTTACCCACGCTAATGGACTCTGAGGCATCACAACTGATGCTCCTAACATGATGTGGGGCTGTGGCCATGTGGTGGAGACGGCGAGACCACCCACAGTGGGAAGAGAGCAAACGTCCACACAGAGGTGCCTGCTAAGAACCTCCCTCAGAGGTAGCCCTGAAAGGCCTAGTAAAGAGAAATGGTAATCTCAGCAGGCAGTAGTGTCGGCAGAAATGGAATAGATAAAAATATGACACGAGAATACTATTTTCAGCTCAATGTTAAAAAAGGGACTATCTCAATAAATTGTAAATTCTCCAGCAAGATACACATTCTTCAAATCTATTCAAGAAGAAGAACTTAAATAGACAAATGACCATAGTATAAACTAGAAAACTTTGAGGAAAAAGAACTATGTTCAAAATTGATGCTGGGACAGTCCATACATGGACAGAAAACACCCCTACTATTTAAATAGCTCCAGAAACCAGAAAAGGGTAGAAAACTTCTTACTTCATCATTATGAGCTACCATAACCACAAAATGGAATCTGGAAAAAAGGAAAGGAAACTAAAGACATCTCACTCATACATTAAAAACATCATAAATAAAACACAAGAGAAAGTACCAGTCCATTCCCTGAATAACGCCAGATGATTCAGGATGTTTGACTTTAGGAAACTAAGGACAATTTACTATTAGGCATTCTCTTATTAAAATTAATAACGATGTCAAGAGACAAAAATCATATGGCTTTTCTTTTTTTTTCTGGTTAGAAGCTGAAAAGTTACTTGAAAATATTCACCATCTATGATATCACTTATATGAGAAATCTAAAAAAAACGACACAAATGAACTTATTTACAAAACATAAATAGACTCACAGACACAGAAAACAAACTTATGGTTACCAAAGGGGAAAGGTGGTGGGGGAGGGATAAATTACGAGATTGGGATTAACATATACACACTAGTACATATAAAATAGATAATCAACAAGGTCCTACAGTATAGCCCAGAGAACTCTACTCAGTACCCTGTAATAACCTATATAGGAAAAGAATCTGAAAAAGATTTTATACATATATGTGTGTGTTTATATATATATATATATATATATATCTGAATCACTTTGCTGTATATCTGACAGTAACACAACATTGTAAGTCAACTGTACTCCAATATAAAATAAAAATTTTTAAAAATGGGGTAAAAGGGGACCAAGAAAAAAAATATCCACTGTCCATTTCTGAAGAAAAAAATCTTTGTAGGAAACAAGGAATAGAAGAATACTTCCTTACATAATGAAGAACATTCATCTCTGCATCATATCTGACAATAAAAATACAGGGTGCTGGTTACCACCACCCTTCACACTGCTCCATCAGTTCTAGTCACCGTAGTTCATTACAAGTGAAAAATGGGAAACAGATTAGAAATAACGTTTATGGGATGCCGACTGGGCCAACACATATGATGTTATCTCGTTGATCCTTGCTGCTCTATTTTATGACTATGGCCCTCTTCATTTCACAAGAAGTCTAGGGTCAATAATTAGCCCCAGGCAAGTGGTACACTGGGGAAACTGACCCATGTCTGCCAGAAGCCCGACCAAGCCTTTTCCTTTGTGTCCATTTTGAGAAGCTGGACAGTAGTGACGTTAATCCTCTGGTCCAGGGGCCAGGCTGCCTGGTGTGTGACCTCGTGCCGGGACTTAACCACCTATGCTTCATTTCTTCTTCTGGAAAACGGCACCCTTCAGGTGATAACTATTATTATTTTATGTTGGCTTCCAATACCTCCTTGTGCTAATTAGGAATATTTTGATTCAAGTAACCTTCCACGAGTTTAAGCCAAAGGGGGAATTCATTATAAGGTCCTGGCAGTGTCTCAAGAAATGCAGGGTCAGGAATGCAGTTGAGCGTCAGGTACTGGGGTGACTTCACCCTCCCTCACCCAGTGTCTCCCCTTAGCTCTTCTCTGTGCACGTCTGCTCCTTTCTTCTCTCTCACTGCCAACACGGCTCATGTCTCTCAGCCTGGAGTTCAAGCCCCTAGAGAGACCAACTTGACTTTCACTGACCTAGGTCCAAATTTCCAGCATGATTCCGTGATTGTCCCAACTCAGCTTGGATGTCCACCCTGCACCAATCCTGAGCGGTCAGGAAAGCAGGGTCTGGGGAAGAGATCTCGGAGTCTGGTGTCCTGCTCAGCACTTTGAAGCTAGGATCAGCGTGGCTTGCCTCTGTCTCCACCAGGGGCTGGGATCAGATGGAGGGTGGCAGATGGGGTTGTTTTCAGCACATGGGACTGCAATGCAGACCACCCACTGAGAACTGTTTATTTGCTTTGAATGGGGTCAGGCATAAGATGGAATTTCGAAAGACAAAATCATATTGGTTTCACAGGCTGACGTGGGCAACTCGTAGGCCCTTGATATTTTCTCATAGCTGTGCGAGCAAGCCATGATAATGTGGTTTGGCTTTATATAAACACAGACAGGATGGCTCATAGCCAGTCCAGTACATACAGTAAAATATATTCCAGAGAGATGAACTATGGTCTGGGATGTGTTAGTACAGAGCACATAATACAGGGACTGCACAATTCAAATCCAAACAACAGCTTAAAAGGCAGAGACGGGAATGGAAAGCCTTTCCCAGTTGATGAATTGCCCTGACAATCTCACGAGAAAACATCTTCCAGTGCTTGTACATCTCCTTTATCTGTCTCACCCAGCTTGAACAACTGCTTGCTGGGAAACTGATTGTGCTTGTTGCCAGCATTGGTTGGAAATGTGTAGGAATTAGGAGACGGAAAGAAAGTCCTTTTCTTTAGCCTACGGATGGATCACTGGAGAAACTATCCAGATAATTTAAGCAAAACAAAAGAAAAACAGTTTACTTTTTTATTTTATTTTATTTTGCGGTACGCGGGCCTCTCACTGTTGTGGCCTCTCCCGTTGCGGAGCACAGGCTCCGGATGCGCAGGCTCAGAGGCCATGGCTCACAGGCCCAGCCGCTCCGCAGCATGTGGGATCTTCCCGGACCGGGGCATGAACCCATGTCCCCTGTATCGGCAGGCGGACTCTCAACCACTGCGCCCCCAGGGAAGCCCTCATCATCTAATTTTAATAGACTCCAAAGTATTTCATTTTCTGAATGTTCTATGCTTGGTTTGGCCCTCCCCACGCTGATGGAAACCTAAGTGGTTTTCATCTTTACGCATCTGCTCACAGGTATTGGAGGGGGACAGCATACAGCCAGTCAACTCTGGGACCATGGGAGAACCTCTGAAATGGGCAGATGTCCCTCTTCAAGCATCCTCATCAACACCTCAGCAGACATCCGGGAGATTAACTTGAGTTGCCTCAGATAAAAGCAACTGCAGCCACTCTGAGCTTTCCTAACGATGCTGCGGGACATCACGGCAGGAAAGCTGAAAGCAACCCATGTTACTGGCAAAGGTTTATCTCACTTCCATCTCGGCTTTGCACATTGCAGTGAGCGTTCAAAGGCAACGGAGTTTCACATATTTCCAGCACATCTTCCCACCTGGTTTAAAAGGCCCAGCAAAGACTTGACTCTCCCCTTGAGAGGGTTACTGTTTGTTGATTCATTACTCTTTGGGTTGTTTGCCAATAATCCAAGAAAAGCAGTATAGTGGAGAGGACCACGTTGCAAGCTCTGATGTCAGGCTGCTTCGGTTTAACTCTTCTGACCTGTGTGACTTTGGGCAAGTTGCTTACCATCCCTGGGCTTCAGTTTACTCATCTGCACAATGGGATCATAATGGTACCTACTCTATAGGGCAATTGCTAAGATGCTGAAAGGCTTTGCCCAGGGACTAGTGGAGGTCAGTCTACCTGGATGTTTATCCAGAGACTGGCATGCCTGATCCCTTTTCCAGGCTGAGGATCCTAGGGCTACACATCCAGGCCTGATCAAAGGACGAGAATGTGGGGCTTCCCTGGTGGCGCAGTGGTTGAGAGTCCGCCTGCCGATGCAGGGGACGCGGGTTCGTGCCCTGGTCTGGGAAGATCCCACATGCCGTGGAGCGGCTGGGCCCGTGAGCCATGGCCGCTGAGCCTGTGCGTCCAGAGCCTGTGCTCCGCAATGGGAGAGGCCATAACAGTGAAACCCGCGTACCACAAAAAAAAAAAAAAAAGGATGAGAATGTGGACTTGACCAGTGGACTAGCCTGCACTTTCCTGCTGTTACAGAACTGCAGACTTCTGCTTTGCTTACAGACAGCACTCCTGTATCGCAGTGCCTGGCTACGGGCGAGGGCACAGTCCAGATTTGCTGAATTGAATTAAATCGAAAGTTATCATTTGGTTTGATTCCAGTGGATAAACTGTACAAACCTACTGAAAATTCCTGAAACATCATCTGAAGCTTGTTCGATGAGATTAATTGTTCACATTTCCAATATCTTGAGTAGGTCTCTGATCCGAAAGATGGACAGAAAGACCAAACTGCAGAGAAGACTTGAGGTCATGGAGTCAATGTATGGGCGAATATGATGAATGTTTCACACCCAGAAGCTGAACTAGCAGGTCTCTCTCTCCCTTTCTCTCTCCCTCTTCCATCTCTCTAATGAAACTTTGTGTAGGAACATGTTTTAGCAGCAGGTAGGATGTAATGACTTCACGGTGTACTTTTCAGCTGATTCTTTAAACAAAAGCAGTTTGCGTAATGGCAAAAAATTTAGCCAGGAAGTTTGGGAGAGGGATTTCTTGTCCACACGTCAGATTTATGGAAGGGGAAGCAGGATGGTTTGCCAAGTGAAGAAAATAAAAGACCTAATTACACAGCATTGTAAATCAACTATACTTCAATAACATTAAAAAAAGAAAAAGACCTCATTACCCAGGAAAGACATTTTAGATAGTGCAACAAAACCCTTTAAAAAGGCTTCTAGTTAATTCCTTTATATGAAAGGGATATAAAAATGGGATAACACCCTCATTGCAGTGCCCAGGCAACATTTCAAGTCTGAAAGGTTCTGTTGTGGTCTTTCTGGTAGTTTGATGCCCTGGCATAAAACTTGTGCCCCTGATAATTGTCTCACGGTGTCTTTTCGTTCCGGCGACCGTCTCAGGCTCTTCTTGACCTGTAAGCCATCCATCTCTCTCTGTATGATTCTTGGCTTCTGCATCTTTTCATGCATCACCGCTAAGCATCAGAGATACTCCCTGTACCAGCTTCAGCCTTGAGGAACCCAAAGCTGGTCCCATCTCTGGGCCTTCCTGCCTGGAAAGGGCATCAGACAGTGTATTAGGGAGCTGTAAAGAGCTGGACACTTGGTGACAATGTGCTTGGCTCTGCTGCCTTTGGTGAGGGGACGGGGGACTGAGGCAGACACAAGAACAGCTGGCGGGACACTGAGGTCTGCTCAAAACCCGGCAGAGAGTCAACAGACCTTGATGGCTTCTTCCAAACACCATGGTATCTTCCGGAGCACAAACACCTTCAGAACCAGCACTGCAATGGCAAATACCAGAGGCTCAAAAACATTTTCTTGGTCACTGAGTGAAGCCAGAGGGCTGCTAAAACTGCCCCCGGGCCTGAATGCCCCCAGACCACCGTCACAATGGCCTGTCTCCCAAGCTATGACTCTGGGACTGCGCCCACCTGTGCACGGCCTACCTCCTGCAGACTGACAGCTGAGTTCTAGAAGGTTTTCTCTGCAGCAGTCATGTTTTCCATCCCTGCTCATTTCCGGCTCTTCCCCCATCACTACTTCCCTGGCAATGGGCCAGGACTTGCAGGGGTTAAGGTCCTTTAAGATGTCTTTGCGGTCCTCCGAAGAACAGAGCCGGTTCCTCAGCTGTAGCACAGTTGGCATTTGCTGTCCTGTGCCCTGCAGGGTGTTTCACACACCCACCCTGGCCTCTGCCCACCAGACGTCAGTACCACCCATCCCCCCAAAGTTGCGATCACCAAAACTGTCTCCAGACATTGCCAAATGTCCCCTGCTGGGGCTGGGGCAAAACCACCCTCTTCAGGAGCAGGATATCCTAACAGGTGGCCATGGTCCCCTTTCTGACACATGGGCACCATCTGCCTCTCCTGGGCTCTCGAACGCAGTGAAGGTCACAACCTCCAGGCTTTGTGCTCCACTCTGCACACATCTGAGCAGTTTTCATCACTCCCTTAATTTCTTTTTTTTTTTTTTTGCGGTACGCGGGCCTCTCACTGCCGCAGCCTCTCTCGTTGTGGAGCACAGGCTCTGGATGCGCAGGCTCAGCGGCCAGGGCTCACAGGCCCAGCCGCTCTGCGGCACGTGGGATCTTCCCGGACCGGGGCACGAACCCATGTCCCCTGCATCGGCAGGCGGACTCTCAACCACTGCGCCACCAGGGAAGCCCACTCCCTTAGTTTCTAAGTGTGCTTTCCGACTCCACCAAACCTCATTTCAGACTCCCGCCTAGAACTTGGGCTCTAGGTCTCTCTTGGGAAAAGGATGGGAGGGGAGAATAATGTCTCCCAAATGTACCAGATTATGTTATCCTTTCTGAGGGGATGATGTCTGATCTGAATTAAGAAAAGGAGTGAGCTTCCAGGAGAAGGAGCATTGCAAGCTGGGGGAACAGCAATGCCAGAGATGGGATCATATATGGTTTGCTTGAATAACAATAAAGAGGGCAAAGGGGCTGGACACTGGAGAGAGAACGAGAAGATGGGAGAACATGAGTTTGGAGGCATTCCCCAGGAGACAGGTCATGCAGGGCTTGGCAGGCATGGGAAGGAGTGTGGATTGTATTCTGAGTGTGATGGGAATCCACTGGAGGTCCCCTGGAGGGCTGATGGGATGAACTGATTGATGTTGGGAATGATCACTCTGGATGCCGCAGGGAGAGAGGGGAGGCTGGCAAGCGTGGGAGCAGACACTCCCAGGAGACACTGCAGGAGTTCAGAGGCTCCTGCAGTAACCCAGGTGGGAGGTGATAGCAGATGACACTGGGGTAGTGGGGGTGGAGGTGATGAGCTCAGATTCGGGATGTATCTTCATGACAGAGCCAAGAGGATTTGCTGATGGATTGGATGGGAGACGTGAGAAAAAGAGGCATCAAAGACAGTCCATGGTCTTGGGCCAGAGCAATTGTGTAGATGGTGGTACCATTTAATGAGATGGGAAACACGAGAAGAGAAGGTTTGGAAGAGAAACTTGAGAGTTCTCTTTTAGGCCTATTAAGTTTGTGAGGCTTACTAAATATCCAGGTGGAGCTGTTGAGTGGGCAGTTTGACCAATCAGTCAGGAACAGGGCCAGGCTGCAGATGTTAATGTGGGGTCATGAGGACGGAGCTACATGAATCCATGAAGCTGGATGAGACCACCAAGGAAGTGCGAGCGGTTGGAGCGGTGGACCAAGGGCTGAGCCCTAAACAGTGCAACATCCAGGGGTCTGGAAGTTGACAACAAAGGCAACTGAGCAGGAACAGGGGATGAGTTAGGATGGGAACCAAGGGATGTGGAGAGTGTTCAGGAAAGAGGCAGAGACCGACTGTGTCAAGTGCCTCTGAGATCAAATAATAGGAGGTCCAAGAGTTGCCCACTGGGTTTGGCAACCCTGATGAGAGCTGTTTCTGTGGAGGGAAAGGGGAGGAAAGGCTGGAGAGAATGGTAGAAGAGAAAGCAGAGAAAGTAAGCACAGATAACTCTTTGTAGGAATGTTTCTTTAAAGGGGAGCTGTGAATCAAAGTGGTAGGTGGAGGAGGGTGTGACATCTAAGGAAGCTTGGATTCGTTTTTAAATGTGAGAGAAATGACAGCGTGTTCATGCGTTTTTAATCTCAACAAATTTACCGAGTGCCTCCTCTGTGCCAGGTGTGTACAAAGATATGAAGGTAAACGTTCGTTCTGAAGAATGTACAGTTCGATAAGGGGGAGAGATCTAGCAATGCAGCATTTCATTACCATGTAGCACGTGCTGTAGAAGAGGGCACAGGAGGTGTGAAAACCCAGAGGAGGGAGACTTAGCTGACTTGGGAGGGATTAAATCTAGGTAGGCTTCCTGGAGGAAGTGATGACTGAGGTGAGCTTTGAAGAATGAGTAGAAAATTAGTCTGCTTCAGAAGGCAGGGAAGGGCTTTCCAAGAAAATAAAATCATATGAGGAAACAGGCAGGAAACAGAATGGAATATGTTTAGAACAGCAAGAAATTCACAATGACTAGAGCAGAAAGAGGGAAAAGGGGCAAGATGAGGCTGAAGAAAGAGGAAGCGGGAGGTCCTGGAAGGTCTTGTTCTCCATGCCAACGAGTTCAGCCTTTAAATTGTAGAGAATGGGGACCCACTGAAGGGCTTAAGCCAAGGGGGTGACATGCTTGCTTTGGGATTTTAGAGAAATTAGCCTGCAGCCATGTGAGGGATAGTTCTGAGGACGGACAGAGGGGAGGGTATTACAGTACGTCCAGGGAATTGTGAGGAACATTTTGGAGATAAAATTTGCAGGACAGGGAGCTTTATGTGAGCAGAAGGAGAAGAGAAGGATGACAGGAAGTGGCTCCTGGAAGAAATTAGATCTTAACTTCGAGGGGAATCAAGCTGACGATGTTTAGCAGGGATAAAAGCTGAAAGAGTTTGAAGCTCAGCAGAGAGGTCAGGATAAAAGCATAGATTTAGAATTCATAGTTTGACATGGAGAGAACTTTATGGAAGTTTATTTTGATTCCATTGCTATAGTTTATGTAAAATTATATCTTTCCATCTATCTGTCTGTCCATCCATCCATCCACCCATCCATCCATCCATCCATCCACCCACCCATCCATCCATCCAATAAAATAGCATGGAAGGACTTAAGGCAAAATATTAATAGCATTTATTTCTGTGTGCGCTTATTTCCTTATGTATATTAAATATTTTTACAATGAATGTGGGTTACTGATGTGATAAAATTATATATGTTTATTTGCATACAATAGAGATACAAGGAAAACTAGAAGACATTGGTGTCTCAGAATCTAAGGGAGTAGACTTTGAGGTGGGAGTCCATATCTACCGCAGTGATGTTTCCATTAAGGTAGGGAGGGATAATAGTCCCCTAAGTTTGCGATTAGGTGGTCTCCACTGTTCAAGGAAAGAGCAATTTTGGTGAATACTGATGTCAGATTTCAGTAGGTAAAGGAGAGAATGAGGGAAAGGAGCCGTAAGCAGGGGGAGAGAGTAAAGTATAAAGACAGATGAGAAAGAGAACATTTCTGGAGTAAGGGCATGGAGGAGATGGGAACAGAGGGAGCCAGAACCTCAGTGGGAGATCTGCCTGGACCGGGAGAAGGGCGATGCAGGGAAGTGTTAGGGTCGAGTGGGTATTTGTAGTCATGGTGGGAAATGGAAGTGGTCCCCTCAGAGTTTCCACTTCAGTAAGATCTGAAGGCATCTCCTCAACGTGAAGGAGTCTGGTTGGTAGGGGCTTTCAGGCCAGTGGAATGAAGGATGCATCAAAGGACGGGTGAGCTTTGCTGTAGAGCCTGCTGGGGTCAGAGAGTATGAATTAGGATTGTACCGTCTCTCAGGATCATTTCATTTTCTCTGGTGTTAGAGGTGCCGGGAACAGCTCCGGTGTTGAACATGGGAGACTGAGTTATGATATTGATCCAAGGTGGCGTTTTGCCCATCAGATGGGGTGTAAGCGTGGAGGGGAGGGGGAATTGTGTACAGGGGAAAGAGGCGTTCAGGAGGCCTGGGGGGGAGGAAACCATGCCAGATGGGCAGGGGATGGTGAGTCTGAGGTGCAAATGAACTTGGTAAGCAGCTGCGGTAGTGGGAGGAGGTGGGAATACTGGCTGTAGAATGATGGATGGAGGGATTTTAGAGTCGTCAGTTTCAGATATGGCACAGTTCTGGGTGATAATGAGGCTGGGAGGGCCATTGTGGGAGCAGGTGGCTAGAGTGGAATGTAGGTCAAGGTCACTGGGGCTAGGAAAGTTAGTTTTTTTTTTAATCTAAACTAGTATATATATATACTATTTAATTTTTTTATTCAAGTAGAGTTGATTTACAATATTGTGTTAGTTTCAGGTGTAAAGCACAGCGATTCAGTTATACATATATCTATTCTTTTTCAGATTCTTTTCCCTTATAGGTTACTACATAATATTGAGTAGAGTTTTCTGTGCTATACAGTAGGAAGTTAAGTCTATTCTCTTCAGCACCTTTACTCAGATAATGTTTCAAGGCATGGGTTGAAAGGCGTCGCCTCCCTCATCCCCCCTCAAATTGTTTAAATATCGTAGATGCAAGGCCTGATTTACATTTGGCTTTCATAGCTTCCCTGTGTGTGGAAACAGCACTGCAAATTAGCTGAGAAAACTTGAAGTCTTCTTCATCTGTCCTGAAAGAGACCCTGCCAACACAAGATAATGACAGGATATGGTCTTCTGACTGCTAATTAGCAACTGAAATGAATGTGTCTAGCCCAAGTGCCCTTCACTAAAATTAGCCCTGCAGGGGGCAAAGGACTAAGACCAGGGCTGCTTATTCCTCAACATGGCAACATGGTGGCCAAATGGGCACCTCCCGTTCAGAGAAAGCTCTTCTAGAAGTAGATTATGCAGATTATCTGTATCTGTAGCGGGTTGAATGTGCCCCCCAAAGACGCATCGTCTTCCTCAACCCTGGATCCTGTGACCTTAAGAAAAAGGGTCCTAAAAACAAAAAAAAAACCAAAAAAAAAAAAAAAAAAAGGTCCTTGCAGATATCATTAAGGATCCCCAAATGAGATCATCTTGGATTATCCACGTGGGCCCTAAATCCACTGCCAAAAGTGCTTATAAGAGACAGAAGAGGAGAAGACACAGAAACAGAGGAAAACGCCATGTGAAGACAGAATCAGAGACTCAAGTTATGCAGCCACAAGCCAAGAAATGCCTGGAGCCACCAGAAGCTGAACGAGGCTGGGAAGGATTCTCCCCCTGAGCCTGGGCAGAGAACATGTCCTTGCTGACACCTCAATTTTGGATTTCTGGCTTCTAGAACGGAGAACACCCAGTCTGTGGTAACTTGCTAAGGTAGCTCTTGGAGAGTAATATAGTACCCAATGCAAAGGACACCCCTCTTCCTTCATCTTCTTGGACATTGATCACTAAATCTATAATTGCAGAGTTTATACGTTGACCCACTAAAGTCATATTTTTAATTTCATGCAAGAGGAGAATTTATCTAATTTTCAATAAGACATAGACTCTGGTTCCATGCCCAGAATTATATAGGAAAGTTGAGCAAAACATGCTGCTTGCCTGGATAACTGAAATGTTCTGAGATCTGCTGGGTAAAACAGGAAGGTGAAGGTTGAAAAGGTCTTAATTATCTGAGCTGCAAAGACCAGAGAATAAAGGAATAACAGTGTCACTGTGCTCTAGGCAAAACCCATAGAGCCCTACTGACCCTTTAAATGTTGTGTCCTTCTCTGCCTGTGACTCATTAAGCAATGCACAGTATTACACAAAAACTGAGTCAGGGGAAAAAAATAATCAATTTGATATAACCTAAACAACTTTTAGGTTTTTCATTCATTCAATCTTTCAACAAATCATATTGAGGTACCTACCATTTTTGAGGCACTGTCTAGTTGCTGGGGTACTTAGAGCACAACAGACAAGGCTCCCAAGCTTCCATGGGGCATACAGACTAGTGACATTATGGTTCAGGAAATTATTAGAGTTACTGAACTATTACCTAAGTCTCAACTGAAATGACATTCTGTAATTTTCACCTGACTGGCAAAATAATAATGGCTCTGACAACATCATGTTCTCATGCTACACAAAAGCATACGTACTGGTATAACCACATACCAGGAATACTTGAAGCTATCTAAGTAATTGGTTCTGAATTAATTGTATTGGTAGAGGGGAAGTAGGAAAGCATAAACAATATATAAATGAATCAACATGATGTCAGGGCTTGCGACTATGTTCTATTTAGCTTGATTGTTTTGAAGATGTATCGACTGATTATATTTTTCTTTACAGCATAGAATTAGTTGATATTCTTTGAGATGAGAATAGAAGAAGAAAGTCCCTAGAAGTCTGGATAGTAAGGAAAGCCAATCTTGGAGTCTACGTTTGCTATTCATCATCCGAAACCTGAAAGTCCTTCATGCCCCTTTGTGCCCCAGAGGTCCCAAGGCATCTGTCTGGTCCGTTCCCAGCCTGTGCCTGAGGGTCTGTCTCCTGGACTATGTCACACACTTTCTTAGATGTCTGGAGTGATTCCCATGTGTCTGTCGCAATGATGTTCCTAATCATTAGATTTATACGTCTCCACCAATTATTCCCCTTCTCAGATCCCGAGACCATTTAGGTACCTTGATCCTGTTCTCAACTTGACTAGGGTTGAACTTTTGTCCCAGGCCCACCTGTGCAAATGTCCTTTTCAATACATCTTTTTTCCCAGACAGCTTTGCTATTCTTAACTTAGGAAATCCATTCCAGGTGGTTGACCCTGACCCTGGCCCTGGCCCTCCATTCATTCCAAATTCTGTTGCTGTAAAACTCTTCACCCTTCCCACTGCTCTGAATATATATTTCCTCTAATGAAGTTGAGGCTAGACAGAAGATAAACCTTTGTATTTTCACATAACTTATGTTTATAGAAAAGCTCTTCCAATAGACAAAAAGTCTTTTGAAGACGAGATGTTGACTCTCTTAATTCTGTTTGGTATTTAAACAAATCCGAAAATGAACACCTCTCTCGGACAGTACATCTTTCGATGACTTAACCAATAGTTGCAATTTTTAACATTTTTATACTTAGAAAGGGTCAAGCGTAAGGATTTCTCAGCCATGATATTAACTACATATTGTAACTTATTCTCGGGCTTGTACTGTTACTAGAGTATTTTCAGTTCCTTTGTCCTCAAAGCAAATTTTTAAGGTGGGCAGGATCCATTTCCATTTACTTAATCAAGCCACAATGTATCCACAAAAAAGTCTGAGGCACATAATCGAAGCCTAATTTTTAATCCCCAGGTTACATGTTAGGACACTGAAGTAAGGTAATGTAAACAGCCTGGTCAAATTAATTAACTTTGATTCTTTTGAAACCTTTGCTCAGTTGAAATCCTAACACACCAGGGAAATTAGGAGAACAGGAAATGGCATCTCCCGCCTCTGTGCAGCACAGAAGCTTATTCACACCTCCACCAGCGGTCACTTATACAAAACGTGCTGTGACATCTTGTCCAATCATATACGCATGCAGGAGAGCTAAAGGTGGGAAACCCAGATCTCTATGGCGGGAACTTATTATTATTTTTTTAAGTCCTTTCAATGTTAGGTTGAAACAGCCTCTCCACTTCTCTCTCCCCATCTACAAATAAGGGATAATAATGTTCAATTTTGCTTACCTACCTCGAGGGAGAATTTTAGAAAAGAGTACTTTAATGTTCATAGGTTCTTTGAAGATGAAACAGCACTCCATAATTGCTAAATTCTATGATATTTTAAAAACCCATCTCAAAGATACTCCTTTTTCCTTATGCTTGTAACTTTGATTAATTAAAAACAATGATCCTTTCTCAACTTCACTATTTAAGTGCATTATATGTGTTTCCATGCTCTACCCAATATTATTGCCTTCCTCTTTGGACCTTCATGTTTTCTAACTTCTCACGTATTGGTAAACGGAGTGAACATCTGTCATTTCTGGCTGGGGTGATTTCATTTCTTTGTGTGAAAACTGCACCCACATCTAGCTTTCTTCTTCTCACACTCTCTGGAGGGCTCCTGAAGCCGCCGCCAGCATCTGTGGCAGTGTTTCTCCAAGGGTGGCGATCCTTCCTTTGGCATCAGGTTCCCTGGGGTGCTTGTTCGAATATAAGTGCCCGGAGATTAGACTCTCTGTGGGGTGCACTCTGGGAATCTGCATTCAAAACAAGCTCTGCAGTTGCTGACTGAAGTTTGAGGACCACAGACTCCAAGTCCCTCATCCTTTTTTTTTTTACGATGGAAAAATATGGCGTGAAAGTCGGAAGTAAAGTTTTGACTTAGGCAACAGTCACTGTGCTCTATGCGTGGGCACCAGAGAAGGATGGAGTTCAAAGACCTGTCTCTTCCAAAAGCAGAGGATGTGAAGGGTCCTGCTTGGCCTCTTCTCAGCCCAGTGACCTGCATCCATGCCTCCTCCTGTCCCACTAAATAGGGGAGGGGTTCTTCCTTTTGTCCCAAGCTAATCCCCTTCTTGTGTCACCAGCCTGTACGCGGTGACACTTGCCATGCGTTTCCCTCCAGTCCAGAGGACGAAGGGCTGCCCTGGTTTCAGTTTCTCTTTCCACCTGTGCCGTACAAGTCTTTCCCTTTCTTCTTTCATCGTCTCCTCAAAAACCTTGCACCCTTCCAGCTGCCCCACCCAACTGAGCTTCCAGAAAAAGCAGTGATCAGGTCTACAGACGGCTAATACAAATTAAAACAAACAGAGCTCCCTTTGGAATGTGAACGCAGTGCAAACAGCGGGGGCAAGTACCAGCAAAAAGCGCGTCCCTGCTATGCCGTCAGTATTTGGGAAGGGCAGTGTTGATTCTTTGCAGCTCCCTGTAAGTACAGAACGACGTTTCCCGGTCCCACGCCACGCCCGGCGTGGTCTGCATTCTCTCTGCTGGGCGCACATTCCTGCCAGCTGAGTTCAGGGTTTGGCCCTAAGCTAGTGTCCCATCTCTACAGCTAATCGTGGGTTGGGCTTGGTCCTGACATCCCGGCTTCGCTCTGTAATTGTTCCCTCCTGGTCTGTGGGAAGACTGAGGCGTGGCATCTGGCCCTCCTGCACATGCAGGCCCGCGGGGAGGGACAGGGTGGCCTGCCGCTGGGCAGGTGACAAAACCACCTGCCTGAACACTCCCTGCCCTCTACCCTCCCAACCACCCAGGAATGCTGTGGGAATCCTGATTGCCAAGGGGCGTGGCGTCTGTCCCTGAATGAGTCGGGGAGGCAACCGTCCTGGGAAGCCTAGAGGGGTGGGATAGGGAGGGAAGGAGGGAGACGGCAAGAGGGAGGAGATGTGGGGATACACGTATACGTATAGCTGATTCACTTCGTTATACAGCAGAAACTAACACCATTGTAAAGCAATTCTCCTCCAATAAAGATGTTAAAAATAAAAAGCAAGTGGAAGAATTACTACTGAAGAGGACTAACTAAATAATTTCATTTCTATGAAGTTCTAGAGCCTACCAAGAAAACAGGTGCTGAAAATATCTATTCAGTGGTTTCAGGGAGTTGAGAGGGGTCACAGATAGACTGGGAAGGCCCACGAGAAGATTTCTGAGGTGACAGAAAAATTCCATATCTTTATAAGGGTGTAGGATATAAATGTATATACGTTTGTCAAAAATATACAGATAAAGTTTGTGCATGTAACGTGCAAATTTTACTTTAAAATATCAAATCCAGGTCTGGAGAAGTGTACAGGTTCTTGAAACTGGGTGATAAGAGCATTAGGCATGTCTGTTGTTTGTATATGTTTGAAACGACTCATAAAGGGTGTTAAAAACAAGAGGAAGCAAGTGGGAAGTTCTCTTCTGGATGGACTTGAAGGGAATCAGAGCATGGACTCAGCTCAGGGGCCTGACTTCACTGTGGCTCGTGCCCCGTCCCCGCTCAGGGGCTGGGTTACGCTGGTCCAGGAACCAGAGATGTTGAATATGAACGTGTTTTTTTATAGAACTATAGGCCAGGGAAGTATTCTTAATCCTGCAAAAATATTGCTGCCCTTGGTCGGCCACGTGACACATTTATTTTCCCAAGCTTTTTCCATATGGGAACATTAAAGCCATAGTTCTCAATAGGGACATATTTGGCAATATCTGGAGACACTTTTGGTTGTCACGACCCCGGGATGGTGGTAGTGGTGGGACTGTACCTAGTGGGCGGAGGCCAGGGATGCTGTTCAACATCCTCCAACGCACAGGACAGTCCTCACCATAAAGAATCATCTGGTCCCAAATGTCATAGTGCCAAGACTCAGAAACCTGGGATCAAGAGAACCAACCTAGCTTTCTCTAACGCTTTCTGATGTCCCTATAAGATACACACATACACTCAAGGACAGAACGATGGCATCCGCATCTGTTAAATGCCTACTGGGTACCAGTCACTTTTCCGGTACCCTTACGACCATCACACAGAATAGGCACTGTTATCACCTTTTCATGGGAAAGGAGGTTAAGATTCAGACCCTGCCCAGGGTCACACAGCAGCTGAGAGTTGCAGCAGGAAGTTACTCCTCTGGCTGTGTGGCACCCTGCCTCAGGAACTGAAGGGTGCTGCCTGTATGCCAGAAACCATGCTGGTTGCAAGGGGCGATAACGTGCTTGCTGCTTGATCCAGTTTCGAAGCTAGCACGAATCCTTACCGTACAGAGTAGCCAGGGAGAAATGGAATGAGAAATGCAGACAGCCCAGAGTGGTGTTTTATTCAAACTGTTTTGCACAGAAGTGTAAAGATGGGGGGGGGAGGAAGAAGAGTCTGAGTGGACAAATGACCAGCCCCCAGACTCCCTGAAGGAGACTAGCTCCACCTTCTTCTGTCCTAGATACTGGGACTGAATATAAATTTCATTGGAAAGCAAGGTTTCAGCTAAAAGTGTCTGAAAACCTTTGTTTCTAAAAGAACTCAAGGGGATTTTCCTGGTGGTCCAGGGGTTAAGACTCCGCGCTCCCAATGCAGGGGGTCCGGGTTCAATTTCTGGTCAGGGAACTAGACCCTGCATGCATGCCGCAACTAAAGATCTTGCATGCCGCAACTAAGACCCGGTGCAGCCAAATAAATAAATATTAAAAAAAATAAAGAACTCAAGAGAAGATGAACTTACTCTTCAGAAGAAAGTTCAGGAAAGAAGTCACAAGAGTACTATAAAGTATTTTAAATGGGCTTTAAGGGTGGGTGACACGTGGACCCACCCTTAAATGAGAGAACAGAGGAAATGATGGGGCCCTTAAGGGAGAGGAGCACGCCTGACGGAGCTCAAGGACTGGGTAGAAGAGCTGGCGGGAGAGGTAGATGGTGTCCCAAGACAGGTGATCTTGCACCTTGGGGAGTCCCTGAGGATCTGAGGAATCTGGACTTCATTTTGTAGACACTGGGAATTATTAAAGATTTGGGGGCTGAGGAAAGGGAGGGCAAATGGGATGGAGAATGGAAGACACCAGAGGTAGAGTGAGCGAGGTGGGAGTGCGTCTGTGTGGCATTTCTAATACACCAGAGGCTCGCTCACTGCCCAGCAGTTCGTGCGACCAGCATCGGGTCCTGAGAAATCGGAGGGCGCATTGAGGAATTCACGTCTAAGACAGCTGTTTCTTTCTAATAACTTAGCTAAGCCATTTGTACCGAATGGCATTTCAGTCGTTAGGGATTTATTTTTAAAAATGTATACACACTTGTAATTTTTATATTAATTCATTAATATGCTCATAGATACTTTTTTATTATCATTAGTTTCGTCTCCTTCTGGCCTGGTTGGCTGCTCTCTCATCTCATCTCCTGGGACCCATGCTGACTAAGATGTATCCTTCCATATTTTTCCTCTAAATCAGGTAATCACAGACTAAGTTATTTATATATATATATATATATATATATATATATTTTTTTTTTTTGCGGTACACAGGCCTCTCACTGTTGTGGCCTCTCCCGCTGCGGAGCACAGCCTCCGGACGCGCAGGCTCAGCGGCCATGGTTCACGGGCCCAGCCGCTCCGCGGCACGTGGGATCTTCCCGGGCCAAGGCACGAACCCGTGTCCCCTGCATCGGCAGGCGGACTCTCAACCACTGCGCCACCAGGGAAGCCCAAGTTATTTATATTTACCTATCTATTTCCATGCAGGTACAGGTTTTGCATCGTTATTTTTTGGTTTTTAAATTGTGTTGTTCATAGTTTTCTGCATTTCTTCCCTTAACAATATCTTGAAGAAATCCTCTTCCGTCATCTGGTAAGATTCTAATTCACCTCTTTTACGCCTCATATCATGGTGCAGTGCGGAGCTGCTGTGATGAAGTTAACTGGTCTCTGCTGATGGACACTTGGGTTGCTTCTACATTTGTGTCTTTACAAACGATACTGAAATGAACATCCTGGTATGTTTTGTTAGGGAGGATAGGATAGCTTTTAAAAGTCTGCACTGGAGAGCCATGCTGCCTGGGTCGGATTCCCGGCTCTGCCATTTATTAGCTATGCTACCTTGGGCAAGTACTAAACCTCTACGGGTACCAGTTTCCTCATTTGTAAAATAGGGAGATCATAACAGGATGTGCAACTCACGTAGAGCTTTTACAAAGATACCTGGCCCATAATAAGGGCTCAATAATATTAGCTGTTATTATAAGAGTCCTTATAGCAGTGCTTTTATTTCTATGAGAGAGATTCATGGGCCAGAGGGTATATGGGTTCAAAAGTTTTAGTATATACTGTTGATTGTGTTTTTAAAAAAGGCTATCAAAATTCATGTTTCTATTGGTGATGGAAGAGAATAAACGTTCACCCATGTCCTCCTGAAAAGAGGTAATATAATTCTTTTTAATATTTGCCAATTTGATTGTAATAAAGTGATATATCATTGTTTCTTTATTTTGCTTAAATATCCCTGCCACTGATAAAACTGAAATTCTTTTTATGGGTTTGGTGATTATTTGGATTTTTTCTTCTCTGAACAGCTTTTTTCATTTTCTTTGCTGATTTTTCTAGAGTTGTTTCTCCTCTTCTTTTCGAGGTGGAAGAGCTCTTTGAAATCTATATCGCAGATTTTCAGCCTCTGATTTTCCTGAGTTGCAAAGATTATTTTTCAAAATCAAAGCTTGCCTTTTGCCTTTATTTATAGTATTTTTGCCATAAGAATATTTTCATTTTTATCTATTCAAATATATTTTCCTTTTCTTTGCTAGACTCCAGCGTTCCAACCTTGAGTGAAAAAGCCTCTACCACTCAAAGTTTCCTGAGTTTGTTTTCTGTTCTCAATAATGTTTATTTTCTAGAATCTATAGTAAGTCACCCAGAGTTTTTTGAAGAAATCTTACTGTTACATTTTCTACATGTGCTTTCAAGTTGGAGAGGAATTTAACCTAATTTTTTTTTGGTTGTATATTGGCCTCATTGACTACATAGTCCATTCTCTTCCAACTGACTTGAACTGCCACCTCTGTCATATAAATCTCGTACATCCTTAGGCCTATTTCTGCATAAGGCAAGTGTTGAAAAAGAGTGTTCTCGCTAATTGTTTTGAAAGCTTTACTAGAAGTTTCTCGCAAGTTCTGAAGAAAGCTAGGTTAAGCAGTGGACATAGTCACAACCAGACATGCACATTTTATGGTGACTTCTCAGCTAATGTGTGCCCTGAGCCTCTCTAGGGCATTGCTAGGAAGGCTACTCAGATGCAGCCAGAGATGGAACCAGGGAAGCTCTTGTAGGTGCCTAGGAAGGAACCTGGGGGCTGCTATTGGGATGACGTGGCATGGGGGAGCTTATCTGACCCTTGACTCAAATGAAAACGACACACTGAGCTCTTCTCTCAGGAGGGGCCCTTGGGGGTTGAAGGGCCAGGAGACATCCGATGGAATCTCGCGATATTGTGGTTCCTACCTACTAATTCAGACTCTGCAGATATAGTACGGGATATTTAAAGTGTGTTATCCGTGACTTCTTAAGTTCCATAAAACTCTGCAATGATACTTAATACCCACTTGGCCAAACTCTAAACACGCTCCAAGAAGCCTCCCTCCCCCCTCCCCCTCCTCTTGCTAAACACCTGAAAACAGAAGATTTTTGCCACCCGGGTAGTGTCTGCTTGGAAAGGGAGAGGTCAGAGCAGGGGGTAGAAGGACAGCGGGGAGTCTGGGTCACAGTTAGCAAAGGTTCTTGGAGATTTTGGCTTGAGAGGTCCCAGGATTTCTGGTTATGATATAGGAGGGTTAGATCTGTCACCATCACTGACATGAAATGAGCAAACGGACCTTCTGGTGGTTGCACAGAAACTGATTAAACAGCATCAGATTTGAACCCTGGCTTCTGAAAACTCTTCCTACACCGATGATTATGTAAAGAGTGACTCACATCACCCTGACTTCTTAAAATGACACGTGCTAATACTTAACGAACAGCGCACGTCGACACTCTGGCACTCTTCCTCAAAATAGAGAAGTTCACCTCTTTCAGCTGTTTAGTGCACCTTAGATTTGCTCTGGGAAAAGTGGCGTTCAGAATCATTGAAACAGAAGAAGAATTTCCAGTGGTGATTTCAGAGAACATCTAGTAGAACTTAAATGATGCTTGACAATGACCCGTTTTTCTGAATTACAAATATTCTGAACTAAAAATTGAAATGAGATTGAAACTCACCCGTCCATCCATCCATCCACCCACCCTTCCTTCTTCCCTCTGTGCCTCCTGTCCTTCTTTCTTTCCTTCCTTCCACATTCATTTATTGAGTGCCAAGTTTGTGACTAGGAAAGCAAGACCTCAGTCTTTCAGGGGGAGAGACACACAGTAATGAGTTACAAGTACACAATATAAATCTATAAATACAGTTTATTTCAGAGAGCGATAAGTTCTGTCAATATAATGAATTAAGATGTTAAGTTGGAGAGTTATAAATGGCTGGGCTCTTTTAAAATGAGTGCTGAGGGAAGGCCCTTAGAGGAGATTTTTCAGCTGGAATGGGAATCTTTTCTATTCAAGCATAATGATTAGAAAATATATACATTTTGCTCTATTCATAATTTATTAGATATAAAAATAAGTTTGGAGCTTTTCACATTTATAGTTTTGTTGTTTATGCCGCCATTAAAAATAGATAAGAGGACTTCCCTGGTGGTGCAGTGGTTAAGAATCCGCCTGCCAATGCAGAGAACACGGGTTCGAGCCCTGGTCCGGGAGGATCCCACATGCCGCGGAGCACCTAAGCCCGTGTGCCACAACTACTGAGCCCACATGCCACAACTACTGAAGTCTGTGCACCTAGAGCCCGTGCTCTGCAACTAGAGAAGCCACCCCCATGAGAAGACTGTGCACCACAACAAAGAGCAGCCCCCGCTCGCCGCAACTTAGAGAAAGCCCGCGCGCAGCAACGAAGACCCAACACAGCCAAAAATAAATAAAATAAAATTAAAAAAAGATGAGAACTTTTGACCTGGTATTTTCATATACATCATTTTATGCAAGTGGGAAATTTCATATACTGAACCCCACCACTGTCTGTAATCCATCACCAAGTTTTGCTCATTTGCTCATCCTTCTTATGAAACAGCTTCCTGTCCTAGTTTGATTCTTTATCCTCTTTTCAAAGAACTATTTCAAAGAACTGCCACTTAAATGACAACCCCATTTCCACTCCAATTCACCTACTTATAACCAGGGTTGACTTTCTAAAATACAGACCTGATCAAGACATTCCTCTACCCCCCAAAAAATACATCGTCATCTTTGTGATAAAATCCAAACTCCCTGGACGCCATTAAATGCACTTCCCTATTTGACACAAGGTGCCTTTACAGCCTTTCTCTTTCTCTCTCTCTTTTTTTTTTTTTTTTTTTTTTTGCAGTATGTGGGCCTTTCACTGTTGCGGCCTCTCCCGTTGCGGAGCGCAGGCTCCGGACGCGCAGGCTCAGCGGCCATGGCTCACGGGCCCAGCCGCTCCGCGGCACGTGGGATCTTCCCGGACCGGGGCACCAACCCGTGTCCCCCGCATCGGCAGGCAGACTCCCAACCACTGCGCCACCAGGGAAGCCCCTCTTTCTCTATTTTGCAGCCAAATCCAACTGACATCTGCTTGCTCACCTGCCATCCTGCTATGAATTTCGGGCCCTCTCCCTGGAAGTTTCCTCTCCCCGTCTCTGCCAGCCAACTAACTATTCTCACTCATTTTTAAAGCTCCTTGTACCTAGTACTTATTACCATGCAATGTGATAAGTTCTATGATAGAGGTACGTATAGCATTTATCACATTGTATTGTAATTTGCCCAATTAAATATCTGACTTTGCCTTAATGGGGGGCTAGAGCCTGACACCGGAGCCAGGTTTTCTGGGTTCCAATCCCAGCTTGGTCTGTGACTATCTCTGTGATTTTGGTTATATCTGCACCTTATTTTCTTCATCTGTAAAAGCAGTATACTAAGTAGTATCTGGGCTATAGTGCTGTTAGATGAAAGTGTCTAGAACAGTGCTTGGCATGTTTAATAAGTTTTCAATGGGTGTTTCATTGTTTAGTTTTATATTAACTTCTGTATCTCCAGGGACATAAAATCAACATGCAATGGTGATTAAAAGAATAAAAAGATCATCATATGAGCACCTCACTAATATGCAAATGACAATCATAATCAAAGAATGAAGATATGGAATTTGGAATATTACTTTAAGATTTCTCGGTCGGGCTTCCCTGGTGGCTCAGTGGTTGAGAGTCCGCCTGCCGATGCAGGCGACGCGGGTTCGTGCCCCGGTCCGGGAAGATCCCACATGCCGCGGAGCGGCTGGGCCCGTGAGCCATGGCCGCTGAGCCTGTGCGTCCGGAGCCTGTGCTCCGCAACGGGAGAGGCTACAACAGTGAGAGGCCCTCGTACCGCAAAAAAAAAAAAAAAAAAGAAAGGAAGCTACAAACAAATAAAAAAAACCCAGATGGAACCAGCTGGGACCAAGATGGCAACGAATCTGACCTCCAACAGACCCTGAGTCTCATTAGACACTGATTTTACTACATTAGCATACTAAATGACACAACTACCCTGGCCATGACCGGACATTAAGGACCAAAAAAGGATAAGGGCGTGGCATCCTACTCCCTTGAAAAAGCCCTGCCCCTTCCCCAGTAGACTAGTGCATAAGCCTCTCCATCATTAGCCTCATTCCTGCTCCCCTTGTCTTTACTCCTAAAAATTAAGTCTCTTTCCTGGTGGGTGAGAAGTTGATCTGTGAACTTAGTTCCTGCTTCTCCGTTCTTTGGTTACTGAATAAAGCTTGTGCTGTGTCGTTCTCAGCTTTGGTTTCATTATTTGGTTGCTCCAACCAAAGGGAAAAAGAACCCTCCCCTGTTGCTGCAGAGAGCCTGGTGGGGCTAGGGTCCCAGCAGGGTCCATACAACTTAATTGGGTAATACACATAAGTCATGAAACAGCAATTACACGAATTCCTTTTAGGCTGAAGTTCAAAGAAACAGATTTTTTTTCCGGTTTACTTAATGCGTGTATATAGAAATGTCACCATATTTACTCATATTAGTATCTCTCGACGCTTGACTAGGCATAAAGGGAAGGAGGTTGAATCGCTGTGCCCCGTATGCAGGCTTTTGATTTCCGGGCTGTACCCCAGGGTATGCAAAACCCACACACAGGGAGCAGGAAGCAGAGAATTTCAAGTAGCTACAGTCAAGGAGGAGCTAGCAGGAGAAGGATCTGGTGCCAGAGGCCTCTCTGCCCATCTCTGGGGTAGTGCCTGACCTGGAGGTGGCAGTGTGAGAGGGGGCGGGCACTGTGTCAGTAACAAGCTGAGTGTGGAGCTCGTGCAGAGCTCAGTGCCAAGCTCCCAGGGGACATGCGTGTTTATTGCCGACACCGTAAGGGCTTTCAAACCAGAGATGACAAATAAAAGTGCGACCTTTGAGCAATGAATTGCACATGGAAGATACGAGCCCTCTGTCTTAACGGCCCTGGTACAAGGAAGTGGCTGGTGTGGCTTGTGGAACCATTCTCACTTATGCACCCAGTCGTCAATGAAATGTTATTTTGAACACCTCAAAGTGCCAGGCCTGTGCCAAAGTAAAATAAGACAGACCCATCTCTGCTTTCATGGAGCTTACGCTTTAAAGGGGACACAACAGACAAAACAGAGTGTGGGACACAAAAGAAGGGCCAGTGGACAGGTAAAGAACCAGAATAATAATTTACAAAATGACCTCTCCCAGCCATACGCGAGCAATGTTTCCATCCTGGGGGATGTTTAATCCTGTAAAGCGGATCAGTTTTCTCCCTGTTTATTTCTGGTCTGCAGGGCCTCTCTGCAGAGGGGAGAGGAGGGCAGGGGGCAGAAGCCACTCCCCTTCCAGGCGGACTCCTGCTCTGGCCTGTCCTGCATCAGGGACAACTTGTAGCTTTACAATGTCAAGGCTGTGACGGTGATGAGCCCTGTAATCTTCTGGTCTCTGTTTTCTTATGAGTGATGTGTTGGTCATAGGAAGTGTCATCTTCCTCACAGCCCACGTGGATCACGGGATAAAGGGTCCCGGGGGGAGTGAAGAAGGAAGGCGGGCCAGGCGCCTACATCTGAGATCAGCCTTGCCCACCCTGCCGGTGGGGAGTGGCACCCAGTTGGGCAACAGAACTGAGAACTCGGGAGTCAGGTTTCCTCAGTGGCATCGACCCCTGGCTGCAGGAACCACAGTGACAAAGCCTCAGGCAGGGGGCCTCACCACCCACTTGCTGCCCACACTTTGCGTAAGGCCCGGAGCGACTTCATTCAGGTGTTGAGCCCTCCTGCGTGCCCTTTGCCAAAATGGCCCAGCGCTCAGGGGTGCTCGGTTTTCTTATTAAATCCATTTGCCCCAAGGTGCAGGATGGCTTGTAGGAAAATACACAGAAGGAATAACTGCAGCGTTACCGTCGGGTTGAGACACCCACAGCCAAGCAGGGCCTCCCATTCAAAGCCACAGCAGGCTCGTACCCAGTGGCTCAAGTTCTCTCTGTGAGGCAGTGACGCCCAAAGGAAACCCTCTTCCTTCCCCCAGGACCTCTGAAGCACTGATGAGACAAGAGTCTGACCCCACGTGAGGGTGGTGGTACCATCTGGGACCAGTGCTGGCTCTGCATCCTGGCTCTTCTGCCAGCCCAGGGCTCAGGGGACTGAGGTTCAGAGTCAGAGCCTCGGATCGGAGGGGAGGCCCCGGCTCACTTCATGACAATTCATCATCCAACGTTGAGCTAAAAGGGAGCTCTCACCCGCATGAGCTCCGTTTACACTGCTAGTTGCTCAGTAAGGTACCTGCCATTTTGCTTCTGGGCTACACAGCAAATATTCTCAACAGGAGTGGGAACCTCAGCGGGTGAAATTCCTCACGTCCTTTCCTTTGCAAAGACAGAGGGTAACTAGCACTTCTGGGCCAGGCACTACGGGCCTCTGACCTTTATAAAGGATCCATCCAGAGAACTTTGCTAATTCTTAAAACATCCCTGTGGTGTCCTTCCTCCAAGCGCTGAACTGTAGCAGACATATTGACACGGGCTGCTCCAGCCAGAGATGGTCAGAGACAGCAGAGTCAGGACGAAAGAAAGCAGGGGCTGGGCAGTTGGCGAGGTGCTTTCCCTGGTGGAAAGTGACTGAGCAGGCCAGGAGTCCAGCGTTTCTCCTGTGCTTTTCATCAGACCTTTGCCTGTGGCCTTCCCCTGCGTCTGTGCTGAGACATGCTGGATCCCAAGGTTTCCTCCAGAACACTGGGTTCCCTTCACGCCGCCAGGGCGCTCAGCCCCATGAACCTCTGCCACCATCCAAATGCAGCTCCCTTGGTCATCTGAAAGCTCTCCCTACCCTGGTGTCCTAAGCTCCGTCCTCCCAATCCTGGGCTCTGAACCCCTGGGGACCCCTTTCTATTGCCTGCACACCTCCTCTGGCCGCCACCTTCTCAGACTGTCTTCTTCCCCATTAGCAGGCCCTCGTCGGAGCACCTCCTTCTCTGTCCCATTCCTCCCAGGCTAAGCGCTCTGACCACTCCTTCTTCCTTTTTTAAAAAGATATTTATTTATTTGGTTGTGTCGTGTCTTAGTTGTGGCTCACGGGCTCCTTAGTTGTGGCTCACCGGTTCCTCAGTTGTGGCATGTGAACTCTTAGTTGCGGCATGCATGTGGGATCTAGTTTCCTGACCAGGGATCGAACCCGGGTCCCCTGCATTAGGAGCGTGGAGTCTTAACCACTGTGCCACCAGCGGAGTCCCTGGCCACTCCTTCTTAGCTCCCCCCAGGGACCTTTGGCTCCGCCCGTCCCTGACACATCAGCATGGGCCACCTCTCTGCGAGCTCCCATCTCCTCCCATGGCTGAGCCACTCCTGCTGTGTTGGTATCTCTCAAACTCAGTTTCCAGCCCAGCTCCCCTCCTGCTGCCCAGGGCCATATTCCAGTTACATACTAATACATCCGTGTGTATTTATAAGGGAAACTGCAAATTCTACGTGTCAAAGGGTGAATTCCTCATCCTTCCTCTAAGTATCATCTATTTCACATAACTCCCATCACCCTGAATGATCCCAGTCCAACGCACGGTGCAACCAGAAACTTTGAACTTATTCTATATTTCTCTCTCCCCCTCACCTCAACATTAAACCAGTGAACCAATTAGTTCAGTCTCTTCTCCCTCCGAGAAGTTCCCAAAGTCGGTCCCCTCCTCTCTCAGACCCTGCTTCTGCCTCAGTTCTGACCGTCTGTTTCTCCCCAGGATGTATCAACAGCTTCGGAGCTGGTCTCAGCTCTTTCCAGCCTTCCCGCCTCAACATTTTCCCCACATTACAGCAAGATTTACTTTTTGAAAACACGAATCCAATGATAGCATTCTCCCTATGGGATGAGACCATCTGCCTCTCTGTCTCCAGCCTCATTCCCACCACAACCCCAAAGGCCATTCTTGGCTCTGATCCATCTACGCTGCTTGCCGAAGGCTCTATTCCCGCCCACGCCTTTCGAGTGTTGCTTCCAATTCGGGATCCTTAGAACGTCTTTTCTCCCCTTCCCTGCCTAGTCTCCTACTCAACCGCCCCTTAAGGCTTGGCTCGTATACCCACTCACTCTAGGAAAAAAAAAAAAAGATGGCACAATTATCCCCTCTTTTTATGAGATCCCCCGGTTTCACTCCCCACTCCCCCATTCCTTGCCTTGGGCTGAGTGAGACATTTTCCCTTGTGACTTAATACAATTCCCAGGCTTATATATGCATCTCGGGGCGCTCTCTCTGTCTCAAACACACACACACGTGTATTATGTATGCATAACCTGGTATTTAAGATATCGTAGTGGAATTATTGATTTACTCACATGCTCCCCCCTTGAGGGAGGAGATCTCATTCACTTCGTCTTTGTATCCTCCTAGCATATAGCACATGCTTGACTTACAATTGCTTAATTAATGAAGGTATCCCACAACACCCGGCGTAGTCCTTCCTATATGCTACAATATTTGATGAAAATATTTCCTGACTCTAATTCATGACCTTCAAGACACCATCTTAAATTTCATGCTCACAGACTAAGAGAATTAAGGGATTATATGAAGTATAATCTGTACATATATATTCTTGTGGCATGGGGTACGGCACTCTCCACTGCTGGAGTGAACCCTGCCTGAACGTGACTTAGATGTGGCCTTCAATTCTCATTCCTATGTCCCCTCAGTGGCCACTTCTTGCTCTGCCTGCCCCATCTACGTGCTTCTGCCTCCCAGGTTTCATCATCCCCTTATTTGATAAGTTATAGGAAAAGGAACAACAAAGGGCCACATTTGCTTCTTCACCTGCGGAGAGTCAAGAGACCTACCGTAACACTTGATGCAGACACGCCTGCTTCAGCTCAAGAGCTTCAGAGCTGACACATGCAGATCAGTGAAGTTAGAACACACCCTCGCACCATACACAAAAATAAACTCAAAATGGCTTAAAGACTTAAATACAAGACATGACACCATAAGTTCTTAGAAGAGACCATAGGCAAGCATTCTCTGACATAAATCATACCAATGTTTTCTTAGGCTAGTCTCCCAAGGCAATAGAAATAAAAGCAAAAATAAACAAATGGGACCTAATCAAACTTACAAACTTTTGCACAGCAAAGGGAACCATAAACAAAATGAAAAGACAATCTACGGACCGGGAGAAAATATTTGCAAATGATGTGACCAATAAAGGCTTAATTTCCAAAATATACAAACAGCTCATACAACTCAATAACAAAAAAGCAAAGAACCCAATAAAAAAATGGGCAGAAGACCTAAAGAGACATTTCCCCAAAGAAGACATCCAGATGGCCAGTAGGCATATGAAAAGATGCTCAATATCACTAATTATTAGAGAAATGCAAGTCAAAACTACAATGAAGTACCACCTCACGATGGTCAGAATGGCCATCATTAAAAAATCTACAAATAACAAATGCTGGATGGGGTGTGGAGAAAAGGGAATCCTCCTACACTGTTGGTGGGAATGTAAGTTGGTGCAGCCACTATGGAGAACAGTATGGAGGTTGCTCAGAAGACTAAAAATAGAACTACTATACGATCCAGCAATCCCACTGCTGGGCATATACCTGGACAAAACTAGAATTCAAAAAGATACATGCACCCTTATGTTCATAGCACACTATTTACAATAACCAAGACATGGAAACAACCTAAATGTCCATCAACAGATGAATGGAAAAAGAATATGTGGTACACACACACACACACACACACACACACACACACAGACACACATATACATACAATGGAATACTACTCAGCCATAAAAAAGAATGAAATAATGCCATTTGCAGCAACATGGATGGACCTAGAGATTATCATACTAAATGAAGTAAGTCAGAAAGAGACAAATACCATATGATATCACTTATATGTGGAATCTAAAATATGACACAAATGAACATATCTACGAAACAGAAACAGACTCACAGACATACAGAACAGATTTGTTGCCAAGGGGGAGAGTTGGAGGGGGTGGGATGGATTGGGAATTTGAGATTAGCAGATGCAAACTATTATATATAGAACAGATAAAAGGTAAGCAGCAAGGTCTTACTGTATTGCACAGGGAACTATATTCAATATCCTATGATAAACCATAATGGAAAAGAATATGAAAAAGAAAAAAATATAGATCTGAATCACTTGGCTGTAAAGCAGAAATTAACACAATGTTGTAAATCAACTATACTTCAATAAAATAAATTCTAAAAAATGAAGAAAAAACGAAAAAAGAACTTCAAAGCTGAGAGTGTTTGGAGAGAGAGGTCATGGGCTGTAGCTGGCAGCCGTAGCAGAGGTGGGTGGTTCTGTTGCCATAAAACCAAAATATGGGGATTTGGGTCATACGCCCAGCAGGCCCAGGTGTTACCCGAGAAGCACCCTTCACCAGCAGCCCCATGACGCATCATCAATAAGCAATGTCAGACAAAAACCCACATCAGCAGTTTCCAAGACTTGTTTCCCTCCTCATGGCAGAAGGTCCTGCAGTGAAGTCAGGGGTACTTTTCGAGTCAGGTGTGGTGGTGACACAGTAGGAAAGTGCAGGCATCCCAGGTGTCCCATGCAGCATTCTGGAGACTTCTAACACCCATATCTGAGGTATCTCACCCACAGAACTACACAGAATTGACTGATACTGATCTTCTTACTCATTTCAGTAAGTGGCAACTGATGTCTCAAGAAGAAGAGGACCAAAGAGATATTGGATTTTCAAGTCAGAAGGATGCTGAGAGATCATCTGACCCAACAGACTTATTTTACAGCAAGATGCAGAAGCTGATGGCCACAGTGTGAAAGCCATTGGTCCAAATCAGAGAATTTCCTACAAATACCTTCAAGAAGCCTCTGCAGGGGACTCTTAGGATTTTAGTAGAATTATCAACATTCGGAACCTATGTCTACTTACCTTCGCATCTCCTCAGAAGGCAATGACAGTATCTTATATCAATTTGCAGTTGATAGGAAATTTGTATGTCTTTAGTAATTTATTTTGTATTCTGAGTGAAGACTGGCAGAGAACCTTCGCTCTAGTGCCTTGTTATTCACTCCCATCAGCCCTCATGATATCGGGCCGCTGCTCCAAACACAGTGGCCCTCAAGAAACACCAGTGTCTTCTGACTAAGGAAGACCAGAACTTTCCAACACGAGAAAGTAAAAATTCCAGCTCTTACCATTCAAGATGGTTTTCTACAAACGCAGACATGGGGCTGATCTGCACGGTGTAGGTGTCATTGGCGGAGTACTCGAAGAGTCCATAGTAAGGGTTGAAGAGCTCCTGAGACAAAAGGAAGAAGAACTCTCGCGAAGGACCACTGTAGTCCAGGCTGCAAAGGAAGCAGAGGCCCGGGAAGCTCATTACGTGCGAGAGGCGGAGGACCTGTCCCTATGCAGGGGCTGGCTTGCCCTTTCAGAGTCAGTGCTAGGAAAGCAGAGAGCAGCCTCTGCTCTTTACAGTGGATCCCAAGGGGAGTATAATTTGCTGTAGAAAATGAGAATGCAGTGATTGGTTTGGGGGTGATGTCCTTACTAGATGGCCATGCACCAATGCTATGGCAGTGTTCCTTAACCTCTGTCCTCAATCATATCATACCTTTTGGATAAAACACACAACTGGCCCATTCAAAACCGGGACTTCATTGTGGGAGGTACAAAAGAATTTCCTGTGATGGTGCATGTGTGCATGTGTATAAATTGAAAACACTTTCAAATCCATTCTGCTGTGCCCTCCGGGGTGGGCTTGCCCTCCACGGTGGAGACGGCTTGCCAAGAAATCACTGAAATTATATGAAAAATTCGGTATGTAGTTATATACGTGCGCTCTTGGGGGAAGAGTTCTTTGATCAGAAACTCAGAAGGGTACCCACATGAGAAAGTAAAGATGCAGTAGTTTAGGTCTGTCTTTTTGGCTTATACTTTGACCATGTGACCTCAGACTCTAGAACATGCCAATCATCTTAGGCTTTTAGAGAACATGAAACCTAAAGATTGGCAACACCTGGAGAGAAAGGCCTCCTGGGAGGACATGATCAGAATCACCTTGGGGCAAAGGCTTAGAGACATCCTGCTCCTTCTTGAGAAGAATCACCCAGGATCTGGGGTCTCTGGTCTACCCACACTAAGGTGTCTCCATGAAAGTTCTGGTGCCTCACCCCTCCTCTCCGACAAAGGTGATGTAGAGCTTGTTTCGCTGGAGCTCCTTCCGGGAATAGGCCATAACCTGATTGAAGGTTCCCTCCAACAGGTGGTCTCGCCGAATGATGAGCCTGGAAAGGAGAAGAAGTCATGTGGGTGGTGAGCGGGTGCTCGGGCTCCGACGTTAGGGAGTGTTCTAGGCGAGCTGTGGGGACCCAGGCTGATGGTCTCATGGCCCAGCCTCTCCAACAAGGTATAGATTCCGTCAGTTCAGCTATGGACTTATGTTGACACCCTTTTCAAAACCATGAAAACACAAGGACAACGTGCACTTTCATAATGGGACACATTCCATCATGTTGGACTACCTTTAGGATTCTTGTTTTTTATTTATTTTTATTTTTTTGCGGTACACGGGCCTCTCACTGTTGTGGCCTCTCCCGTCGCGGAGCACAGGCTCCGGACGCGCTGGCTCAGCGACCGTGGCTCACAGGCCTAGCCACTCTGCGGCATGTGGGATCTTCCCGGACCGGGGCACGAACCCGTGTCTCCTGCATTGGCAGGCGGACTCTCAACCACTGCGCCACCAGGGAAGCCCTAGGATTCTTTTTGATCAATTCCAAAAAGAATCTCTTAAGTTGGATTTGGCTTTTCAAGATGAAAATAATAAACCCAAAGTGGAAAAGTTTGGGTTTGGGTTTGGCTTTTCAAGATGAAAATAATAAACCCAAAGTGGAAAAGACCACAACTCTTTACTTAGATCTGAAGATCAAAGCTATTTGACTAACGAGTAGGTAAATTTGTCCCAAGAATGTGTAAAGGGAAACATATGATTTTTTAATTTAGTTCAAGATACCTTGTTTTCTGTAAAGGTCTACCATTGATTTTATACATGGTTTTGTTTGAAATCTACTTTTCTTTCTCCCTCTCCTTCCCTTCTCTTCTCTTCCTGCCTCCCTTCCAATTTCTTAACTTCCTTCCTTCTTTCTTTCCAACTTCCTAACTTTTTCTTTCCTCCCTTCTATGAACATGACTGATACTACACCATGGCATCCAATCTCCAAACATATATTACCAAGTTATAGGGGAGAAAAGGATAGAAACATCTACCATCTGAGTTCAGTGCCAAGCACTGGAGCACTCACTTAATTTTCCCTGGACCCTGACCAAATCCTTTGGCTTCCAGTTTTCGGTAGAAATTGCGGAGCTTGGCCTCAAAGTCTCTCCTGTAGGGTGAAGGGGCTCTTGCACTGGCTCTCTGTAAACCTGCAGAGAGAAGCACACAGGCTGAAGGTCATCATCGTTTACTGAAGAACAAATATGCAGGGCAACGGAGGAGAAAGGGCCAACCAGAGGCACATTCCTGCATCTTCGTGTTTTACTTCTCCAAGACATTTCCCTTCGTTTCTGTCACTCCCTCAGTTACTTTGATAATAAACAGGTATAATATAATAAAGAGAAAACTGAATTCTGAGGACAGTAGATATTTATGTCTTCCACTCCATTTCAAGTTGCATTTCTCTTCAGAACACCTCGATGAGCATATGTCTTGGCTTACGTTATGCCGGAATATCCTAAAACAACATACATCAAACTAGACTCTTGTACGTTACTATATTATAAGAAGTGGTTGTAACTATAATGAAGCAACTAGGATTGTAATATATGTGTACTTTGTACTTCTCTAACGATATTGACACTAAAATAAATATACATGTCCCTTAGGCCCCAGAGCATGCAGGAGTTTATATCAGATTACCTTGCACTATAAAAGCAAAATTAATAACAATAATATTATTAATAATAATTCCTTACTCTTTACAGAAGAGAGTTTTTGTATCACTGAGAGTGCTTTGTAGATGATTTATTATCTTTATGTACCTTTTAATGAAAAAAGGAATGGAAAAAATAACATTCTTCTCTACGTTTCGCAGATGGCTATGATCATGGTTTGCCCCTTCAATAACTATTTATTAGTTTATATTCCAGGTACTGAATTTATAATCTAGATAAAACTGATACAACCAAACTCACAGAAATGAGAATATTATTATAAGTTGAGATGATCCCTACCCATGAAGGAAAGGAACTTAGTTCTTTGAGGTCACAGAATACTCTGGCCAAGTTCAGGAAGGCTTCCCTGGGGAACAGCTGAAGGATAAGTAGGCATGAATTAGATTGAGTGAGTTAGGAAGGGCTTCCACTTAACTTAAGAGAAGAGATGAGCTGGGAGAAGAGCAATCTAGGTAGAGGACCAGCACATGCAAAGGTACCGTGGCAGGATGGAAAATGGTGCTCCAGTCTATCTGGAGCATAGGGTGTGAGGACCAGAGTGATGCAAAACAAGGCTTGAGAGGTGGGCGGGAGACAGATCAAACAGGATAAGGTACACTGTATTAAGCAATTTTGTTGAATGTTAAGCACAACAGGAAAGCCGTTGTGTGGGGACCAACGTGATGTGTCTTGAGTTATGAAAACCTTAGTCTTTCTGCAGTAGAGAGAAAACACCGGAGAGGCCCAGAGTGGATTGAGACAGCCTGCATTGCACTAGGGTGGTGTCAGTGGAGATGAGAAATGGGACTATGTCGAAAAAAAAAAAAAGAAGAAGAAGAAGAAGATAGATTGGAGATGTGTTTAGGAGGCAATGAACTGGATATTGGTAGTGAGGCCCAGGTGGGTTTCAGACATCATAATGGAATGGTCTGTGGTGACATTCACTGAGATGGGGACAAATGGAAGAAGCACAGATGGGTGAGATCACGAGCTTGGTCTTTGACGTCAGTACGTTTGAATGCTTGATTGGAAAAAGACATAGCTTGAGAGAGAGGAGAAAAAAACCTGGCACAGAGTCTTGAGGATGGTTGGAAGGGAAGGATGAGTCCGCAAAGGTGGCCAAAGACGTAGATGAAATGCCCACAGCTTGTGTCCCAGAAGCTAACTGAAGAGGTGACTTAAGGGGAGGAGCCATCAGTAGTGTTAAATGTGGTTGAAAAGTCAGGAGGAGGGCTGAGAATTACCCATAGGACTGGGTACCCAGAGCTTGCCGCGACCTTAGTGAAGACGCCCTCTCTAATGCACAGGTGTGAAGGGGGAGAGCGAGGTGGCAGCATTGGTAGGCTTGTAAGATGGGCAGCAGGCATTTGAGACAATTTCTGTCTAAGGGCTTCAGTTTTCTCAGTGAAGGAAGAAGGCACATCATTTGCCAGGAGAGACCCAGGGGTTGGAAGTTTGAGAGGAGCGGCAACGTTTGAAATAGCAGTAGAGAAGAGCATACGTTTACCAGTGAAATGTGGTTGAATTTTCTTTTGGGTGTTTATGGTCCATGTGAGGTGGAGAGATGACTAATTTATAATTGATAATCTGCCTTGTCAGGTGAATTTGCCCAAGAATGCCTGACTACAGATGTAGGGGAAGCAGATATTAAGGTGACCTACGAGTGGAACTCTGTAAATGAAATGGAGAGGATCGGGGAGCTCAGGGCATTGTCAAGAAATGATGAACCAGGGATCCTATGCTGGAGGAGGGAGAGGCAGTTAGAAAGGAGAGGCGTCCGTGAACTGGAGGTCCTGATGAGGATGAGGGCACAGGGTGGTATCGGGGAGAGCAGCTGAATAAGCACGTTGGATGGGAGTAGGATGCTTGAGTCAGTGACGTCAGAGATGACAACAAGACAGGAAGGGGATTGTGGGACCAGTGGTTGAGGAGGAGGAGGGCAGGGCAGACAAGGAAGCCCAGAAACTGGGAGGCCAAGGAACTGCACGGGTGCCCTGTGGATGCTGATGTCATCCAGGATGGTGGAAGGACTTGGGGAGGAGAGGGAGACTGTGAGACGGGTGCCACAGTCTTTAAGAATGAGAAGAAGGTCGGTGGACGACAGCAACTAGGGGCAGAGATACGGCTGATCTGTGGTAGCAAGGAGGCACACGGGGCACCAGCGGCACCAGTCTCACCAGCGAGTCCTGCAGCATCTGAGGTGTGGGGGGAACAAGCAGCCACCACTTGAAAAGGGAAGAGTCTCTGCTGAAATACCACATTTCAGGACATAGGTAGAACTAGAACACAAGTCTGTAGGTGCAAGTATAATTTTCTGTCATCAGATTACAGTATATTTTATAATACAACTTTCATTACTGCTGGTACTACCACTATGGCCCATGGTCCCTACGATGCATTTTTCTAATAATTTAAGCTTTACAAAGTGCTTTGGCATGTATGATTCACTATGTTGCCCCAGGTAAATGTCATAAAGGTCTGGAAAAATGGAAATTGTAAAGTTTAACCTCAAAATGCCTGGCTTACATAGTCTAGGACCCCAAGGTCAAAGCTAGGAGAGTAAAGAATTACGCACTTTGACAACATGAACTGGATGATTCTTTGCGTTCACGGTGTCAGTAACGTCTGCATCAGGAAGGTTGATTCCTTTTATAAAACTTACCCAAATAATCCGCAGTTAGCAAGTAACTCTTTATACTCCCTTATTCTTTCTATTTGCAGTATGGTATCTCCCCCGTGTAATGATACTCTACATACCAAAGGTACGTAGACACTCTACTGCCAAAGGTTTGGACCAAGATGTAGATACATTATCAGGCTGGGACCATCTCTACAACAAGATGGCAGGTCATCATGCAGACCGACAGGCCCCCCAGATGGAAGGCTCTGCCCCCCAGAAGGAAGTCATCCTGTGCACACTGGAGACAACTGATTGTCCTGATGCTGGTCTGACGAAGCTCCGGGTCCTCCTTTTCCCGAGCCGTGTCATCTCAGCTATGCTGTATGTCAGATGCAGCGCACGTGGGACATTTCCTCAGCAATGCTACTGATACGCTTGTTTGGAGGAAGGCCTAACGAGGAGATACTGACTTAAAAATAGATTTTAGGAATTAGCGAAACTACCTCTAAGAGATAGTCCTGAACAACATGACGGGGGGCATTCTGAACAAATGAAAAGATATTCTAGTTTCGGAGACCTATGGCAGTATTGAGTGACACTAGCTGAATGAGACATCCCTTCTGGGGGACAGAGCGTATTGCTAAATTCTGTTTTTCTTCTCCATTTCCCCCCGGCTTCAAAAGCCAAGTTTGAACTCTAACTCTGGAGGTCATAAGATAAGAAGTTACTAGATTTTTCAACTACACCAACACCCATGACAATGTGATCTTGTAAACCAAGACAATGAGGAAAAACTCTTCAGTATCTGGATCCCATGTGGGAGTACGGATTTGACGAAAGCTAATTATCTTGATGAACCCAGGAAATACTAGCTTCTTTTTCCGCTAAACGGTTCAATAGATATTTCCTCATTTGGAATGGAAAATACCCACAAAAAATATCATGAGTTCTAATTCTAAATTCATTCTAATACACAAAGAAAACTCTAGGGAAACAATTTCACATCATGTTACAAACTTCTTTGGCACCTTCACGGGGGCATAATGGTGGTCCCTAGTAAGCGTGTAACCTAGTGACTCCTTCACAACTTAACAGAAAGTTACTCAAATTGGTATCTAATAACATTCTGATTCATGAGGCAGAATGTTCCAGAAAGGGCTCTTCCCTTTTAAATGCTCGGAGAGTGTGTTTTAGAACAAAACAGCAATTTAGAGCAGGGGTCTGCAGACTTTTTCTGTAAAGGGCCAGATAGTAAATATTTTAGGTTTTGGGGGCCATACGGTCTCTGTCGCTCTGCTGTTGTAGCATGAAAGTTGACACAAAATATATAGATAAATGGGTGCGGCTGGGTTCCAATAAAATTTTATTGATAGACACCAAAACATGAATTTCATATAATTTTCATGTCATGAAATATTGGTTTAGTGAAAAATGTTTCCAAATCATTAAAAAATGCAAAACACATAATAGCTTGGGGTCATTACCAAAACAGGTGGCACTGTGTCAACACCCAACTTAGTGTGCAGATGATCAGAAAATTGAGAGGGGACTAAGGGAGAGAGGGCACCTTCATCAGGTGGAAACACAGGTGGCCACTTGCAGGAGACAGAATGCCAGACCCTCACGTTACCTGGGGAGTTCTGAGGTGACGAGCAGGGTGAACAGCGGGGAGAGAAGCTGTACCCAGGGTGGAAGGCAGCCTGCAGGGGGACATAGGACATAATCTCTTCTTCAAAGAGACTGCAAAGTAAAAAAAAAAATTTTAAAGTTAGTTCTCTGTCCATGAGAGAATGTTCACAAATTGGTGTAAGAGTGGTTACAATTCTCACGAGACAACGAAAGCACTTAGATTCACTTAGATGGGCACATCCCGGCATGCAAGCTCTCCCTGTCATTTTAAACTCTAATTAATCCTACAACAAGGTCTCCATCAAGTACCATATGTAGCTCTTGATACCCCAGTCTTACATGTAGAGAAAGAGGGGAATAGCAGGTATAAGGGTGGGAGCCCTACTTCAGTTGCAGCCACTAGAATATTCTAGAACAAGCAACGTGTGTTTCAGTCTGGGCTGTCCTGGAGAACTGCCCAGAGCAGCTTTTCCAGTTGCTTTTCCAGAACTGTTTCAGGCTCAGCCCCTTACCTCAGCAAAATGACCAGATCTGCATCACAGGACAACTTTTCAAGCCCATGATTACCCTCGGTCCGAATGTAATGGATTTTCTCCCTAGAATAATGTGGGAAGGAAAATAAGAATTACACACCAATGCATAAGTTAAGGAATGAACCCCATTCTGATCCCCCTTTCTCTTCCAATAGGGCTGAACAGTGATGTTCTAATGTCCAGAGTATTTCGAGGTATTTAAGTTCATATTGCAGGTTCCCATGATGCTCTCCAAGGGATCACCTTTCCTCAGACTCACACGGGGACAGAAGCCAAGGAGCACAACACAGGTAGGTCCTCAGAGAGCCACACAGTTGGGAGTGGAGCTGGGGTGGACTGTTGTGGGTTCACAGCATCTTGGAAGCCATGGGAAGAAAGAGTGACGAGGTGTCTCCTGAGAAACCTTATGCCTGATGGAAAATGAATTAACTCCACACTCAGTCCAGAGAGGGTCTGGCCCCAGAATACAAGAGAGTCTTCCAGGTCAATCTGAGTATAGGCATCAATTTCTCTCTGTTTAATTACAACTCATGCATTCTTTTTCACAACCTCCAACTCCAACCTGGCAAAATGATTCCAGTAAGTCTATGGATAAATAGCGTTTCTTTTGATCAAATGAACTTTGTAATGTGCTTCTCTGACATTCAGATATTCAAAGATTACAAACACTATGGCCAAGAATCATTCCCTTATAGGTATGCTTCAAAGAAGTTAAAAGTTTTTCCCTTTTCTTGAAGAGATGCAGCAGAAATCTGAGAAGACTTAAGGATTGATTTTTTAAAAATATTTCACTTTTTTTCTTTTTTTGTTTAAATTTTTGAGATGATTTTAGAGTCACATGTACTTGTAAGAAATTAATAAAGAGTGGTCTAGTATACCGTTTAATCAGTTTCCTCTAATGAAAGATTAAAAATAAATCTATTAATAAAAATACTATAGATACAACTTTTTTCTCTCTCTGATTATAGTAATGTGAATCCAAATCTTCATCATAACTTGCATATTTTCAGGTAAAAATATAATGAACTTGACATTTTGGTGTGGGTATTTTTAAGAAGACAAGAGAAACTTTTTGGCTTCTACAAAGATACACAAAATGGGAGTAAACAGAGAAATGCACTGTGGTCCAACCTGAAGTTATGGGTAGAGTACTGCTGCAGTAAATGCCATCTCCAAAACCTGTGGGTGATCATAGTGGCTCCTCTGACCAGGGACTTGGAAACTGGAGCAGACCTGTCCACACATCGTTTTTCAGGGAGGAGGTGGAAGCCTGGCCAAGGGTACAAGCATCAAGCCTCCTCCACCAGCTGCTTCTCCCTCCACACCCCTGTGCCCTTGACTCCGTGTGCCTGAGCACTGTCCTGCAATCCTGACAGCATCTCACAGCCCTCTTGTTTGGAGGATTCTCGTGGACCCTGTTCCTCTGGTTTACCAACTGCAGCCCCACGAGGGACTCTCAAATTGATGTGTTCCCCCAGTGGCAATGTCCCTGGGGCAGGTCACCCTGCTGCCCCAAGGGACCCACATCTGGGCAAGCCCCTGGTCTCCCTGCCTGGGGAAAAAGGGGGAGAACATTCTAGGGGGTCACTCTTTATTCCCTGGGTTCCTGGGGAAACAAAGTCCAAAGAGAGTCAAGTCCATGAGGGCAGGAGAGCACCCTTCCCAGCCACGGGAAGTGGCACCCTCTATAGTGGTTCTATCATCACCCTACCTACTCAGACCACATACACGTATCAGAAAGCCAAGCAGAGTTTTCTGAGAGCTTTGGTTGTTCTTCACGGGACATTACACCCTCTGTCATGTATGTGAAAATCTCATGCAGACCTAGTGTTCTGAGGGGCCTCCAAATGTCCCTGGGTCCAGACCAAAGGCACTGAGACCTGGGGGAGATCTCTGAGGGTGAGAATGCCAACCGCCTCTCCTACACGCATCCCATCAGGAAAACTCCAGTGTAGAGCTCAGGTCAGTAGAGCCACCTGCCTCCTTGACATCCTGGCATCTTTATCTGTGGCCTCAAAGACCTTAAAACTCAATATCCACAAGGAAATCCTTGCCATCCTTCCATCACTATCACTCAATTCTGATCATGTCCTTCATGGCCCATAATACAATCTATAGCTCTATATTTGGCTTTAAAAAAAAGTCACACTTGTCTATCATCCGTCTTCCCCAATAGACAGTAAGTCCCATGAGAGAAGGACCGATGTCTGTTTGGCTTAGATACTGGGTACACAGCCCTCGCACAATCCTGATTCAGAATAGCCGCTCAATAAAAGCACTAGTCGAAGGAAAGAAAGAATGAATGAGGACGGCTACCATGACCCTGAAACTTAACAGACGTCATTAACCCCAGGATTTTATGTCTCCGTCTTCCCTCTCCCCATGCAGTTTCCTTATGCTTCGTTACTTCTGCCGAACACGGTTTTCTGAGAACTCATCCTCCACCCTCTAACCCAACGACTGGCTTTGCAAACCCAAGACAGTGGATCCATGGCTCCTGGAGAATAGCAGTGACCATGGGGTCATGGTCCCCATGTGGCAACCACAGAGGAAGCAGTAAGTTCTTCCTCTGGGCAGAGTCATGGGGAGAGGAGGTTTTCCTTTCAACTACTGGATCTTTAAAGTCAAGCTGACTCACCCTCACACCACATCTAGGCGCAGGCAGAGGCCTAGTCATAGGCCCAGTGCCCTGTTTCTTGGATTCTTAAAGCCCGGCACCCTGAAGAGCAAACTCTTGCTCTTGTTCTGCCTTTTGGATTCCATGACCTCTTACGTCAGGTTCTGATGTCACTGTGGGCTTTCTGGTTTTGATGAGCTCTTTGGGTTTTCAACCTGGGGTCTACAGGTCCTTTAGGATCCATTAACTCTTTGAAATTATAGGCAAAGATTTCTGTTCGTATATGGAGGAGAGTCTATAAGAGCTTTCATCAGACTCTCAAAGAGTCCTTAACCTTAAAAAGGGTATTAGTTTTTACATGAATTTCCAATTTTTTTCCAGTTCCAATATTCCCTAATTCCAAGTCACCCACATCTGGAAAATCATAATTGTACAATTCCACACTGTAACCCCCCCGCCGGAGGTTTCTTAGATTCTGTTATAACGTGATACTACACAACAGTGCTAAAATTGTTTACTTCCCTCCAGAAACACATTCCACTCTTCTACACAGGGGATTCATTTGATTACTTTAAAAATGATTTAAACAGGACTCTAGGGCCTTTGGGGAGCTCACATTTCTCCCAAAAGTAAGCAGTGAACTCCTTATTTAGTGGTAGAATCTGTAACGTAGAAATGTTCAAGAGCAGTGATGTGTCAGAAAGTTTTCAGGTAGTACAACACCTCTGAAAATCCCTTGGAAATTCCCTTAAGTTATTATGTACCGTGAGCCAGAGAGCAGCCCACGAATGGACCGAGTATGGCCCTGCCTTCTGTGACACAGTAATAAAACTTGGGCAGAGGTGAACACGAGTGGAAGTGATGATCAGTCAAGCTGAAGTCCTTTTGTTCACTCAAAAAGTAACCAGTGTTTCCTATCTTCAAAGTAGAGGAACCAGGCTCTGAGGCAAGAGTGGTTCAAAGACCAAGAAGATATAGACCCTGCCCTAAGACACTTCCAGCGTCGTAGGAAGACATTAGTACATGGTAGAATACAAGGGATAATGGAACAATATCTTAGAGGTACAAAAACAAATGCTATTAAATCAAAGCAAAAGAACTACTAAGGTCTGCCTAGATCACCGAGACTTTGCGTTTGACTTGAGCCTTTAAAATGGGTTGAAATGCCTTTAAGAGAGAAGCCACTCCAGGAAGGGTGTGGGTAGGAGAGGGCACAGGCTGTTTGACGGAGGTGGAAGACACCAGAAGGACGTAAATACAAGCACAGGATGGTGGAGAGTTAGATTAGAGCCAGTCTTAGGAGACTATGGCAATTGTGCTTAGAAATCTTGACTTTATCACATACCTAACAGGAACCATGGGAAGTTTTTGTGTGGGGGCATTATTTTGTTGGTATTGAGTAATGAAATTGAAAGTATTTGTCAATGAATTTTGAAATCCTGGAGAGAAAAGCTATAGAAGTGACTCAATATAGTTCATCTAGTTCTTCAATGGCAATGTATTCCAGTCTTATGAGAGGGTTTCCATCTTTCCTTAGCACGAGCTCTGATGTAAGAAAGGTTCCATCGAAACCAGTTCCTTTTTGGAGAGGGAGCTCGTAGTTTCATAAGGAACTGAACAAAGAATTCCTCCCCCGCCCCAAAAACCCCATGTAAATAAGCCAACTTTATTAGTTGGTGCATTTTTCACAAGTTCTCAAACTATGCTCAGATTCCACCTCCCTCCCCCTCCATGAAACTAAGGTCTTATACTAATGGGTGTGCAGGAAAACCTGCAGTAGATCTATATAAATAGCCTCTTTCATGTGGCCTCAAGACCTCAGGAGGTGGGCAAGAGTCCCTGAGTCACAAATCTGGCCTAAACTGCTCAGTGGACTGGCTAGGGTGGGCAGAGCAGGGATTAGAAGAAAGGCAGGGCTGACCAGAGGCCCTGCGGGGGTGAGGGCCAGCGGCCGGGTCTGGGACAGGATGCCAGCCGGCCCCCTTACTCACCATGAGGTTAGTATCACATGCCCATCTCTGCCTTCCTCCTGCTATTGTGTGGTGTACTTCCTCAAGGACTAAATTCCAGAGAGGGTCCTTAGCTGCTCTGAGGTCCCCCGAAAGACAGTCTGAGAGCCACTGCGGTGGCCAGCCCTGAGGATACTCCACGGGAAGCTTTGTTCCAGGGTGTGGGTGACATGGGTTATAAGGAGGTAATGCTGTTTATAATAGAGCGATAGGGAGTATCTTCTTAAGAGATCCCTGCCAAGTCCGGGAGAGAGATGATGAGAATCCAAACCTAGGCCATGGCAGGGAGGAGAGAAAAGAAGGGCTGGAAGCAAGTGAGGAGATAAATGTTTAGATGTGAAGCTGAAGAAAGAGGGCGCAATTGAGATGATGGGCATTTGGGAGGATGCAGGTTCTAGTTTGCGCAGAGTAAGACCACAGGGAAAAGAAGTGTCAATGGGGGTGGTGATGGAGGGGAAAAGAACAGTGAGTGATCCATCCTGGCATGACTAGCCTGGTTATTTTTAGGTGTTTTTAGGTGTTGGTGACTCATTGAGGAGGTCAAAGTAGAGGATTACAGTTGTCAGCCACATTCAAAAGCCCACCGGATGGGAGGTGAGGACAGTCACTGGCTGCATCCCTGCCCACCTTGCCTGGTCCTTTGTACACAAACCCAGTGAAGCATCTTAATGGTGCCCACATTGTGACCCTGTCTCAATGATTGAGGAGGCTGAGGGTAGAGGATTAAATGACATGCCCCCATCACGGGTCCCTAAGTGCTGGAGCAAGTATTCAAACTCTGAGTGCACACACTTAACCATTGTTCATCTCCAGCTTTTGAAATGCTGGGTAGTAAACTGAAGGAGAGATATGCTTGAATATCTTGGTGAGAAAGTGGCATTTAAGTTCAGAGGATATTTGCTCTTTTCATCACTTTGGGTGGCTTTCCCTTCCAAATAAAGTGATTCAGAGTTTCAGAGACACTCATTCAGAAATGACCGTAATGGACGTTAGGATTTAAGGTGTTAGAACACATGTGATACTTTTTGTTCGCTGGTTTATTTTTGAATATAGTCATCTAATATCTGGTGCACCATCAGACAATTATATTCTTAAAACAAAAATAATTTATATGGTGCTTTACATAAATAATTTTTTGATGAAAACTATTTTGCTCCCTTTCCATGCTTCTCTCCAAATCAATGGAAATCATTTTAGCATCGTAAGAATAATAGGTAACCTGGCAATGATAACTATCTCTGACTGCAACACTTTAGAGAACATCAGAAACCCCTGGATCCTTCATTTTAAATATTCAGGTTATAATTTAAATGCATGAATAAAACACATCTTAAGTGTCTGCCCTCTCTCCACAGAGGCTGCCCCACCTGGTAAACCAGCAGGAGAGACCTGTAGGTAGAGGGTGGTAGACAGGCCCCTACCTGAGTGTGTGGTTTCTCGCCAAACTTGGCTGACGCTCTTGCAGCATTTCAAAAATGTTTGGCTGGCGAAGAAATGCCACAATCTTGTCATTATATGCTGAAACAGACAAAAGCACAAGTTGTGGTTGAGTCTTCAGCCCAGAGATAATTTTGCTCATGATTGGAAAATGGCAACTAGATACCAGGATTTAATGGAGGAATTGAAAAGGCAGGGAGCAAACTCATCAAAAAATGTAAGCTCGTGAGGGTTTTTTCTGTGACATAATGGTAGGAGTATTTTTAAAAGATCAAACCCAAAGTGAAGCAGATCTAAGTTAATCATCTTTAATATTCTAGGAACTTAACTGGGTGTTAACTCATCCCCTTGTGAACAGATGGAGAAGAAAATAGATCTTCCAGGAGGGGAGTACTACTCTGTTCTTTCTGACTTCTCTTGTCATTTTGCCATAGGTATGATGGCAAAAGATTCTTTATGAGTTCAAAGAAATCCTTTTCTGAGCACTTGCACTTATGACTTTGGCCATCCGTTGATTTCCCAATGGTGATAATGAAAACATCCGAATCCATTTAGACTCTCTCACCTCATTTCCCTTGATACAGGTGGCATGTGTTTTGGAAAGAGGTAGCTGAGGTTAGGAATGGAGACTGTGCCAGTTTATCCCATACATGCATGGGAAGAGAGGTCTAAAGTAAAAAGTGCACCTGAAAGCAACAAAATCCGTCACCTCATTTAAACTATGCTCTCCTGGGACCCAGCTAACAAATCGCTGAATGGAATAAACAAGGCGGGGGGAGGGGAATGACGGTCTGGAAGAGACGGGAGGGAAGAGAGGGAAGGGAAGAGAGAAGGACAAAATGAGGAGGAAGGGAGAGGGAAAAGGGGCAAGTGGGGGGATGGGAACAAAGGATAGGGGTGTGGACTATACCATACGAGAGGAAAAACAAAACACAGAACCCTGAATATTAAAGGAGTCACGATAAGAAACACAAAGCTATCCGGGGGTTCACAAAGCGTGATACATACCCAGTGGCAGTGACTCATGTTGATGTTGGCTTCGAATAGCAGCTACTAGGCTGTGTCCTGGCCTGGCCAGTAGAGAGGCTCCTCTGTTTCTAGAGACTTCTGAGGCCTAATTGCAAAATAAACTTGTTAGCGTTAGAAATCTCAGCCATTTCGGATGAGCTCTGGAAACTAATTTTTCCAAACGAGGGGTAAAAAGGCCCTGACATCACCTCAATTAAAGAAGCAATGAAGTTATAATCCTCAAAGTGATGGAAAATAAGCAAGTTTTAAAAAAATGACTCAGTAGAATGGTCATTAATACACTGAATAGACTAAGAAATATTTCTCATCAGAAATACGTTCAAGAGATGTAAATAAATTCTACATGAATATTACTGGTAAGGTAGGTTTATGACCTTCATCTCTAACAGGCAGCACTGAACTTCATAACTGAATGTGGAATGGGCTCGTTTTCTTAAATAGTGTTTATTACACTCAAATGGCATTTCTTTGTTTAGTGCCTATTCTTTCGTTCACTGTGCTGGCTACTTCACATAGTATCTCATATCCTCACAGAATTCAGCAAGATAAGCATTATTCACTCCCCTTTACAAATGGGGAATCTGAGGATCAGAGAAAATTAAGTCTTTCCAAAACTTTCAAGCGTAAGAGAGAGAACCAGGATACTTACTGATGACTGACGGCAAAGAATTTTGTTTACTTCCCCATACTACTAGCCTGCATCCAATGTCTTGGTTTGGGTTGGACCTTTTGACATAACTTCATGGAATATGGAATTTGCTTAGCTTAAAACTGATACTTGTGATGATTAACTTTAATTTAGCTTGACTTAAAATGTATATAAATTCCCTAGGTTCTAGAGCATGACAATGAGTTTCTACCATGCTTCCATACATATTTTGCTCCTTAAAGGACCCTTGCAGGGTGAGCTATTTAAACCAAGGCACCACAATGGAGGTTTTCCACATTGGAGTACATTCACCAGATATACTGGGTTTGGTGTAAATTATGACTCATTCTATGATATTCGGCAGAGTAGCCAAAACAGACTTTAAAATATTTAAGAATTTTGAAGATGACATTGTGAGATACTCATAAAGGGCTCAGACATCCAGACAGAAAAAGGAAAGAAAATTCTGAGACCAGAATTCACTCACACAGAATTCACGAGAGGTGATGAGCTCCTATGCTCCAAACCCCAGAAAGGTCCAGGTCAGTCTCAAAGTGGTCACTTAAGACTAGGCCACATGTGATATTGCAGATGACACACTAGGGCAGATGACTTAGGGTTTCCTAATTACAGAAATGGTAATTGCTGGTTTTCCTTTAGGTTCTACTTTCACGTCTCACACAGACAAGAATCATATCCTTCGTACGAGACGTGCTACCAGTTCGCTATCTGTATGTAGCAGTCTTTGAACTGCTCTTCTGGAATTAGTAGGGATACAGATCCATCCTTTTCCTCTCCAGATCCTTCTCTTTGCCCATGGCTTACTTGAGGGACAAGGAATAGATTTTGTGCCACTCTGGGTGACTTCTCACTTTGATGCCATTAGCACCCAGCTCTGTTCAGTGGGTGTAGCCAGCCACCGACATTTAGACGCCAGCGCTTCTGTAACAGCACTTTCTGGTTATATGGTTACAATGCAAAGTGATGAAAGAAAGGTTTGCTGATGGCTTACATGCAATAGTGAGTCTCACATTTCTTTCTTCTCCATGAATTAATAAATACATAAAGGCTTTCCGGGACTGAAATATCTCTTTTCCTTCAAGGGAAATGTGTCAGTCCACCTTAATGTGTGTTTAAAATATTTTTTGATGCTGTAAAGACAGGAATCTCAAAAAACCCTCAGTTGAAGATTATCCAAGTGATGAATTACAGAGAGAAATTGGGGAAGCAGATAGATTTGAGAGCGGAACTCAAGAAGACTTGGCTGTGCACTGAACCTGGGCGATGCCTGCAGTCACACCCCGAGCAAAAGTGGCTAATTGTCAGTAGTTGTCTGGAAATGAATAAGGCTTTGAAACAGGAAGAGGCTCACTTCTCTTCCTGGGGGGGGGGGGTCATAGGGAATTCAGGTGTTGCAGATATGCCTTAGGGAAAACTGGTGCCTACTTCTGAGGTCACCTACTTACTGGCAAAACTAAGCCAGATTGAAAGACTTCAGAAGCACAGGAAGGTCAGCTACTTTGAAGGCTGAGGGATATGCCACGAGTGAGATGGAGGAAACAACACAGGGTAGCGGTGGGGTTTCTGGGGTCCGCGGGCCACGGAAACGACGGCCAAGAATAGAGGAGGTGATTGTGAAGTGGTACTGGATGGCTTACAGGGGAGAGAAGCTGAGAACGGGAGGGCTGAATAGAAACGTGCTTCTCCAGCCAGGGGCCAGGAATTTACAGGGATGGAGACAATGCAGGTAGGGCTAAGGAAGGCTCTAATATTCTAAGATTGCGTAGAACTTGGTATGTACTAGGATCTTTGTGGCCCAGAAGCGGTACTCAATGCTCCATCCCGAGGGATGTCTGACATCAACTGAGTGACCGATTTGGATCTCACTGCGAACATGATGCTAACACTTGCTTTCCTAACTACTGAAAATACCTAGAAGAATGGCGTTCCTATTTAAAACCAAGATGATATGACTCACTGAATTCCCCAGAATTTGACATTTTGTCTCACTGAGGTTTTCAGGCAGGGCTGTGTGTGTGGGTGAGAGGGTGAGAGAGAGACAGAGAGAAGAGAACCCCATGTGACTACTTTTAAGATTTCTTTCCCTTTTGATGTTGAGATAGCTTTAATCATAATTGCAAATGTGCAAACTTCAAACATTTAGCTCTCCAGACAACACGAAATAGATATGCTCAGAAAATAGTTTTCAGTGACTGGTAAACAAGCTTCTCTTCTGTGTTGCAACTTGGAAATGTAAATTGGTGGTTTTAAAAAAATCTGTGATTGCAAATTGTAGGTTTTAGACTGAATTTGGGTTAATAATCAGCTAATGCTCTCTTGAAAACACTGGAGACCTGATGATAAAAAAGAGCGAGTTCAGGGGAAAAGCCCAAGGGATGAATTTACGTTCATCTCTCGATTCCTTCTGTACTCTAAAAATGGAGAATTAACAAAGTTTGGAAAGCGAAGAGAGATCTATGTTTGAGTTTTTCAACATATTTATAATAGCGAAAAGTGGGTGATAAACAGAATGTCCAGAGAAAGGCTTGAGTCAAATTATGGCAAATCCATATGATAAAGTATAGCAGAATTTTAATGGCATAGAAACTATCTACAATGTACTATAATGGTAAAGGAAGATACAGAACCATAGACAGTATGATTCAATTGTTTACTTCTATGTTCACCAGGAATTGTCTCCAGATGGGGGACTGTACCTGCCTTTTAACTTCTTTTCCATCTGTGCTTGTATTTTCTACACTCATTATACACTGTTTATAATTCAAAAGTGTATTGTCACAGGTGTCTGAATTTTACAAACTTCCAAACAAACCTGTAATCCAGTACAGGTTACATGGAATCAAGAGGAAAACTACCGATTTTAAAACACAGTGCAAAAGCTACCCTCCCCAAAGGGCAGCTTCCTGCATGATGGCCTCTGTCATCAGAGCTGATGCAATCACTTTTGTCGTAAGAACAGCTCACTGCAAAGAATGACTCACGGTGACTTCTGCTTTGAGAGTGAAAAGTCAATTTTCTTTCCTGCCAGACTCCTGCCCTTTCCCTTGAGGCAATTACTGTTAAGCATTTTTATGTGTACCCTCCCAGAAATTTTCTATCACTAATGACTTTCTAACCTGACCAAGATAAGGTGGTGAAAGAAATTAACATTATGTGTTCTGCTATCCTTCCTTATTAATGTTAATTTATACTGCAAACTGCAGTATAAACAAGACAAAATTTGACCTTCCGTGATTTCCTTACTGATAGAGAGATGGGATCCAATATTTATGGCCCTATGTGCCCCTTCCATTTATCTATGTCCAATTCCATCTGGACACTATGGAAGAAACCAAGCCTGTTTTGTTGGTACTTAAATATATTGCACACAGATGTGCCACTGTATTAAAATGCATGTTAGGGCTTCCCTGGTGGCGCAGTGGTTGAGAGTTCGCCTGCCGATGCAGGGGACACGGGTTTGTGCCCCGGTCCGGGAAGATCCCACATGCCGCGTAGCGGCTGGGCCCATGAGCCATGGCCGCTAAGCCTGTGCGTCCGGAGCCTGTGCTCCACAACGGGAGAGGCCAAGCAGTGAGAGGCCCGCGTACCGCAAAAAAAAAAAAAAAAAAATGCATGTTAAAGTGTCAAATAATGATCTTTTTATGCATAAAATCAAATATGTTGGGGTTTTGAGGGGAATTTTTACCATTTAGGATCTTGAATATAGAAATTGATTTTGTTTTTTGCCTCGCCGCACGGCATGTCGGGGTCCTAGTTCCCCGACCAGGGATCGAGCCCACGCCCCCTGCAGTGGAAGCGCGGAGTCCCAACCACTGGACCTCCAGGGAAGTCCCTAGACACTGATTTTAATTCCATCCTTAAATGCAATGGATAAAAAAGATCAACCCCTGGGTAACACTCAAAAAATGGCTCACAAAGGTGAACAGAAGAAAAAACTGGTTCCTAAAGTTGAGGTCTAAGAAACATCTATAGTGAGTTCCCCATTGCCCATGAGAGGTGACACAGAAAAATCGCAGATTATGGAAACAGTTCACTGATATTCCTGAGTCTCATATTTCCGTCTGCTTAGCTGTCATTTCTAATCGGCTCTCCTACTGTTTCCATACTCATCAACTTACCTAAAGACACACCTACCAGCCTCCCCACCTGGCTTTCCTGCTCATCTTACCTGTGAGCTGTTTTTGGGACTGTGGGTCAAGCCTCACAGACTCTAAGAACCACAGAGCTGGAAGGGGCTTTAGTGGCCATCCAGTCCCCTTGTCTCCAGATGCAGACGGGGAAACTGAGGCCCCGGAAAGGGAAGGAAGGCGCAATGGCACACAGCACCTCTGCGGAGAAGCCACAGCTGGGACTCCCATCTGCTAACGCAAGTCCCAGGTACCCCTCCTCCACAGCCCTCGACTCCCCTGAGGTTTTGCTGTCTCTTCGTCACCCCAGCTTAGGGCCTCATCACCTCCTACCCGGTCTGGGGCAGTGGCCTCTCATGGCCTTTCTCTCTCAAATCTCTCTGTGCCACAATTCTGCCTCTTCTTGGCTGTCACTGTCTTCTTTAAAAATATGAGTTTATACTGGACTGGGAGTTGGGAAATCTGGACTTTGGTCCTGAACTCCCTGGGTGACTTGAGCTCTTGATATTTCAGTGTACTTGACTGTGAAATACGATTCTTAACTGGAGTGGAATTACCATCTAGGAGTGTTTGGAGATGCTCAGGGCTATTTTGTTTTGTTTTTGTTGTCATAGTAACTGGTGAGGCGGGGACATTCCTGAAATTTAATGGATGGGACCAGGAGAAAAGATCCTGCAATGGCAAGGGATGCTTTCACGCATCCGAGAACTGTCATCCCAAATTGTCAATAGTCTTCTCCTTTGGAGAAGCAATGGGCGAACTGATCTCTAAAAGCCCATTTTTACATATCAATCATCATATTCTTCTTCTCAAATTCATTCAATGGACTCATAAAAAAGTCCCAGCTCTTCTACGTGGCATTCAAAGCTTTCCAAAATTCAAGACAAAAACCAAGTGGAAACTTACTATTCTGGTCACAGTGAACTATTTATTCCTCGTCTTTCTGCAGACCTTTCTCAATCCCACCTCGGCACTGACGCTTGTGCTGTGCTCTCTGTGGGGCTGTCCTTCCTCTGTCTTTGTACTTAGCTAGGTTTTACCGATTTTTCTAGGTCTAGGTCAAGTACCTTCTTTTAAAAGATACTTTTCCTTGGCCTCTTTTGAACTGTGGCATCTGTCCTAACGTCTCTCTTGGCACTCAGTCGTATTCTAATTTCTCCTGTTACCTAACTCTGTGTGTGTTTTTGGCCTGGCTTCAAAAATAGAATACAAATTTCTCCAGGACAGGGATCGCATCTCATACATCTTTGCATTTCACAGTGCTCATGGCAGGCCATGCACTTAATCAATGTTTGGGGCACAGCAAACACAATTAGCATTTCTGCCACACCCCTCTCTCTATTTTTATACCCAGGTCCTCCTGACTCCTCAGTCCCTAGGCTGTGCGTTCTCACAGTAAGAGGAACCAGGTATTTGTTTTCACAGAGGCTGGGTCTCTGTTTTCTCTGGTGCGCTGCCTCTGGGTCAGATATCCTCTGCCTCCCAGCTTCTGTCTTGGTTGCTTTCTTGGTTTTCCCTTGTGTCAGTGAAAAGCTGCCAGCAGAGAGAGGTTGGGCAGAGAGATGAGAGGGGTTTAAAAACCTGACGGACAGTCAGTTGGAGACTGAATGAATTACGAGGCAACCAGATGGCTGACACACACTGACACCCTTTTGTCATTATGTGTTAGACTTTCTTGGCTTGATTCAGACGGCATTTTGTTATTAATATTGATATTCAACGTGACTGTGTTTGGGCTAGTCAATCACATCAAATAAACGTTTTGGAACAGGGAATGCAAGTAATGCTCACGATCTTAATCTTGTTCTTTCAACAGGAAGGCTCTAATATTTACATTTTCGGGTTAATTTCGTGTATGTGTAACAGATCTATAGGTTTAGGGTTTTCACTGAGTGATTGACTTTAAAAAAAATGAACCGTGGTGAATCTGTCTGCGGTACTGAGCTTCTTTTATCTTATGCAGTTACTCTATGTTAACACTGAAATTACCTTAATAATATTAAATATTAAAAAAATTAAAATTAAATAATATTAAAAATAAATATTAAATATTTAAATACATTAAAATGGCATATTTCAAGTTGATGCAGAATTTTGAATTTATCCGTTATCATATGAAGACAATACATCTTGAAATTTCTGACGTGTTATAAAAGGGAGGGGGACTATACGTGTTGAGCTGAGAAGTGGAGGCCTGGCTTTCTGTAGCCTGTGAACGTGTCTGCCGCTGAGTGCCTGGTATCTGAAGCGTCCTGAAACCCACAAAACCCTTGGGGAGGTATACTACTCCCTCTCTGCATGGTCACATACAGATATTACGTATATGCAGAAAGAGTTAACATGCTTTCAGAGGCATCCTAAAACAATGATATTTAAGATGACTCCATGAAAGAAAAATCCAATTTATCACACTGGCCTTAAACCATGAGTACCCTTGGTTGGAAATAGTTACGTTTCTCAGTGTATACAGATGAGTCCCCCGAAAAACCAGTGAAGATTTTCTTTTTGTGCACTAAGCTTTCATTAAAACAACAAGCTCTTCCCTTGAGACTCATGTTTATTCTCTGGAGGCTGTCAGGTAGATGGTTATTTTCTGTTTCTCCAGAGACGTCCACTGTGGCTCTCCCTGGAATGACTCTCTGTGGGACCGCATAGATATATTTCTTTGCTTCCTATACCACTTTCTTCATTTTTTAACCTCACGGTAATCTAACTCTACAAGCTGCTTCATGGGAAATGGTTTTCAGAGCCCACACCTCCTGAGATCCTGGTGGTTTGTATGAAAAGAAGGTGTAGCTATTCGGGAAATGTCAGTGAGGACATAAAGGGATTTGCTCATTTTAATATCAAGAGCTGATTAGCGATAGAAGAGAGCTATGTTTTGAGTTTTGGTTTGAGAAAGGAGAACAGGAAAGGGTATGGGATATAGAAGCAGGAATTCAGAAAGGCAAGGAACCTGATGTTTAAGAAAGGGGGCAGCCTTTTAGGTTGTTACGTAATATTGAGCAGTATTCCCTGTGCTATAGGAAAAGAATTTGAAAAAGAATAGATACATGTATATGTATAACTGAATCACTTTGCTATACACCTGAAACTAACACAACATTGTTAATCAACTATACTCCATATAAAATAAAAAGTTAAAAAAAAAAGGGGGGGGGGCAGCCTTTCACGGCCCAGCAGAAGATAATCATGTCGAGTGAAAGAAAATATAAATCAGGGAAGAGCAGATGGTAGGGTGGGAACAGAGTATTCATGTGGCCCAATTGATTCCCCCAGTTTTCAGTCCACGAATGCACTACTGAAGTCTTTTCCAGGATCCAGGGAGAGGTAGAAGTGTAAATGCAGTCATATGCTGCCTAGCACTTCCACGATCTTTTAAGAATTTACATGTGACCAGTGGGCCTGAGGAAGCACCTCTCCAGTCATAAGTGTAGGGATGCATTTTCAGTCTCCTTTAAACTAGATCAATTTTTCAGTAGTGTGATTGTGTAGGACAAAAGGGGAGGCAGAAGGAAGGCAATCTGAAGATGGGTCTAGGGCACAAAGTGGGTGCCCCGAGTCCTCATCCACTCTGCTAAAGAGCATACGGATATGGCTCAGCTCCTGGAGGAACAGACAACCCTAGATCCTGGCTCCACCAGCAGAGGTAGAGTCTATGGTCCTGTGAACGGTGGGGCAGGGGGAGAGGGGTTTACCTCTCCAGCGCTGTAACTTCGGAGTCTCTGGAGGTGCTGTCGATGTGTCAGATGGTTGGGAAGACGCCCATTCTGAAGAGGGATTCGGGGGTCAATGAAAGTGGTAGCTCGACTGTTGTGGTCCACGAAGAAAGACTATGGACAGACCAAGAAAGAGCACATGCATGAGAACCAGCCAAATGAAGCCAGTGATACCTGGGAGCCCTCCAGGGCTCAGTCATCATGTTTACGTGTGTCCCTCCTTTTCATCTACTCAAAACTAGATGGAAGATGTGCCTCTGCTTCTGCTTGCTCAGCAGTTCAAAGAAGCAACGCCAGTCGCTGATAATCACTTTACACGGTGGAGTCACAGAACAGTGAGCATAACACCTTACCTATCATGGAAAATAAGAGAAATAGAGCCTTTCATGGATAAAAGTCATTCTAGTAATTAATCATTTGTAGAGCATTTTGTTTATTTTTTAAATAAATGCTCTTTTTTTTTGATTATAGGATTAGCATAGTCTCACGGAGAAAAAAACTTGAAAAGGATAAAAACGTGGGAAGAAGGTAGCTAAAACCATCCCAAATATTACAATCTAAAGGTAATCACCGAAATATTTTGGTGAATGTTTTCCATTTTTTTCTCTTCCTATGCAAATACACAAATATATACATACCTTCCCACATCAGCACCTACAATTTTGTTGTAAGATTTTTTCACCTATTATTTTATGAGCCTTTTCCTATGTTATTAAGTATTCTTTTAACACAGAATTGTATTGATTATATGGTGTTCAGTTTGATGAATGCATAATAATTAATTTCAGTACCCTCTATCATTGGACACTTGACTTTTTACTGTTTTATAATAATGCTTCAATAAACACTCTTGTGTATAAATCTTTGTGGCATGTCTGATTAGTGTATAAGTTCCAATATATGACAAAAGTCATTCTTTAAAACTAAAATTAGTTACCTTTCACAAAAGAGAAAATTAATACTTTTTTTTTTCTTTTACAAAACCTTCTGTACTAGAAAATAATCTTTCAAATACTCTCTTCTGAGCAAAGTGTAATATTTGGTAACGATATCTTTGCCTTAAATGACCTCAACCAGTGCTTGTTTTAGACATGTTCAGGTGTCACCTGACAGAAGTAGGCCAAGAAATATTATACAGATTTGGAAATTATTCTTGGGGAATATGAGCTTATGATTTAAAGTACTGTAAACAAGATTCATTGTAAACCAATCTTTTAAAAAGCTTTATAAAATGTCATACAGGAAGTGGGTTTCACTAGGGAGATCAAAAATACTCACAGATACTAATCATGTGAATTAGTATCTGTGCCTGGTAATAAAATTTCCCAGAACAGCTTCCCACATAGAGCCAAAAAAGAGCTGTATGTCCAACAACAGAGGGGACTGAAATGATGTCCCCTGAAACACCATGTTAGATGCTCAAAAAATGATGCCAGTGATATAAAAAAAATACAAGAATCTGAATAAGAATGAAATGTGAGTGGGAAAAAACCCAACATTTATCAACATGTTTACATGAGATTTTAAACACGCAAGTATAAGCTAAATTAGTGTATAGTAAAAGGAGACATTATTCAACTATATGTCAAAGTTTATAAATTAAAGTTAAATGGGTTCCTTATAAATATGTATATGTGGTAATTTTTTAGTATAAATTCCTAAAAGTTGAGTTAATTACTGGGTTAAAAGTTAGGATAACATTTATGTTTATTGATCCATATTAACAAACTACCTTCACAAGAGCCGTACATATTTGTCATCTTACCAAAAGTCCATGAACGCTTTTCACGGACTTTGCCAGTGCTGAGTATTGGAAAGAACTCTTAGAAATGTTGAATGGTAAATAATGATGAATTATAAGGGAAGCCAAACATTTTCTCCTAAGTTTATTTGTCAATTTCTTCATTGGAGTGTTGTCTACTTTGCCTTTTTCCCTTTTTTGTTGTTAGGATGTTAAGATTTTCTTTAATTTAAACGTGCTTACTCATGTGCCTTCACACTGCTTTTGATTTTCGTTGGCTTTGTTTTCTAATACACAGAATTTTTTAGGTTCTTATGTATACAAATCTCTCAATTATTTCTCTCTAGCTAGAGGTCAGTTAAATGCTTAATTATATTTTTCTAGCTTTATTTTTGGTGGGTTAATTGTTTCTGGAAACTTATTTTGGTATGATGTGAAGTTGTAATTGGATTTTTTTCTCCAAGGGCTTATTTTTCTAAATCACCCATTCCCTATCGTTTCATTAAATATAAATTCTTATAAATACCATGGTGTGTTTCAGGAATATTTTATCTGTTCCAATGGTCTGTGGGAGTTTCACTGTTCCAATTATTAATGTCTGTAGGGCAAGTTTCCTCTTATTATTTATCTTTTCCAAAATTTTCTTAGGTATTCTTGCCTGTTTATTTCACTCTTCCAGATGAACTGATATTAATTTTATTAATTTCCAAAATAGTTTTAACTGGCAAATAATGATAATTTTGTCTCCTTTTTTACAAGGGCTCTTTTACCTTTTACCTCCTTTTTTTGTAATACATGCAAGAACTTCCAAAACAATGTTAAATAAGATACGGCTGCTGCAATCTTCTTGTTCTGTATTTTGATAGGAAAACTTACTAGGGTCCAATTGTAAAACAGGACATGGTTCATTATGTTAAGGGAGCCTTTATTTTGTCATGAAAACACACTTACTTTCCTACTTTTCTAAGACTATGTTTTATTTTTAAAACATAAATGTGTATTTCATTTTTATCAAGTACTTTTCTAGTATTTCTTAAAATGATCAACTGAAATTCCTCCTATAAACTATTGGTTAAAATACTAGAGATAATAGATTTACTAGTAGTAAATGACCCTTATATCTTTGGGAGAAAACCTATTTAATTGTGGTGGGTCATTCTTTTAATATACTGTCAAATTCAACTTCATTTTAATTTTTTTAATTTGTTTTTAATTTTTGTTTCAAAAGCATTTATTTATTTTTTGTTATGCTAATTACAGTCTTCACCAAATAGAGTATAAACTTGTATCTGCTAGGACAGTGTTTTACTTATCTCTAAACCGCTCATGCTGTGGCACTGTATTAGGTATAATACATAACTCAACAATTTGTGAGCACAATTCATGAATGCATGACATGAGAACTTTGATTTCAAACACTTCATTTTTAAATATGAGCTTATTGGAACTCAAGTGAATTTTGTGTATAGTTTTTTAAAAAATTCAGATTTCCCTAGTTTTACTTTTACTCATCTGTGTACATTTAGTTTTATACAGTTTAATCATGTTCATGTATCCACCACCACAGTCAAGATACTGAACAGTTCAATCACCATAAGGACCCTTCATGGGGCCCTTTCCAATTACACTTACCTCCCTTCCTTATTCCTCTACCCCATTCCATCCTTGACCCCTAGCCAATAACTGTTCTCCATTTCTGAATTTTTGTCACCTCAAGAATGCTATAAAAATGGAATCATACAGTATGTAACCTTTTGAGATTGACTTTTTTCACTTAATATAATTTCTGTGAGATTCCTCCAAGTTGTTACATGTATCAGCAGTTCATTCTTTTTTTTTCATTGCTGATTACTTTTCTATGGTATGGATGTACTAAATTTGTGGCAACAGTTTTTGCTTTCCGCCTAGTTTCATAAGCAAAGTTATAATGGCTTCATGAAATAAACTATGCAGTTTCCATTTTTTCCCATGTTCTGGAGTAGAGCATGAAGATATCTGGGAGTGGGAAATGCATTCACTGATACGTTCTCCAAATTATTCTATAAGTCTATTCAATTTTTTATATTTACCAAGTCAAATGTATATGAATATATATATAATATGTAAATTATTCATTTCTTCTAGATTTTCTGTGATATCAAACATTTATTGAACTATTTGTTAAATAAAGACATGTATTTTCTTTTTTCCTTTTAAAAATTTCCCTGCACCTGCTACATCTCATTTTGTTGATTTTATTTACTATTTATCTCTCTTCTACAACAACTCTTACATTTACTTCTTACACTGTTTTCTAATTCATACACTTCTGCCTTTTATTTTTTTCAAATAAACATTAAAATACATTTCTGCTTCAATTACTGTTGCTTTTTTATCTTCTCTAAATCATTGATTTGGAAGCTTATATTTTATATTTATTTTTCTTCTTTGATAATAAAAACCAGTGCTGCTAGCCCTTTGAGTACATGCTTTCTTATCTCATGCTTTATTAAGTACTACTCTCTTGCATTTTCGATAACTTCTTAAAGATTTCTAAGTCTTAATTTTATTTAAAACCCAATAGTCACATAGAATATTGTTTTGAATTTCCAACTAGCCCAGTTTTTGTTTCTGATGGTGGTTTTTAAATTTGTTATTTAAAATTTGGCTTTATTGCTTGCAGCCATGGAATGCAACTTGAGTATTTTCTGCTTTTTTGTTTTCTTTGTGTTATAGAATGTTATCACTTAGAAAAATGGTCCATAGATCTTGAAAAGATGTTGTAAGCTCTTTTTTTTATTGTATTTATTCCTTGGTATTTTATTCTTTTTGGTATGATTTTAAATGGGATTATTTTCTTCTTTCTCTTTCTGATAGTTCACTATTAGTGTAGAGAAAAGCAACATATTTCTATATATTAATCTTGTATTCTTCAAATTTACTGAACTCTATTAGTTCTAATAGTTTTTTGGTAGACTTCAGGGTTTTCTATACATACTATTATGCCATCTGTAAATAGTGACTCTTTTACTTTTTTTCCTTCCAATTTTTGATATTTTTTATTTCTTTTCCTTGTCTAATTGCTGTGGCTAGAACTTACAACACTATGTTAAATAAAGGTGGCAAGAGTGGGCATCCTTGTGTTGTTCCTGGTTTTAGAGGAAAAGCTTTCAGTTTTTTACCATTGAGTATGATGTTGGCTGTGGGTGACAGTATGATGTGGATGTTTGTCATAAATGGCCTTTATTATGTTGGGATATGTTCCCTCTATACCAACTTTGTTGAGAGTTCTTTATCATAAATGGATGCTGAATTTTGACAAATGCATTTTCTGCATCTATTGAGATGATCATGTGATTTTTATCATTCCTTTCGTTAATGTAGTGTATCCCATTGATTTGTGGATGTTCAACCATCCTTGCATTCCTGGAATAAATCCCACTTGATCATGGTATATGATCCTTTTAAGGTATTATTGAATTTGATTGGTTAGTATTTTGTTGAGCGTTTTTAATCTACATTCATCAGAGATATTGCCCTGTAATTTTCTTTTTTTCATAGTGTCTTTGTCTGGTTTTGGTATCAGGGTAACAGTGGCCTCTGAGAATGATTTTGTGAGTGTTCCTGCCTCTTCAATTTTTTGGAATAAAATACCTAGGAATAAACTTAACCAAGGAAGTGAAAGACCTATACTCTGAAAACTATAAAACACTGATGAAGGAAACTGAAGATGATACAAAGGAATGGAAAGATATCCTGTGTTCACAGATAGGAAGAATTGTTAAAATTTCCATACTACTCAAAGCAATCTACAGATTTAATGCAACCTCTTTCAAAATACCTATGACATTTTCCACAGAACTAGAATAAATAATCCTAAAATTTATATGGAACCACAAAAGACCCAAAATTGCAAAAGCAATCTTGAGGAAAAAAGAACAAAGTTTTCATGCTCCCTGACTTCAGACAATACTACAAAGCTACAGTAATCAAAACAGCATGGTACTGTCATGAAAACAGACACACAGATCAATGGAACAGAATAGAGAATGCAGAAATAAGCCCATGCACTTATGATCAATTAATTTATGACAAAGAAGGCAAGAATATACAATGGAGGAAAAACAGTCTCTTCAATAAGAGGTGCTGGGAAAACTGGACAACTACATGTAAAAAAATGAAATTAGAACATTCACTAAACCATATACAGAAATCAACTCAAAACAGATTAAAGACCTAAATATAAGACCTAAAACCAAAAACTCCTAGAAGCGAACACAGGCAGAACACTCTTTGACATAAATTGGACAAATATTTTTTGGGGTCTGTCTCCCAAGGCAAAAGAAAGAAAAGCAAAAATAAACAAATGGGACCTAATTAAACTTAAAAGCTTTTGGACAGCAAAGGGAACCATTGACAAAAAGACAACCTACTGAATGGGAGAAAAATACATGCAAAAGATATGACTGATAAAGGTTAATAACCAAAATATATAAACAGTTCTTATGACTCAATATTAAAAAAAAAAGAACCTGATTAAAAATGGGCAGTAGGGGCTTCCCTGGTGGTGCAGTGGTTGAGAGTCCACCTGCCGATGCAGAAGACATGGGTTCGTGCCCCAGTCCAGGAAGATCCCACATGCCACAGAGCGGCTGGGACTGCGAGCCATGGCCGCTGAGCCTATGCGTCTGGAGCCTGTACTCCGCAACGGGAGAGGCCACAGCAGTGAGAGGCCTGCGTACCGCGAAAAAAAAAAAAAAAAGGGCAGAAGACCTGAGTAGACATTTTTCCAAAGAAGATATACAATTGGTCAACAGGCACATAAAAAGATGCTCAACATTGCTAATCACCAGAAAAATGCAAATCAAAACCAGAATGAGATATGTCACCTCACCCCGTCAGAAGGGCTATTTTCAAAAAGTCTACAAACAACAAATGATGGTGAGGATGTGGAGAAAAGAAAACCCTAGGACATTCTTTTTTTTTTTTTTAACATCTTTATTGGAGTATAATTGCTTTACAATGGTGTGCTAGTTTCTGCTTCATAACAAAGCGAATCGGTAATACATGTACATATGTTCCCATATCTCTTCCCTCTTGCATCTTCCTCCCTCCCACCCTCCCTATCCCACTCCTCTAGGTGGTCAAAAAGCACCAAGCTGATCTCCCTGTGCTATGCGGCTGCTTCCCACTAGCTATTTATTTTACGTTTGGTAGTGTATATATGTCCATGTCACTCTCTCACTTTGTCACAGCTTACCCTTCCCCCTCCCCATATCTTCAAGTCCATTCTCTAGTAGGTCTGTGCCTTTATTCCCGCCTTACCCCTAGGTTCTTCATGACTTTTTTTTTTCTTAGATTCCATATATATGTGTTAGCATATGGTATTTGTTTTTCTCTTTCTGACTTACCTCACTCGGTATGACAGACTCTAGGTCCATCCACCTCACTACAAATAACCCAATTTCGTTTCTTTTTATGGCTGAGTAATATTCCATTGTATATATGTGCCACATCTTCTTTATCTATTCATCTGTTGATGGACACTTAGGTTGCTTCCATCTCCTGGCTATTATAAATAGGGCTGCAATGAACATTGTGGTACATGACTCTTTTTGAATTATGGTTTTCTCAGGGTATATGCCCAGTAGTGGGATTGCTGGGTCGTATGGTAGTTCTATTTGTAGTTTTTTAAGGAACCTCCATACTGTTCTCCATAGTGGCTGTACCAATTCACATTCCCACCAGCAGTGCAAGAGTGTTCCCTTTTCTCCACACCCTCTCCAGCATTTATTGTTTCTAGATTTTTTGATTATGGCCATTCTGACTGGTGTGAGATGATATCTCATTATAGTTTTGATTTGCATTTCTCTAATGATTAATGATGTGAGCATTCTTTCATGTGTTTGTTGGCAATCTGTATATCTTTGGAGAAATGTCTATTTAGGTCTTCTGCCCATTTTTGGATTGGGTTGTTTTTTTGTTATTGAGCTGCACGAGCTGCTTGTAAATTTTGGAGATTAATCCTTTTTCAGTTGCTTCATTTGCAAATATTTTCTCCCATTCTGAGGGCTGTCTTTTCATCTTGTTTATGGTTTCCTTTGTTGTGCACAAGCTTTTAAGTTTCATTAGGTCCCATTTGTTTATTTTTGTTTTTATTTCCATTTCTCTAGGAGGTGGGTCAAAAAGGATCTTGCTGTGATTTATGTCATAGAGTGTTCTGCCTATGTTTTCCTATAAGAGTTTGATAGTTTCTGGCCTTACATTTAGGTCTTTAATCCATTTTGAGCTTATTTTTGTGTATGGTGTTAGGAAGTGTTCTAATCTCATACTTTTACATGTACCTGTCCAGTTTTCCCAGCACAGAGAATCCCAAAGATGCTACCAGAAAACTACTAGAGCTAATCAATGAACTTGGTAAAGTAGCAGGATACAAAATTAATGCACAGAAATCTCTGGCATTCCTATACACTAATGATGAGAAATCTGAAAGTGAAATTAAGAAAACATTCCCATTTACCATTGCAACAAAAAGAATAAAATATCTAGGAATAAACCTACCTAAGGAGACAAAAGACCTGTATGCAGAAAATTATAAGACACTGATGAAAGAAATTAAAGATGATACAAATAGATGGAGAGATATACCATATTCTTGGATTGGAAGAATCAACATTGTGAAAATGACTCTACTACCCAAAGCAATCTACAGATTCAATGCAATCCCTATCAAACTACCACTGGCATTTTTCACAGAACTAGAACAAAAAATTTCACAATTTGTATGGAAACACAAAAGACCCCAAATAACCAAAGCAATCTTGAGAACGAAAAACGGAGTTGGAGGAATCAGGCTCCCTGACTTCAGAGTATACTACAAAGCTACAGTAATCAAGACAGTATGGTACTGGCACAAAACCAGAAATATAGATCAATGGAACAGGATAGAAAGCTCAGAGATAAACCCACGCACATATGGTCACCTTATCTTTGATAAAGGAGGCAAGAATATACAGTGGAGAAAAGACAGCCTCTTCAATAAGTGGTCCTAGTACATTCTTGACGGGAATGTAAATTGGTGCAGCCACTGTGAAAACAGAATGGAGGTTCCTCAAAAAAATTAAAAATAGAACTACCATGTGAGCCACCAATTCCACTCCTGGGTATATATCTAAAGAAAATGAAAACATTAATTCAAAAGATACATGCACCGCAGTGTTCATAGAAGCATTATTTACAATAGCCAAGATATGGAAGCAATCTAAGTGTCCATCAACAGATGAATGGATAAAGTCGATGAGCTGTATGTATGTATGTATATATGTGTGTGTGTGTGTGTGTGTGTACACACACACACACACACACACACACAGATTGAAATACTAATAAGCCATAAAAAAGAATGAAATTCTGACATTTGCAACAACATGGATGGACATATAGGTTATTATGCTTAGTGAAGTAAGTCAGACGGAGAAAGACAAATACTGTATGTTATCACTTATATGCGGAATCTAAAAAATAAAACTAATTAATGAATATAACAAAGGAGAAACAGACTCTCAGATATAGAAAACGAACTAGTGGTTACCAGTGGGGAGAAGGAAGGGGGGGAGGGGCAAGATAGGGTAGGGATTGAAGAGATACAATCTACTATGTATAAAATGACTAATCAAGAAGGATAAATTGTACAACACAGGGAAATATAGCCATTATTTTACAATAACTGTAGATGGAGTACAAGCTATAAAAATATTGAATCACAACTGAAACTAATATTATATTGCAAGTCAATTATACTTCAATTAAAAAAATAAAAGATTATTATTAAAAATTGTGGTAAAATATAAAATTTGTCATTTTAATTATTTTTAAGTGTACAATTTAATGGCATTAAGTACATTCTCTTTGTTGTGCAGCCATCACCACTATTCATCTTCTAAATTTTTTCACTTTTCAAAACTGAAACTATGGCTCCATTAAAAAATAACTCCTCATTCCCTCCTCCCCTCACTTCCTGGTAACCTCTATTCTACTTTCTGTTTCTATGAATACTATTTTAGATATCTCATATGGGATATAATATTTGTCCTTTTGTGTCTGACTTATTTAACTTAGCATAATGTTTTCGAGGTTAATTCATGTCGTAGCATGTCAGATTTTCATTCCTTTTTAAGGATGAAAAATGTTTCATTGTATGCATATAACACATTTTGTTTACCCATTCATGTAAGCTCTATTTTTCCACCTTTATTGAGATACACTTGACAGATAAAAATTGTATGTAATTAAGGTCATAGGTTTTTGAAAGAGATTGCATTAAATTTAAATAAAAGAAAAGAAAAATAAAGTTTTCTTTATATAATATGTATGTTGTTCTTTGGTTCACAAGGTGTATATGATTATTGTATCTTTATTTTAATTGCACCATTGATTAGTATAAAATTTTTCTCTGACTCCATTTTAATGATCTGAATTTCAACTCTCCTTTGTATGATATTAATACACCATCACTGATTTTTCTGTTACTGTTTTCACACTATATTAAATATTTATTCTTTTACTATTAAACTTTCTGAATCATTTCTTAGGTATGTTTCTTTTTAAGCTGGGTTTGTTTGCTATCAAATCTGATAGTATCTCCTTTTGGTAAGGAGATACTATTTCTTACTAGGAATACTAAGTTCATCCTATTTCCACCTGCTGCCACGACTGTTATGCCTGGCTTTACTGTTGTTATTTTATTTTATTAATTTAATTTTCTTTCCTTCCTTGTGGATTTTTTTGTGCGTTTTGTTTTATCAACTGTATTTTGTTTGATTTTATCTTTTGTAGGAATTCAAAAGAGAATACTCTTGCTTTAAATGGTAAAATGGTTGCTTTTTAAGTTTGTCAAATAACTATATTTAGCCATTGTTTTTCAAATTATCCGCTTTGACCCCCCTTACACCCAACTAGGAACTTAGCACAACTTTCCTTGCCCTGTTCACTAACCCACTTCCTGTTTCCTTATTTTTTAATTCTGGTCTGTGGATATTGGTCCAGATTGTCCTTATACACATATTCCATTTTTATTATACATATTTCCCATATTTTATTGAGCCTTTTCCAATATATTTTAAAGCATTAAAATCTTAAAGCAATTATTTACACTTGTATTTGTGGATTTGATTGATTTTAAATACCCACCGCCATAGTTTTTAACGCTATGATTTTCCCATTATTGATTTCCTCTGCTTTATTTGTGAGTCGTCTGGAGAATGGTTTTCTTAGGGCAGGCAAAAGAGTAGGGTGAGCTCTGAAGTCTTGTACATGAGGTTTTTTCCCTACTGTCATCACACTTCAGTGATAACAATTTTTCTGGAAATAGGATTACTGGGCTACTACCTTTCTCATCAATAACCTGTAGTCATTGCTCTCTGGGTTTCCACAGTTTAGTTTTATGGATGGGAAGTTTGAAGCTTGTCTTATTTTAATTCTTTTGTAAATAACGTTCACATTATCATGGCTGTATATTGATAAGATTTTTTAAATCTCTAAAGACATTCCAGAGTATGTGTAGAGATAGAATTTATTTTAATTAATTTTACTATGACTCAGTGAGTCCAATTAACCTGCCCACCTGAACAGTTTGTTGTAGATCAAAGTTGTATTTTCAATATTTAACAATTTAATATATTTAATATTTACTTATTGCTACTGCATTCTGATTTCTTCTTGAAGAACATCTATAAGTCATTCATCCAACAGAGATTTATTGAGGGCCAACTATGTGGCAGGCACTATTCTAGGCCCTTAGAGGTTTCATCAATGAGTAACACAAAGATCCCTGCTCTCAAGGAGCTTAAAATTCTGCCAGGAGAAACAGACAAAACAGTAAATCAAGTAAATATGTAACTTATATAGCAGAGCACACGGGTAAGGGATCTTGAGGGATCTTGTAATATTAAATTGGTCAATATTAAACTGGTTCTTGCTGAGAAGATGAGATATATATTTTTTCTTTTTTTTTGGTTTTTACATTTTTTTTTTCACTTTATGCTTCACTGTTTGCAATGTGGTGCCTTCCCTGTGCTTTGGGGGCTGTTTCCATGTTCATATTCTATATTAATGATTTGATTTTACATAGTGTCAGTTCTGCTCTGTTTTATCCCTATGCTATTACATTTTGTTGTTCCCTGCAATCTTAAAACATTTATTTAGCCCACGTCCTTTTCTTTTCTTGTTTTTAATTGTAGTAAGAACACCTAACGTGAGTTTTAGTTTCTTACAAAATTTTTTGAAAATTTACTCATTTATTTATTTTTGGCTGCGTTGGGTCTTCACTGCTGCACGCGAGCTTTCTTCAGTTGTGGCGAGCGGGGGCTAGTCTTCGCTGTGGTGCGCAGGCTTCTCATTGTGGTGGCTTCTCTTGTTGTGGTGCACAGGTGTGTGGGCTTCAGTAGTTGTGGCACGCAGACCCAGAAGTTGTGACTCATGGGCTCTAGAGCTCAGCCTCAGTAGTTGTGGCGCACGGGCTTAGTTGCTCCGTGGCACGTGGGATCTTCCCGGACCAGGGCTCGAACCCGCGTCTCCTGCGTTGGCAGGTGGATTCTTAACCACTGTGCCACTAGGGAAGTCCCTGCAACAAATTTTAAAGTGTATAGTACAGTACTGTTAACTATAGGTACCATATCGTATAGCTGATCTCTAGAGCTTATTCATTTTGTGTAACAAAGACTCTCTACCCATTGAACAGAAACTCCCCACTTCCTCCTGCTCCCATCCCTTGGCAACCACCATTCTACTCTGTTTCTATGAGCTTGAGCAGATCTCTTGTATAAATGGAATAGTGCCGTTTTTGTCCTCCTGTGACTACCTAATTTCATTTAACATAATGTCTTCCATGTTCATCCATGTTGGAACATGTGTCAGAATCCCCTTCTTTTTTAAGGCTACATAATACCCCATTGTATGTATACACCACATTTTCTTTATCCATTCATCCATCAACAGACATTTAGGTTGTTTCCATATCTTGGCTATTTGATTAATGCTGCAAAGAACATAGGAGTATGGATATCTCTCTGAGATTTTGATTTCAGTTCTTTTGGATCAATACCCAGAGTGGGATTGCTAGATCCCACGCTGGTTCTATTTTCTTATGTCTGCTTCCTCTCAGATTGTTTTCTGTGTGTGGCTTCTTTGTGCTCAACAGAAGTCATACCGTCTCGTGCCCTTCTGTGTATGATAAGCAGATTATCTTTAAAATATTCATTTTTATTTTCTGAAGAAAATTATATGCTTTTTCTCAAGATAAAGATTCTGTTTCCTTCATGTAGTAGTAGGTCTTCAGAGGTCCCTTCTTATTTTGTTGCTATGTGTTCAGTCCTTAGGAGAGGCCGTCTCCATCTCACGCCTGCCACAGACGGGGTCTCACCTGTCTCACCACCCGAAGCCCCACCACCCCTTGGATAACCATCCTCCTTGGCACAGCCCTGGAGCCAACTTGAGGCTCACATGCAATCTCCACCGATGCTGGGCGGAGGCCGTGTCCACCTTCCTCTGATTTCCAAGACAAGAGATGAGTCAGAGGCCATTTTGTCCTCCTCGTGGGGATGACAGTGCATTCAAAGACACCAGACAGCTCGGCCCCAGCCCTCCTCTTCCTACACAGTACACACTAAAAGTGAAGGCTGTTGACTCTGAACATGTCAATAAAGAAAGAAGCAGACTGGCCGAGCGAGGAACAAGAAGATGGGCCAGTGTTCTGGAAGCTGCCCTGTTTCTTTTGCATAGAAAGCTATCACCACACCATGAAAATGACCATGTGTCACTGTCATTCTCCCAGTGGAGGCAACACCCAGTAAACAAGGAAGTCCTGGGGAGCGAAATCTGCCTGTGGTGGCTTTTTGCATACACGAGGCACCCCTCACCCAGTTCATCCCCGACTACAGAGCTGGTCGTAGACAGTCATTGTACTGACGGACTTGCATTAATTAATGGACACGATCTTTCCCCCCATACTCCAGAGAGCCCAGGTTCTTAGGCACGATAAAATGTTTGTGGGGGGATTTCTGGGTCCCAGGGCACGGTGATGTCCCATCAACCCACTTTGGGGAACCATGGCTTTGCACGTTCACCATCACAGAGGAAAGGAGCTGTGTGATGCAGTTTCCCACTTAGACACGTGTCTGCTGGCAACACTTCTGATTCCTTTGTCACTAAAAGAGGGAGGGATTCTCTCTACCAAAGTTTGTAAAAGATTACACAGGGACAATTCCTTGGTAAACTGCTTGGCCTTGTCTTATAAGTGCACTGAGATGACTGACGGTGATTAAGGAAAAGCATCCTCACTTTAGCAGACTCAGCTAGGCTTCTAGGGCATCCCTGGGAAAGCCCAGTTTTGGTTAAGGTCACATGAAAGCAAAATGCAAGCCAGGAACATTGCACGGGCCCAATTCACCCGGTCCCTGTTTGCCAGGCTGTTTTAATAACTGAAGGCTTATTAGGGAAATCACAATGAGTAATCTAATAATGTCACTCCCAGTTAGCTAATAATTTCATTACCTGAGAGTGAGCTGTCTAAGGAGGCAAAACAATAGAAAGGTCACGGAACAGAATCTGGTTTCAGGTTCCAAACCGAAAACCAGTTCCAGATCTCAACTGGGCGTGACACTGTCCCCCCACCGCCAACACCCCACCCCTTCCCCACCCAGAGAACACAGAGCAATGTCACAAATGGTGGAGGTGCTGCTGGCACCAGTGGGCAGAGCCAGGGATGCTTGAAGACATCCCGCACATCACAAGACAGAAACCCAGGTGTGGGTAGTTACCCCTCCTTCCTTCCTGGTGGCCAATGGCACGTCTGAGGCACAGCCTTCCTTGTCCTCCCCACGCTCCCTCCTCACCGCCTGCTCACCAGTGTTCTCCTTTTGCTGTAAGGCCCCCCACTGCAGTCAGGCTCACCTTTCCCTGCTGGTCTGTTTTGACCTCCCAGCCCCGGGGCAATTCCAGCCGAGTGTCCGCAAACATGTTGATGAAATTCACCAAGTCCCGGTTGTGCTGGTAGCGTTCAAAGTTGCGCGCGTCCCGCCGGACCTTGAGGATCATGTGCTTCAAGCAGGTGCTACTGGTGAAGACTCGGTAGGCACTCTGAGAGGGGTCGGGGCCGACAGGGAAGGCAGTGGGGTTAGGAGAAACACAGACCAAGCGTACTTTGAGCCCCTTGATGGGATGGGATGTGATTGCTACACAGGGATTTACTGTGGGCGTTGGGGGTGGGGTGTAAAGCTCTTGCTGCCCCTCGGAAACACACATGGACCTCCGGGCTGTCTGGCTCTACCGCTGCTTCAGCACCCTGGACGCTGTCGACCTGCCCTGCATCTCAGAGCTGCCCTCCTCCTTCCTCCCTCCTCCCGCCCCAGCAGGGCTCTGCTCTCTCAAGTCTCCCTCTGACTCTCTGAGCATCTCCTTCCTCTCCGTCCGGCTGCCTCCTCTCACTGCACAGGTGCGCCCGTGCTCCATCTTAGCTGTCTTTATAGCAGGGTGTATTAATTAAGGTTCCCTGTGGATTTAGGGCTGACCTTCAGAGGTCTGCCACTCCTTGCTAGGTAAAAACTGTGTGTGTGTGTGTGTGTGTGTGTGTGTGTGTGTGTGTGTGTGTGTGTGTGTGTGTGTGTGTGTGTGTGTGTGTGTGTGTGTGTGTGTGTGTGTGTGTGTGTGTGTGTGTTGGGGAATGAGAAGAAGTGAAGAAAGTTTCAGGAGTTCCTCATTGTGCCAAGTAAGCATTTTATGCTACCTGGGGCTGGTGTGTGTGGGGTTCCAGGAGAGACTGCTCACAGCCAGAGCAGGCTGGGGCAGTGGCTCCTTCCGGCTCAGGGCCACCTGGTGCCCAGCGCTGAGGGCATCGCTACTGGCATCCTTGCCCCCCTTCGTGACTCCCCCACCTGCACCGCTGGGCAGCTGCTCCGGGTCTAACCACTGGATGTCCCAGAGGCTTCTCTAATATAACCTGCTCAAATCTGGTCCCTCCTCCCCTGCCATAGCCTGCATCACTTAATCAAACTACTGCTAACTGGGGACATGACCACCTAACTCAGGGGCCCGAAGCAGAGAGGACTCACTTTCTGGAGTCCCCATCTCCCATCCCCCTCCATCACAGTGGCCCCAAGAGCGACTGAAATAGTTTCCGAGCAGAGTCCTTCTTTCTCTGCTCCCGGCCCCTTCCGTAAGGCAGCCCTTGATCATCGCTCACTTGAGCGCTTGACCCAGCCTCTGGTCTTAGTCCCCTCAGTCCCTCTCCCACAGTTCTGCCAGAGAAAAGAATTCCTCAAACACTGGATCATGTAACTGATGATAACATCGGAGACTGCTGGCTCCTGTCGCCTACTGAGGTAGATCCAGGTTCCTTTCCGTGACGTACCAGGCAATTTGCTGCTCATCTCTCCACGCCCTCTTCCCAGATCTGCCTGTTGCCACACTCCAGGCTCACTGGACCCAGCCCCAGGCTGAGTCCTTCCTCCTGCAGCCTGGAACCTCTGCCCCTCCCACTTTCAACCTTCAGGACTGAATTCAGCGGTCACCTCTTCAGGACCACTCCCTGTGTTTCCTGACCATCTTGTTCCTCCCTGAGGTCAGGCACTGTCCTGTCACGTTAGACACATCTCTGCACGTCTGTTGCTCCACAAAATGAGGAGCTTCTGCTCAGCAGGTGTCACCCTAATCTGTCTTTATGACTCCAGCACTTAGATCTGTGCCTGAACTGCAGGAAACATTTGTTGAATGAGAAAAGTAATGACTATAGTAATATAATGTCATTGCTTCCTCGACAATACCAAAAAAAAAAAAAAAAAAGAAATGAAAAAAACTACATATGTAAAAATCACATCAAATTTACCTTAAGCATGTTACTTGCAAAACTAATTACAGGAAAAGGAAACCTAGTTATTTATCTATTCTAAAATTTCTTTAATGAAAGTGATTTTATAAAATGATTCAGGCTGAAGGGAATCCGTCAACTTCACAATTGTGTTCCTTAAAAATTTTAACAATAATAAAAACACATCTTTGTTTCCAAATCACTTTCACTGCTATTAACACATCTGAACCTAACAAAAACCCACAGAAGCTACAGCATTTCCAAATCTAGCTTTCCTCCTTTTTGGGAGACTCACAGAGAGCAAAAAAGAACCATCTTTTTTCTTTTCTCTTTTTTTTCTTGCCTTAGTTAAAATGCTATCCTCTTTAATCTATCCAATGACTTTGCAAAGTTGTGTTTCGGGTCTTGCTGGAAGCCAGGCCAGGCCCCTTCTGTGTGTGGGAACACTCACGTAATTGGCGTGCAGTACAGTGAAGAACTCGGGGTTGGTGATGAACTTGACAGCCGGGGACTGTAGCAGCAAGGTGATTTTTTGTGAGTTCACTGGAGAAAGTGACCCATCTCTCCTCAGATCTGGAAAAAGTGAAGCAAAGCAATGAAAGGCACTGGGAAAAGATCATTTCAAATAGAGGACTTCTCTCTTGTGGCACCAGCAGCCCACAAGGTTCACCTGCACAGCTGGAGAGGACTGTTGTTTTGAATAGAGATCTGACCAGCTGTCGCAGTGATAGGGCCAGGTGTTCTATCACTCGGTGTCTGTCAGTTAAGAATCATTATTTCCTAGGAGTGTTCCTGTACAACTTCAGTTAGGATCAAGTCCTTGAATACCTCATCCCTTTTATCCCAATGACTTTTTTCTTACTTTCTTTATAAGTTGCTCACCATAGCTATGAGAATTTGTTTGCAGAAAGGACCACAATTCTTCCCCCCCCCACATCCCCATTGGTATGGAACTCTGCAACCCTGTTGAATCGAGCTGGCCTTGTGCCTTGCTTTAACCAACAGAATTTGCCAGAGGTTCTGAGCGGCCTGTGGGTCCCCACTTTCTCTCCCTCAACACGAGAACAGTCTGTGCAAGATGAAAAGCCATGGGGAGTGGGGACAAGCCGCCCCGGCTGAGGCCACATCAGGCCAGCCAGCTTGCAGCTAATTCCACAGCTGACCAAGGATGCAGGTGTGAGCCCAGTGGCCTGAGGAACCACCCGGCAGGGCTCAGCTCAAGTTGCCCACCTGCAGGATTGAGGGCTACATGCATGGCTGTGAACTTAAGCTTTGGATGGCTTGTTATACGGCAAATGCCACCGGATCCAATACCAAACCCAGAAAGAAATTTTCTTTTCCTTTTTCCTCATGTTTCTAATTACTCCATCACTTTACTACATCTCTCTCAGAGATTAATAGAAATTAATAATAGAAATACATAAACTAGTCAGTTTAGTTAGTATACCTGATAAAATGAATAGAATGGAGGCAATTAAAATAGTTGGTGGAACTGTGTACACACATATTTAAAAGAGGGCGTGAAAACGTCCACTCTTCTGCTTTTGCAGAGAGAGCTGAGACCTGGCAGTACAGGAAGCACATGGCTGTTTGCTCCAAATGTTCTAGAGCCGTCAATCTGCCATCATTTACCCAGTTCAAAAAGAAACTGGATTATTAGGATGTTACAGTAATAATCTTACGCTATTACAGGTATAAAAAGCAGAAGCCAATCTCTTCAGAGAAAACAATCTTATGGCTACCAAAGGGGAAAGGAAGGGAGGGGATAACTTAGGAATTTGGGGATTAACAGATACACACTACTATATATAAAGTAGATAACCAACAAGGACCTACTGTATAGCACAGAGAACTATATACAATATCTTGTAATAGCCTATAATGAAAAAGAGTCTGAAAAAGTGTATGTACAACCGAATCCGCTTGCTGTACACCTGAAACTAACACAACATTGTAAATCAACTCTACTCCAATTAAAAAAAAGAAGTCAATCTCTTAACGCCTTTTGAATATTCTCGCCTGAGTTCCACTCAGTCAGATTCAAAGAAATGAACACCAGACCCCCCTAGTGGATGCTGATGGTATTTGCTAAAAAATGCTCCCAGGCGGCCATGTATAATCGTAAGCCTGCCGGTTCTCTTTACTCCCAGGTTCCTCCCTCAGGGGGGATTGTATTTTATTCTTTAAAAAAATTTTTTTTTTTTTTACTATTTCTTATTTTTTTAAAAAACATCTTTATTGGAGCATAATAGCTTCACAATGTTGTGCTCGTTTCTGCTGTGTATTTTATTCTAAATGCAAACAAGTCTTCCTATTGTTGTCATGTGGCTCCTTGGAAGCAGACCATGAATTCTTATCGTATGTTTTATTTATAAGTGGAAAACACCTTAGGACACCAACAAATAAATTGACTTAATAAGAAATGATTAAGCCACCGAAACCAAAAATTGCCTTGACGCATAGGTGCAAGGTCTCTTCACCGTGAATCCACTTTCCCTTTACGTTCCTGGTGGGAAACTTCTGTCTGTTTTACCCTGCTGGTGCCAAGCCCCTTTCTCCCGCTGGCCCTCGCCCACGCCCCGCTTTCCTTACCCCATCCGCATCCCAGGAGTCTGGGCCCATCCTGCATACCTATGCTCGACTGAGAAGTTTCAGCCTCTGAATCACTCCCGCCACCTCCTCCGTTGCCTCCTGCTGGGACCTGCTCACAACTTTGGCTGCCAGAGTCTTCTTCAGGCCTCTCTGTAGCAATGGTTCGCTGAATATTTTGGTACCTTTGTGTCAGAAAGTGCAAAGACAGGAGTTAACTTTGGTTTGATGGCTCGTGGAGGGGCTGATGCCCTGAATCAGATAAGTGGAGAAATCAGTAAAGGATTGTCCTGGAGGTCAAAAAAGTCAGGAAAGAAATGCTCAAAATCCCCACAAGATACCCAAGACAATTAACACTCCAAGTATCTCTGGATGATTTGATTTCTTTTTGTTTTGTAAGCTGTGATGAGTTTCAAGTATGGTGACTTCAAAAAAAATCACCCTGCATTAAATGAAATTAGGCTAAATCTAAAATAATGGTATGGGAAGGAACTTAAAATATTACAACTAAGATATCAAAGCACCTCTCCCTGATGGTGATAAGTCTACAAACTAAAATAAAAGTTCTACTCACTTGTTTTTATTTAACAGGTAACTGACAGGACTGGCAAGGGGTGTGCAAAGGTTACACGCTAAAAACACACTGGCAGACAAATAAATGCTTTCTGCTTCTTTGAAGGCTCCTTTGATTTTTCTTTCCAAGTTGGGGAATCAGTCAGTCAGTTGGCCAGTCAGTTGCCTAACCAGGTGCTTACTAAATATTTACTGACTTTTCCAGTGTGTCTGGCTCTGCGCTGGACTTCCAGACCAAAGAGAAGACTGGAATGCGATCTCGCCCTCTGAACCCTCACGGTCAGGAGGGTTCAGAACAAAGAGGGGAAATGCACACAAACCGTGACTCTAGTGAGGTGAACAAGCTGCCCTAGGTGTGTAAGAGGTGTGGACACAGACGAGGAAACACCCAAGGCACATGCGTCCTGAAGTCAGAGTATGACGTGTCGGGGAGCTTGTAGGGAAGGTACACGGAGGAAATGACATGTGCAAAAGGCTGCAGCTGGGAGAACTCCAAGAAGGTTGGTGGTGGCGTCAGGATGTGTGGGCCTCGGGCAGTGCCAGGGAACCAGCAGGGGCGGCAGGGAGCGCCTAGCAGCGGCGGCTGGAATGTTTTTCTCTAGGCCCAGGTCCTCCAACTTGAGCTGCATCAGGATCACCTACAGGGCCTGTGAAAACACAGGCTCCACCCCCAGTGTCTCTCTGATTCAGCAGGTCCAGGGATGGGGTGGGGGAGGCAAGAATGTGCATTTCTGACTAGTTCCCAGGTGATGCAGTTTCTGCTGCTGGTCCGGGGACCAACTCTGAGAACCGTCACTGCAGGGGCTGAGCAGCTGCTGGAAGAGAGAGGCAGGTCCAGTTCTACAAGGACCCCCACCTGTGTGGAGGGTGCGGGAGGAGAAGACCCTGGAGTCGGGGAGAGCAGCTGAGAATGACTGCATCGCTCCAGGCTGGAGATGCAGAAGCCTGGAACCAGGCAGGGGTGGTGGAAAAAGCTGGTGTCTAAGGATGCTGCTGGGGGCAGGGGACACCCACATTCTGTAGGGATACTAAGATCACCTATATCTGCCCACAAAACACTCACAGAAATTTCCTAAACCTCCCTGCCTAATTCACACTGTGTTTTGTAGGCAGGTGTCCAGCTGTCTTGTTCCTTTTTGCTCTGCTCTGCGTCCTTCACTCTTTGTAGACCCTCTTCCTCCTAGCTAAATGACCTTGACTTTCCCTGCTGTCTCTCGGCCCCACCAGGGCACAGGACAGGAATTCCACTTCCCTTTTCTTCTCGGCACAGCAGGAATGAGGGAAGCGGTCAGACTGACGAGATCTTTAGTGGCAGAGTTTGTAATAACTTTACATGTAGACTCAGCAGAATTTGGGACCTGACTGGGTATGGAGGTTGGAGAAGACAGAGGAGACAACTGTGAAGTTCGAGGCGCCCACTTAGAGCAGGTGGGTGGAGATGCCGGTACTGATGAAGCCCATGTAGGATGGGCAGGTTGGTGGGAAGATTTTAGTGTGGATTTGGACATGGTGACCTGGAGGTCCTTGAGGTCATACAAGTGACAATAGCCAGGGGAGCGTTGCTGTATGGGTCTTGCGCTCAGAGAAGTGAAGTGGGAGTGGAGGAAGAGGCGTGAAGAGGAGGGAGCCTCCAGGGAGCAGCGAGTAGCCAGGTCGCCATGTGCAATCCAAGGTGGGGGCATGGGGAACGTATTATTACACGGACAAGGTCTTCCATGGCAGGGATTCTGAAGACTAGTGACCTCTCCTTGACCTTTAGAGAGGAGTTTTGGGGACTTCCCTGGCGGTCCAGTGGTTAGGACTCCACGCTTCCACTTCAGGGGGCACAGGTTCGATCCCTGGTCGGGGAACTAAGATCCTACATGCCACCCGGCCAAAAAAATAATAATAATAAATAAATAAAAAATAAAGAGGAGTTTTGTTCTCAAGTGTGGTCTCCAGACCACCTGCCAGAGAATCAACTGGGTGATTATTATAATTACAGAAATTGGGGCAAAATTGAAATCTGCGTTTCTAACAAGTTCTTCAGGTGGTATTATCTACACCTAGGTTTGAGGCTCTCTGGTGCGGGGCTTTCTTTAAGTTTTATTTTATCTAGAGACTCAGCCACTCGCTCCTGCCACCTGGCGGAAGATGGCTCTGCCTGCAGCACTTACTGGGAGGCATTCCTGAGAAGGCCTCTTATGAGAAAATGCGGAAGGGGTAGGAATGAGCAAGGAATCGGAGAGAGAAACACTTGCTTTTATTTACCCCTCCACACGCCTGTGGCAGGGAGGCTGTGGGGAAGGTGCAGGCTGTCTGTCTGTGATGTTCTTTTTGCTGGAACTCAAGTAATGCAGCCACACGTGGGGTACTCCGTGGGCCGGTGAGAAGCTGCCTAAGCTTGTGACCTTGACCTGGGAGAGGAAGGGGGACTGCCAAAGACCAAGGAAGCTGCTGTTGGAGGATCTCCTAAGTGGCTCAAGGCAGGCTGCATTTTCCAAAAGCGGCTCAACGATATTTTCAGTCCACAGCTTCTTCCAGAACCTGACTACTCTCCTACTAAGAGGCAGAATCAATGTCCCCTCCCCTTGAACCTGGGAAGGTCCTGTGGCTACCTGGACTAACAGACAATAATGAAAGCGACAGCTTGTGATGGAACACAGAGGCCATGCTGTGAGGAAGCCCAGGCGACGTGGAAAGTCCACCTGGAAGTGCTCTGGTTGACAATCACAGCTGAGATCCCAGCCGACAGCTGGCATCAGCCTCCAGATACACGAGCTTCCAGCCCAGCCACCCTCTGACTGCAACCATGAGGTACCCAGAGGAGGGCCTCACTGAATCCAGTCAACCATGAGAACCGTGAGAGAGGATGATACTCATGAGGATAATGGTGATAATAGTCAGTTATTGTTGCTTTAAGTCACCCCGTCTGGGGTGCTTTGTTACTCAGCAACAGATGCCTGGAAAGGGCTTAGACAAACCTCACATTGTAGCCTCTCTTTTACTTCCCAAATTGCAGTGATCACTGAAGAGGATTTTAACGAGGAAATATTTTATTTTTATTATAATTTTATTCGATGGAAATGTCAGCAATTTCACAAACTGCTTCACATGTCCTCAGTTGCACCTGGTTTATCTCACGCCTTACTAAGTCAACAGCCTCAAATCCCAGGTGCCAGACCCAACCCCTGGCCTTTGCTGAAGTCAGGACAGTCTTGGGGAAGCAGGACACACAGCAGTTGGTGGAGGATCACCCAGCAAGGGCAGGGCTGCAGCCTCAGAGGCTCTCTTTGTTCTAAAGATGAGAGAGGGGGTCAGAGAGTTGGTTCTCTTCTATTTCATCAAAAATTATCCTTCAGGGGCTTCCCTGGTGGCGCAGTGGTTGAGAATCCGCCTGCCAATGCAGGGGACATGGGTTCGAACCCTGGTCCGGGAAGATCCCACATGCCGCAGAGCAACTAGGCCCGTGAGCCACAACTACTGAGCCTGTGCGTCTGGAGCCTGTGCTCTGCAACAAGAGAGGCCGCGACAGTGAGAGGCCCGCGCACCGCGATGAAGAGCGGCCCCCGCTCGCCGCAACTGGAGAAAGCCCTCACACAGAAACGAAGACCCAACACAGCCATAAATAAATAAATAAATAAAATTAAAAAAATATATATATATCCTTCAATGTCCCCCCTCACACTTTATTTTTTTGCAGAAAAAGGTTAAATATTTATATTATATAGGGTTTATGGAAATTGGTAAGGAAGGCAGCTGGAATGTCTAATTTGCAAAGGGACACACAGAGGAACACACACAAAACCGAACCGGGAATAAAGAAACCTTCCAAAACCAAACCGAACTGAACCAAACCAAACCGAAACCAAACGAACAAAGCCCATAGGAGCAGACGATTCTCACGGGAGGAGCTAAAATTGGGAAAAGAAAAGCTCATGGAAACAGAAGTTGACCTTCCCTCCAAGAAGTGAAATGTAAGAAGCACCAGAAAACACGAGGAGAATCACTTAAGTCAGCAAAAACCCACCAAAAGATGAGATGGAAGGCAAGGTATTGCAGCTAGCAAAGTAAACCCGTAGAAACACACTTTAGAAAACCTTTAAGCATTGATATCAAATACCAAAACCACGCAGATCTCTCTTGGCCTGCTCTTTTGGGAATATAACCGTAAAGAAACACTCTAAGACAATCTTAATATTTTACATACACTTGGGCCTTATCCAAAATAGTGATTAAAAGCAATAAGTGAAACATCCAACAATATGTCAGATTAACTAAATTACATCTGTTCATTGGAATACCATCGTTTAAGTGATCATCTTAAGACTATGTAGCAATATGAAAATGCTTATAATGTAGGAAGTGAAAAATGAATATAAAGCTATATTATCATTAGAGCTGTATAAGGACTGTGCATATGAAATTTGAAGACAGTTAATTTTTTTAAAAAAGCTAATCCTTCGGGCAGTAGGATTATAAGTCTTTTCTTTTTGCTTATTTAAAACTTGCATTTCTCAATAGTATAATAATTTTATCCAAATAAGTAAAACATCAAACTTGAGTTGATGATTTAAAATGAGATTATGTATTTATATTCTCGGTTTCCTCAATAAATATTTGCGAAGAAGGTAGAGTTAGTTCGTTCAGGATATTTTGAACGTGTAGGAATGAACTCGGGAAATGGTCTTGTACTGAGTCCTGGTAAACTCTGGCCCCATCCAGGCACCGGGACGAGGGACACAGAAGAATGAGAAAGAAGGGAAGGACAGTTACCAGTGGCAGGCATGATGAGCCATCAGTCATGGGGCTGCAGAGGAGGTGGCCACTGGCTCTGTGCAGAGAGCTCTGGGGAGGTTCCAGGGACCATGTGACATTCGGGGTAGGCTTTTGCAGGATGGAGATGAGTGCCAGGTGGAAGGCACGCAATGAGGGACTTTCCTGCAGTGGAAGCGTGTGGCAAAGCCACAAAGGCCACTTAGGGGGTGGCCGAGGGAGTGTGGTCACCGCACACTACATTGTCCACTCCGCATTTTGCAGTGTGCATCTCCTTGCACAAACACATTTGTCTTTCACAATCACCCTGTCAGGAGTCAAGAGAAACTCCTTCTTGCAACACTGAGAAATATTTCCATCTTGCTGTGAGAAGGTGATGAGTGTAAATTTCTCCTGCTAAGCAAACACATGCCCCCGTGTGTGATCACATCTGCGATGGATAAAGGACTGACAGTATACCTTCTGTGGCTGCCATTATCAGGCCAAATCACTGGAAAACTTTAAATGCTTGAAAGCAATAGGTTAAAATAAGCATTGAAGAGCCTGAATACTTATCTGAAGGTTATCTGACCTTCCCTAGGTAGGATTTTTCACAAGAAGTAAGCACTTTCTCAAATCACTCAGTTCCTTTTCTTTTTATCTGTCCACATGGATGCAGCAAATACAACTTGCTATTCAGCAAAGTCTGGTCTCTCTCAGCATGTTCAGCTCCACTGGAGGGCACAGGGGTTTACACATCAAAGCCTGTACACTTCGCTAGAGGCCTGGTTCAGGATAGATTTGGCTTCTTTTTTTTTTTTTTTTGCGGTATGCGGGCCTCTCACTGCTGTGGCCTCTCCCGTTGCGGAGCACAGGCTCCGGACGCGCAGGCTCAGCGGCCATGGCTCACGGGCCCAGCCGCTCCGCGGCATGTGGGATCTTCCCAGACCAGGGCACGAACCCATGTCCCCTGCGTCGGCAGGCGGACTCTCAACCACTGCGCCACCAGGGAAGCCCTGGCCTCATTTTTATATTATACAACCTGAACATCGTGAACGAACTTCCAAGGATTTTTATGTCACAGGTCAAGGTGTTTACTTCTGCTTCTGGTTTACAGTTTTGTTTTAGTGTTCAAACTACACCTCTTGTAGATATAGACTGATGCTGCTCTCCGTGTTTCTTAGTCTGGTAAATTATTTCAGCTTATCTGTCTGGCAAGACAGACCCTGAGGCTATTTCTGCCTATGGCATCTGAACACAGTCTCTATGTAAAATGAGCTTGCTGCGTCCTTTGCATTTTTAGTTGTAGGAGTCTTGTTGCAATCACCATGAAAGGACACTCCCAAGGATTTTGGTGCATTTATATTTAATATGTTCTTCCTTGTAATATGCTTTCTTTCTGTGGGAATGACTAGAGAAGTACACTGCCAATAAAAACCCGTTATGGTTCTTATTAATGACCGAAACACTCAGGTACTGAGGGGGAGAAATGGAAAGCAAATGTCTTCCAAATGCTCAAGCAATAGAAGAACCCCTGGTGATTTTCACCTAAAGCATCCTTCTCTCTCTACAACAACAGTAAGCAGAAGTTCAATGTTTTGTTTCTGTGCAATTTTAATAGGACTGAATTGTCTACTTTTTTTTTTTTTCTGGAGGCTACAGTTAACTTTCAAAAGATATTTGTTATCAATAGCTGTGTCCCCCAAACCCAGTTAGTTATTCTTTTTAGTCCCTCTCCACCTTTTTCCTTTATTTTACACTAGCAAGACGTCATGTGGATACAAACGAAGTTGGGCCTGCAGTCTGCATTCCTGGCTACTAAAAGTATCCAAAAGCCACTGCCCTGGTCTTAAAGAAGCAAGATATTGGGTATGATGCTCATACTAGCTTATGGCATGGGAGAGGTGCTGTTTAGGGTTTCATTTGCATGTTGAAAACAAAATGACATCTTTACATACTTACTAAAAACTAGTAAGGGGTCTAGTTTTTAGACAAAACAATTCTCAAAAAGTATCTTTAAAGGTTTCTCTTTCTATGATGAAAGCTTTTTAAAAATGTATATTTCTGAGTATATAGCAATTCTGGGACCAGGGTAGGCATGAATATAGAGACTTATGAGGCAGCTTTTTCTCCAGGCAGCTTTTAGTATTCTGTTGACCCTATCCTTGGAATGTTTTCAAACTGTTTGGGTTCTGGACCTGTTTGAGAATCTTATGACAGATATGTATGAGTCTGGTAGATAAATGTGCATCCGTGTATAATTTTGCATATAGTTTCTGGACGGTTCCTGGAACACTGACACCCTCAGTGAATACCTGGGTGGGGGGGTGGTCCATGGGCCCTTGGCCAAGAAAACCTGTGTTCGAGCCTGGGCCATCAAGAGGATTCCCCGTCTTTAAATGACACTTAGGCTTAGCTTGTCTCCTCACCAAATGTTAAATCTAGCTTTCCAGGTACTAACTATGAATGGGTTAATTACTTTGCAGTTTCCTCATACAATCTGAGCAGGAAAGTATAAAAGGGGGTTTCTTTAGCTGCCCTTCTCCTTTCACTGCTTTACAGGGGCTCACCGCACGCTGATCACCCACCGCCTGTTGAGTTGCTCCATCTGCTGGATGGACCCGGATCTCCGCATCCCGTCGGGGGTGGCTGCTGATGTGGGACGCTGCCAGGTGGTCGTGCGGTTCACGTGGTCCACATAAAAGACCCGCCCGTGGCTGTCAATGCGAGCTTCCCAGTCTAGCGCATGACGAAAAGGCAAAAAGAAAAATCAAGGACAAACTACGGATCCATGTGAAACAGACACCACTTCCAGGTCTTTTGCAGTTAGAACTCACCACGGGTGACTTGCTGAAGACCAAGCACTGCCCAGAGCACCTGGGTGGCCTCTGAGGCATTGGCATGGAGTTGGCATTCCAGGAAAGAGCCCATGGGACTCAGATGCTCTGCTGGGCCATTTTAAACAGTAACTGGGGATACTCAAGTATGACCTGTGTTAAAATTCTAACAATTTCTAAAGAGAAAATGGAATGTTTATTTCCTTCTTTAAAAAATTCCATCTTGTCAATTTTCTTGGCTACTCAAATGACAGCTGGAAGACTGGAAATGTCCTCCGGTGACAGCTGACACTCTAATGCTGGAAGAATCCTTTCTTTCCTAAATCTGATGGAGGATGGCTGCTCAGAAGGGAATAATGGCCCTCATATTAAAACCAGGTTGGACTACAGTTCTCAAATGCACTGTATGTACGTGCAGCTTCATATAACCTCTATCTAATACTTAGCAGCCTTAATTGATCGCCATTCCTCTTGAGAGAAAGAATGGACACATTCAATCCTTAGAGTTGTGAATTCACAGTGTATGTTCAACCCACCTGTGGCTGCCAAATATCTCTCGACCAAAACAAAGCCAATCACGACTATTAACTAGCTTTGGAGTATCTCCTTGTTGATAAATAACTATCCCAAACAGTAGAGGGAGCCCAAGATAAAGCTAAATTCCTTTCCTTCTCAAATTTAAGCACAGCAACAAACTAAAAGGTGGAAGCATAGATGATACAGTCCATGATAAATGTAGGAGCTGGGCTGGGGTGATAGGATGAAAAAGTGCTCAAAACTGAGAGAGCTGGAAGTCATACGTACACACCTGAGCTAAAAAAAGATGAGCAATGTCTGCTGTACAGAGATGCGCAAAGCTTTTAGGTTCCACGTGTAAAACTGTGGTGGAAATAACAGCTTCATGATAAAGTTATGCTGAAAACTACGTTAGACTAAAGAAGAAGAAGCAAAAATGACTGCAAATGAGGAAAACCATTCAGGCTTTTAAGTGAGAAAAGCCATAGCTTTTGGGAGTAGGTCAGATGTTTACCAATTCTATTGAAAAAGTATCATTCAGGTAATGACATAGCAACTCCCAATTGTTTTTAAAATGAAAACCTCAATATATTTGGTATAGCTATGGTTTGACATGTGTGTGGTTCAAGCTGTTTGAGAACATTATGGCTTATGTCTGACATTTACCTGAGGGATTGCCAAATAATGCCCAAGGAAAACTAAAACTACCAGAAAACACCAAATTCAACTTGTAAGACAAATTGAAGAAAAAAAAATGTGGTCAGATTGTAGAAATATATTCTAGAAGGTTGTGATTAAAATTGACTACTAGATGATCCAGTTGTCAACTGTTTGTTGTAAATGTTAATTAGCTCATTGATGAAATTGTATATTTGTGTAACTACTAGGTAATTAATCTCGAGCTAAACATTAAAAAATTTCAGTGATTTCCAAACTAGCAGCAACTGGGTATTTTTTTTTTCTTGAACCCAACATGACTGTCATCCAACAAAGAATGAGCGTTAATCTTCGAAGAGTATCGTGTTACTCAATTCAGTTGAACAAACTCCTCCTTGTACTACGAACTAGAGACCATGCCAGGTCCTGAGGACACATTGCTGACTAACACACATCCCTGCCCTCCAGGTGCCCACAGTAAAGGAAGGATTCCTTCAAAGACAAGCCTCCGGTCTCACAGATTCTCCAAGGAAAATAACTCAAGTATGGTGCAGCGAGAATAATAATTTCTATGAGTTTCAACATTTCCAAGCCACTCACGGAAAAGAATGGCAAGCCAGACAGTTAGGCCCTCTTGTCAATACATTAACGACCTGGAAGGCAGAGTGCTAATTAAACTCTTATAAATAATCAGAAAATAATCGCTAAGCGCAATTAGAGATTTTAAGTGTGTTTTCTGGGTTGCTTTGTAAAGAATTTGCTTTCACATACTGTATAAACAGTATCGCATAAAGAAAACACGTTCCGAATGGAACTTCAGTCCTCAGCATGTCTGATGCACTTGGCCCTGTGATGCCAAAACAGACTCCTGAAAATGATACCTTTACGGATGACCTTGGGACAGTTAGAGTCATTCATGTGTGTCCATTCGTCTGTGGTTGGGGAGCCTTGTCAGATATTAAACTATATATTTTCCATGAAGTCTAAGAACAATGTAGAGCCTAATAATGAATCCTATTTTAATTACTATACCAAGAAAAGCCTGTAAATTTGTACTTTTACATTAACAAGTGCAATACCATGTTTGTAGTTTAGACCTTTATCTTGAACTTCAGTTGCACCTCACTGTCTTCTCAACACTGATACCTGGATGACATCTCAAATATAACACGATCAAAACCAAGCTTCAGCTCATTCCCCCCCAAACCTGCTCTATCTGCGGCCTTCTCTTCCTTTCTCAGTTAAAGGAAGCTCCATCCTTCCAGGTTAAAACTCTTGAGGTCATTCTTGACCCTTCTCTGTATCTCACACACCACAACCAATCTTTCAGCAAATCTACCCACAAAATATCTGGCCAGGATCTGACCACTTCTCACCCCGTCCTCTGCTCCCCGCCAGCTCAAGCCACCACTCTTTCTCACCTGCAAGAACCTTATGTTGGGTCTCGGGCTTCTATTTTTCCTCCTCACAATTTGATGCCAACACAGAAAACCTTTTAAGTCCTAAATTAGGCAATGTCACGCCTCTGCTCAAAAACCTACAACGTCCCCCTTTCAACCACTGTAAAAGCCAAAACCCTTAAGTGGTCTACAAGGCCCTAGGGGATCTGGGCCCCCGATAGACGGACCTCTTCCTGCTGCTTCCTCGCTCCCAAATCCGCTCCATCCAGACACACTGACCTTCTTGCTGTTTCTCAAACCCACCAGGCAGGCCGCTCTGTTTGCTCAGGAAGCTCTTCTTCCCCAATACTTGGGTGAATAACCTTCTTAACACTTCTAAGTCTAGCTTCAAATGTTGCCTTGTCAGCGAAGTGTACCCAACCACCCTATTTAAAATGGCAAACCAGCCACCACCACATGCTCCAGATTCCCCTTACCCTGCTCTGCTTTTGTTTTCCCACAGCACTTAAGACCATCTAATGTGCTGCACTATTTCTTCATTTATTCTTTTTACTGTTTATTATCTGTCTCCACCAGCCTAGACTGTAAGCTCCTTGAGGGCAGGGATCTTTGCCTTTTTTGCTTGCATAGAGTAAGCATTCAATAAATACTTATTCAATGAATAACTATCTGATGAAGTCATCCATGTACTATGTGAGATTAAGAAAATTCAGTTGTTAGCTTCACTACCAACTTTTCTAATATTTTTCAGTGTCACATGGACAGAAAATTGAAACCTATCTGGAAGAAATTTGTTTCATTATCAAAAGCAGCTTATATAAAGCAATTCTTTAAAACAGAATATATTATATTCAATTATCTATAATATCTGTATGAATAACTAGTTATTACTCTTGCATGGATTGAGGGTCAATTCATGTACACACCCACTGATAGGTTTTTCTGTTGTGGGGAAAATGTTCCTTTCTTGGAGAGAACATGCTATAGGTATTTTTCTAAGTAGGAAGTACCTTCAGTGACACTGAAATTTTACTATTCATTTATGGATTATCCATAAATCAATGTATAAAGAAAGAAATCAGGGATCAAAAGTTAAAGAACATAATGTTTGTCTTGGTCTCTCCAAACAAATGCGGTATTCCTTTAAGTTATTCTACATATTAAAGACACTGTTTATCACTGATAAATTACAATTGAAAAGAAGAATGGCGTAAATGTAAAATATATCACATTGCCAAGAATAGATGAATTAAGGAATAAACCTTTCTTCTTTCAAAACTGTAACGGCTTAATGTAAGCACAGGCAAAAGAATGGAAAGAAACACTGATTCTTTGCATCCTGGAAAGATCTTGCAGTTGTAAAATTTATCAAATTTTAAAGGTTATCTTTGCTTGAAAAATGAGCCCAAGCCAAAACAGGGATGTTCTAGAATTCACGAACATATCTGATGCTAAGTGAATATTTCATGTCTGGGGTGTCACTTCCTTCTTACAAATGTTACATATAAGGGAATATTATAAGGGTAAATTACACTGGAATGATATCTAGAGACTATCTAGTCCAAATCTAGCATTTAGCAGATGAGAAAATTAAAGCTTTACTTTACAACTAAGAAAACTGAATCACTGAGATTGATTTTCCCAAGTTCAAATGACCAGTTAGATAATTATCAATTACACATTACAGTTACCAGGAGAATGTGCTATTGAATTCTATCCCTAAAGATGATACTTTGCCTGGAAACCTCTAAGAACTACAGAAAAAATTTGAGGCTGTCACCTACTGGTGCAAATTAGAGTAAGGAAAATGCAAGTTCATGGGTCCTGATGGGTTGAAATGTTTTATTACGTGGAGATGCTTGAACCATAAAAGGTCCCATGGAGAACAACAGGATTATTCCATCTCGAACTGCAAACTTTTAAATATAATACAGTAAAATTTGCGAATTAAGGGTCATGAACAGTTTGCAAGGCCTAGTCAAGTCTTGTCAAGAAATGCTCTCCATTTCAGAAGTTGAAGGGTGCTGAAAATACTGGGTTTTCTCATTAAGATCACATCCTGAAACCATACGAGAAAAAAACAACCAACCAAGCAATTTCTATGGTAGGAGCCATATTGGTTTTTGATCACAGTGTGAGGTATGGAGTGGAGGAAGAGTTTGGATGTTTATATACAAAGTTCATACTGACCTGCTTACACTTGATGGGAAGTTACGAACATAGATTTTCAAAACTAAAGCTTACTTGGTGGAAGAGGCTCATCGATTGTTGGGTAGTGATGATGTTCAGGCCTCAAGGAAGGAAGCTGGCTTACTGGCTGGGAATTATGGAGTATAGGACATTCACCTACGGACAAGATAGTCGAGACATTCAGATTCATTCATTGCCATGGCAACGTCAGCAAAAAAGCACGACTGTAAAACAAACTACTGCAAGAAAAAACCCCAAAGAGCGGGCAACTGGGGAGATTGGGATTGACATATATACGCTAATATGTATAAAATGGATAACTAATGAGAACCTGCTGTATAAAAAAAAATAAAATTCAAAAAAAAAAAGAGTAGGCAATTGATTTTTTTCTGTGTCAGTTTGCTACATACAGAGTCATTCATGAGCCAGTGAATAGAGGGAACTATATCTTTTAAGAAACTCGAAAAAAGCCAGCCAAACACTCCATGGCTGTGATCTGTACCGCAACAGACCAATAGGTAGGATTGGGGTCTGATGCTGTAACCACCCGGATTTTCTTGAGGGGAAGGTGGCATCAGAAAGGGACACAAAAGAAAATGAGCAGAGCCTGAGTTTAGCCCAGGAAAAGAAACAGGCCTTTTGGAGGGAAGGGCAGCATTTATAAGGTCTCATAAAAGTTCAAGGGGTCTGTGCAAAATGACAGCTCCTTGTTTGGATAGGTTTCATCGGAGGGCTACCCAGAGGCCATCTTTCAGAGATTTTGTGTTTGGAATGAAACTCTTAGCTGGTGCCTTTCTGAGATGGGGTTAAGGAACTCGTGTAGTATGGAAGCTAGGGGCTGGGGTACAGAGCCCAGGAGCTATGGCATCTTGTGATTGGTCCAGATTATTCTGAGGAAGAATCTGATAAGCCAGGGTGTTCTGGAAGAAGACAAGAGACGAAGGAAGTAGATAAGAGGTGGGAAGACCGAGACAGGAAAACTTGAAACACAGAAGTGGGATAGACGGAAGAAGAAAGACAGACATGGAGAAATTTTAGAAATAAACATATTCACAGAATGCGCACCCTCAGTTATAACAGACACAGCTAATAGTACTCTCAGGCAGCCTTATGATGAACTGAACGATGTTGTACAATGCAGCTCCTATTTCATGATGTCCTCTGGCCATGTGCATGGAAGGCCTACAGCACCAGCTGTTTGGGTCACATAATCAGAGGCAATTGCTCTTGATCTCTGGGGAGCTAGAAGGGCCCAGGCCACGAGACAGCTCTCAGACTGGTAACCCCCCACTAACACCGCCTTGGATTTCTCACAGTAGCCCCTGTTGGCCAGAGGACAAAGGTCAGGCCTTTTCCTTCCTCTGCCCTCCACGGCTCATGCAAATACCAAGTGTTCCATTATTCCTCGGGCCAAAAAGAGAGAAACTGTGAAAAACAGTGGTTAAGATCTTCGTGGGATCTCAAATTTCAAAAATACTCCCCAGAATGTCCACACATGGAAAGGATGTTTATTTCTTCTCACTCTAGATCCACAGAACGGATTTAAAACATAAAGAAATTAGCTAGGAAGGAAGTTAGGTGGATTTAATTTAGCCATTTAATTCCTAGAGCTAACTGGAAAACAAAAACAGGGATGTATTCCGGAACAAAGGGTCCTTTTAAATATTAAATATGTAACATTATTTCTTGTGCAAACTCTGGTGTGTGACTGAAATTCTTGGGGTCCCTGGAGACTAAGGGCAGTCAAGGAAGGTGCCCTTCCTGCCAGCACATAGCTCCTTGCAAACAGACTCCTGTTTCAAAGCTGGGCTCTGAATTTAGTGGATACCACACTCATGTTTGTCTTTATATATGTTTAGTGTCAGAAACTAAAAAAACAATGGTACAGTTGTTATGTCACCAGCTGCTGCATTTTTAATTTAGTTTCTTAACAAAAAACAACCACAACAAACTTACCTCATCATAATTAATTCAACCAATCAGGTTAATTACTCCTCCAAGCTAGTGGAAACATAATATTGTTGCTTGCTGGAGTTAATGGAGCTGACCCCACCTGCCTGTGAACCCCAAGCAAACGCAATGATGTGACTGAATGGAGCGCACAGAGGAAGCGAGCAATCCTGTTCTGCCAGCGGCCGCGGCTCCACACCATCCCCTTCGCCTCAAACACAAAGCAAGTGTCAGACCCGCTAGACCTTCTGAGAAGGAAACTTATTCTAATTTAAAAGGGAGTCTCGCTGCTCATCTACCTGGAGGAATCCTCACTCAGTGAGGGGCTGGGCGCATCATACGAATCATCTCATTGAATCTTTCCGATAACCCCTCAGGGTACGTTCTACATTTGCGCCCATTTTACACGTGAGGCTTGGAGCAGTTAGGTAACTTGGCTAAGGTGTCATGGCTGGGAAGTGGGGGGGACTGAATATAAACCCAGGGGAGCCTGATGGCAGGGCTGAGCTCATAATCATATTACGTTACTTTTTTCATTTGATCGGCAGGTTTTAAAAAACCATTTTATGTTGAGATTGAAAAAAAAAGGTTTTTATGGAAGGAAAAGCAGCAAAAAGTAGATAAAGAAGACATCCTCCACAAGCTGCTACAGACTCGTCTGCGTGGGCATGTATATAGTACATCTACCTTGGCTAACCTTGGGCAAGAATTTGCAATCTTCAAAGTCACGGTGAGGGGGCAGCAGAGACTCTTAAGGGAGAAGAGAGCACACATGCATATAACCAGGCCTATGTGCTTTCTTTGAGCAGGTGCTCTTGGAAACATGGTGGTCAGTAGGGGACAGATCTGCCACGCCGATCCCATTAGCCCCGGGGATGCACTACCAAGGGAGAGAAGAACTGGCTGGAGAATGTCACATGCCAAGGTATGCACAGCTTTCATGAGATCAACAGTCCTTCCCAGGAATCCTCATGTTGCCCTTGGTAACCACCACAGTGAAGCATGTAGGTGCTTCTTAACTTTTTCCGAGTTTACAATCTGCAAAAAATTCAGGAAGCGAGAAATTTCTTTACAAACACAGACTTCCACTATGGCCCTGAAACACTTTCCTGTCCTTTCAGTTAAGGGGATGGCTTCCCCCTCCTGGACTGTTAGGCCCTCAAAGGCGTGGGCAGTGTCTTTTTTATGTTGTTGTTAAACATGCTTTTATATCAATGTATACTGAGTCAATTTTCAATTACCCATGTGTGGACTGTCTCCCAACATGGTGGTCAAAGTATACCCATTGGCTACAACGGGTTGACAAACTCCGAATCCAGCCTTGTTTTTGTATGGCTCTGGGCTAAGAACGGTTATTACACTTTTGAAGGTAAAACTGTTTTTAAGAATACCCCTTAGGTGAGAAGAGTTTTTTGATTTTGCCTCTTGACCTACAAAGCCTAAAAGTTTTACTATCTGGCCCTTTACAGAAAAAATTTGCTGAACTTTGGTCTAAACATCGCTGGCAGCTCCGAGTTATGCTGTTGTAGGGGTGTATCCCCCAAACTCCTTGTAATATACTTATTTGCAATTCTATTGTAATTATTGAGTTCCTTCCACACAGATCTACTGCTGAACCATCTTCCTGTGCCCAGCACAAAGCATCTGGCTCAGAACGAAGAAGGGACTCAAAACCACCTTGTTAAAGAAAGGAATTGTCCACGCCATTCTCACACTCACGGGTGCCTTTCCATATTGTATGTCACTATGGTTTTCCTCCCTGTGTCTCTTTATTACCAATTTCCTTGGGCTTCTCCTTATCCTATGTGCCACTTTCCCTCACCCCTTCTTTCTCTAAAATGTAGAATTGGGCATTGTTAAGTACTTAAAATTATTTCTTTTTAGCTCGCGTTAGTTCCTGTAAAAAATCTGTAGGTGCCAGGCATTTGTTTAGGGGCTGAGAATTCAAACATACAGATGCTATAACTCTGGCCCTTGATGAGCTAGCTAGCTGTCTAGAGACAAGACCAACGCATTTTGTTTGGAGGCTAATTTAAACAAATGAGAACAGCAAAATAGCAGAATCTATATCTTTCTCTTTTAAAACAACTGAATTATTTCCTATTATTATGTGACTTTTAAACGATTTCCCTTGATGTCACTGTCACTTGATTGGAAGGTGGTTCCCAATTCTGGATAAGGAAATGCAAATTAAATTTATATATGATTCCACAGGCATGACTAAGAAGGAAGGTCTTTGGTTAAGACACAGAATACATTTTGAAACTAAAGGGGGTACCTACTGGATTAGGATCTTACTTGAGACAAAGCGATTTACACATTCATGTTATTCTTCCCTTCCATTAGAAAAAATAGCCCCCGGACCCCCAAAACAACACAAAACAAAACCAACAACAATAACAGAATCGAGGAGACAGAAATCATGACAAATACATGTAGGCTATACGTATCCATTTGCACACAGGTTAGCTAAACTCTAAAACAGGTAATCTCAATGTTCCTCCAGTTATATTAACTTACTGCTAATCTTCAATAAGTTTTGGGGATCAGCAGATGCTGACACATTATCCACCTAATGTTGATGATCATTTCCTGCTTATATCATTTGATACTAACCTCGATGCTCTGGTTGTTGTCAAGACTAGAGGGTAACATGTACCCTATAACCAGTGATTAGTTAAAACCGAGAAGCACACATACAAGTATACGCTCACATCCAACTAGCTGTAATTCTTGGTGTGTATCTGGGCAGTGGCGGGGTGTCAGCTACCCACAGTCTGGAATACTGACATACACGTATACACATGCACACATGTACGTACAGGACAGGCACGCACAGCTGCTGCAGCAACCTCATTTGGGACTGACCCTCTCCCTCTTGTTTTGAAACCATGTTGGCGAGACCTGCGTCCCCCTGGTGGTCCTATTTTCTCTCTGATTGGGTGTGAGGTCTAACCTTCTCTCCGACTGCTCGGCCCTGCCACGGGGGACTCCAGACCTTCCACTGTTCTGGCCACGCTCCCGGTGGCGGCAGCCGACTCGTCTTGCCACCCCGCGCCTTTCGCCGACTCCGGCTCCAGCTCCGGGCTCTGCACCGAGTCGGGCACCGACTCGAAGGCGCTGTTCTCCTCCTCCTCGTCGTCATCCTGGGAGGAGAAGACGGTGCTCTCGGAGATCTTGGCGCTGTCCACGGAGGAGAAGCGGGTGTGGCTGGCGAACCTGCTGCCGTTGTAGCAGGAGGGGCTGTAGCAGGAGGCGCTGTAGCAGGAGCTGCTGTAGCACGAGCTGCTGTAGCACGACGTGCTGTAGCACGAGGGGCTGCAGCAGGATGCGTCGCAGCCCTCGCAGCTGTGGTCCCCGCCCTGCCGCGGGCTGGAGTCGCTCTCGCTCCCCGTGCTGGGGAGCGTGTCGCCACCTGGGACAGAGCCGTTGGCCAAGCCCGAGTGGCCCGGGGGCGCTGTGCCTGGAGTGGCCCCCTCGGGGGCCTCTCCATCCTCTTCCGGGGGAGGCGGCTCGGCGGCGACCGTGTCCACCTCGCTGAGCGCCTCCTTCTCCGAGGCATCCTTGAGGGTGGCCTCCTCCTCCGCGCCATCGTCGTCTGCGCTGCCGCCCTGCGCGGAGGGCAGGCTGTGCAGCAGCGTGTGGAGGCGGATGTAGTGGGTCCGAGGCGTCTCGGGCTCCCCACAGGCGGACGCGATCACCGTCTCCAGCTCGGACACAGGCAGGGAGCACGGCCTGCTTTTCCTCTTCACCGAAGCCCGCAGCTGCAGCCTGTCCTCCTCCTGCCCGCCAGCCCGGCTCTCTGTCGCCGCCTCCTGGGCCACTGGCTCCCCGGGGCTGCCCGGGGCTCGACCGTCCTCCAGCAGCCCGGGCAGGGCCGCCTCCCCGCCCAGGTCCAGCCGCTCGGCCAGTTCTTCCGCGCTCAGGGCGGGCTCCGTGTCCTCTGGCCAGGGGGCCAGAAGCTCCCCAGCCGCCTCAGGCCTCACACAGACCGTGCCATCATCTCCTGCCTCCGTGGTACCTGCGGCGGCCTCAACCGGATTGGCAAGCTCCAGGCTCTCGTCCCCTGCAGGGCCCACCGCGCTGCCCTGGCTCAGCTGCTCTGGCCCTGGGGTCCCCGAGGGCTCTGGTGCATTAGTGCAAGGGGGCTCCCCACGGCTGCTTGCCACCAGGTTATTCATGGGGCTGTCCTGAATTTCTGCAGACTCAGGTTCGGTACTCAGGGAAATCTCCTCATCATCTGCAGACAAGAAGAAAATGTCACTGTAGTGTTAGCCTGCTCCGGGGGACTGAGCCATCCTAGGGATTTCTGCCTTAGGATATTGGATGTAGGGGTTGATGAGGGCTTCCCATTGGCCAAAGCTCTGCTAAAAATACTCCAAGAATGAGTTCTCCTTATGTTAAGGACTACTTGCAGTCATGATATATTTGAGAATTCTGTTTCAAGGAACTTCATGTTTTGGTTAAAATGCCCAAAGCCTAGCATTACCCCAGTTCTAGGCACATAAATGTTTGCTACATGTTAGACCTCAGAGATGGGGGGCACGGTTTATAGTTCCTTGCTGGCTCCAGGCAGGACTAATTATATTGGTTCAGAGTGTTTACTATGGCTGGGTCCCCCAGGGTGGCAGAACGGGGTTCTTAGGTGACCAGAGAGAAGGAAAGGCCAATGATGGGAGCAACCACAGTCATTCAGTGGCTCAGACTGGAAGGTTTCCAACATATGGAGGTACTGCAGTGGAAGATAAACCAGGTCTCCATACCGAGCACCCATTCAAGGAGTAGCAAGCATGGTTTACCTCTACCTTCCCCCAGTTGCTCTATTGCATCCCTGCCAGATAGGAATTCCCATTTCAAGCCCTAGTGCTATTCACTCATCGAAGAAAAGCAATCTCTCTGGTGCACTGTAAAGCTGTCCTTACTGAAGGAAGAGTCAGTTTTATTCTCAGAATGTAGAAAATGCTGGATTTGAAAGGACGAAACAGTCAAGTGTTTTCTTACAATCTGCTTTGTATATTGGGCATAGAAAAGTGCAACTTTTATTTGATGAGCGGGCAGTGATAAACTTCAGACCCTGAATTCTCAGAAGCTATATTAGCTTTAATGGCAACCTGTATATGTGGCCCAGGAGGACCAGACAATTCTCAGTGTGATCTACACTTACGAGGGGGCTTGTAGGAGAAAAGCAAGAGGGGAATTAAGAGGCATCTCATCATTCTTATTTGGAGATATGTTTTGGCCTGAAAAACTGAACATGGGATGATTCTCAAGTTTTCTGTCCAACTTATAGTTTCCATTTTTCCTGCGATATTGTAAAAATCCACTGGGTAATCACAGTTCAACACTATGACGTGTATCACATTCATTCACTCACTCATGTATGTAATGATTCAATACCTGTTGAGCAAGTCCTGTGTGGATGCTGGGAGTAAAATGATAAATTAGACATGGCTCCATACCCACGTTGGCCTCTTTTCAATTCCCACTCGAGTGCCTAACCCTCTACCTTTGGATCACCGAATGAAGAGGAGCCTCTCAATCCAGGGGACAACAGAGACTTCCCTGGTGGTCCACTGGTTAGGACTCTGTGCTTCCACTGCAGGGGGCCCGGGTTTGATCCCTGGTCGGGGAACTAAGATCCCACGAGCCATGTGATGTGGCCAAAAAATAAAAATAAAAAACATAAAAAGGGGGACAGCAACCTGGCTTCCAGAACAGATCACTGGCTTCTAGGCCTCACATGGAGAAGATGGATAGAGAACCATAAAACCTAGGACATGTCTGGAGAGAACAATGGTTATTGTATTTTGGGGAAAGGAACCACGCTATGACACTCGGCTAGGACAACACATGAAAGTACATGCTGAAAATACCTGGGTGGATGGAGGAAGTGATCTCAAATCGGAATTGCAGCTGTCCACTCACATGATCTGTTGGAAGCCTGCGGCCAAGTGTGTAGCTGACCACCCTGTCCCTAGAAGGAAACAAACACCGTCACAGATCTGGTCAATACCTGTCCTCCTAAAGACCACGCAGTGTGCTTTCTGTGTCAGTGGGCAAAGGAGCCCAGCCCAGGGAGGCCCTGCGATTAGGAGGTGGTGATCTGCTCGGGTACCTATGAGATGGTCCTAAGGGAACGATGGGAAAGTACATCTGCTCAACAGCGATGAAAACCTTCAAGAAAATCCTTATCGAATACTCCTAAGCAGGGATCAGGAAACTACAGCCCACGGGCCAAATCTGGCCCATCACTTGTTTCCATAAGGCCATGAGCTTTTTACATTTTTAAATAGTTGGAAAAAAAGCAAAGGAAGAGTAGTATTTTGTGACATGTGAAAATGATACGAAATTCAAATTTCAGTTTCCATAAATAAAAGTTTTATTAGAATGCAACCTTGCTTATTATTAAGTTTACTTCTTGTCTGGGCTGACTTCATGCTACAGTGGCAGAGCTGAATATCTGGGACAGAAACCATATGGCTTATACAGCCTGAAACATTTACTATCTGGCTCCTTATAGAAAGTTTGCCAACCTGTGTTCTAGAGAAAAAAAGAAAAGATATGGATATCCTTTGCTGCTTTTCCTGTGCAGGGTGATATTTTCCAAATATGCCCTTAATAATAGACACTGCCAGCAGCAGATGTGTGCCTTGCGATATCTATCTATCTATCTATCTATCTATCTATCTATCTATCTATCTATATCTAACATCTATGGAAGGATGCTGTCCTGGTTACCAGGGACCCTGTGGAGCGGTTCAGAAAGGGACCTGCTGCAGAACGGAGCAAAGCAAGACTTGTGGGCTGGGTCCACTGGCCCATGACCTCTGATTACACCAACTCCAGGGTCCCACAGAGAGACTCTGAAACTCCACCCTGGACTCTGGCACCATTCCCTCTTCCGACTCAAGGCAATTTTTAATTACTAGGAAGACAATTATCCAGGGAGAAATCAACCTGAAACTTTGCTATTATAGTTTTATCAACAATGCAGCTTCAGCAGAGCACATGGTCCCCTACCTTCGCCTAAACAGGAAGAGTGATTACCTTGGGATATTCAGAAATGAACAAATCCACTCTATCCAATAATAACAAAGACATATTCCCAAACCAGTTGTTACTTAGATAATTCTGTATTCACTCCATTTATTCATTTGTGACATTCAAATAAAAAGATAAGTCACTGGCTGGTAGTGTTTTAATGTTTCTTCCTAGAAAGCACCAGCATTATGAAACAACACATATCCCAGTGATCCACTGACTTCGTATTTCTATTTGGGAAGCCCTGGTTTCATGCCTGGAGTTTCTAGGAAGCCCACTGAATAAAGCATTATATGCAGGGAAAATAGAATGAGCTACAATATTGACCTGGGCCTTGGTCAATATTATGAGGTAGGTCTACTAGGACCATAAGAGATCCTGAACCCCAAACCTCGCCGGAATCAGAGGAGGCCTAAAGACCATCAGACAGTGAGACAAAAATTAAATCGATCACGCTTTGCATTTGTTTTCCACGTTTTCCTTTCCTTTGCTTTCCACTCACTTTATCAACAAATATTTTTTGAGCCTCTCCCAAGTCAAAAGTGCTTCCGGTGATACACAGCAGGTAGTGCATACCGCTGCCTTTAGATAGCTTACATCCAGCCGGGGGCATGAGGCAGGACCACTACATAAAGGGCTCAAGGCAGCGGTGATATTTCCAATGTGAGGCTGAGGCAGGCATGGGTAGAGGACTTGAGGGAGGCAGACAGCCAGGCAGAGAGCTGCGGGCTGCGATGTTACAGGCCAAGGGATTGAGGGAGATTTCTGAGCTTTATTTTAAAATTTTTTTTTTTTTTGGCCGCACAGCATGGCATGGGGGGGTCTTAGTTCCCCGACCAGGGATGGAACCCACGCCCTCTACAGTGGAAGCGCGGAGTCCTAACCACTGGACTGCCCGGGAAGTCCCATGAGCTGCCTTTATTTTATTATTTTTTTTTTATTTTTACGGTACGCGGGCCTCTCACTGTTGTGGTCTCTCCCGTTGTGGAGCACAGGCTCCGGACGCGCAGGCTCAGCGGCCATGGCTCGCGGGCCCAGCCACTCCGCGGAATGTGGGATCTTCCCGGACCGGGGCATGCACCCACGTCCCCTGCATCAGCAGGCGGACTCTCAACCACTGCGCCACCAGGGAAGCCCTGCCTTTATTTTAAAAGGCCTACAGTTTGCTATTTTAAAAATGAACAGTTTGGAATCATTTAGTCTCTATGTGCCACAGACAGCTTTATGTTCTTTAGGTATATTTTTGCTTGTTTGTTTGAGTGGAAAATGCAAACACCTTGTGTGACACACGACTGTAGCTTCGTAAATGTCAACTCCCTTTGGCTTGAGAATTAACACGTGTCTATATGCACACGGCTGCACACACGCTATCAGGTTCTGATTACATGTCCTTATGATAACTGTGAGTGATTCCAAAGTCCTTCTGAAAATCCAAAGAGCTTTAAATTAAGACCCTTGGAAATTCTGCATAATTTTCCTCATTCCTTTGATATCATTCTAAGTATTGCACTGAGGCATATCTATGATCAGAGAGTTAGTGTTTTCAAACATAGTTGCCATTACCTATGGAAATACATATTATGTACAAGGATTTTATCTGGACAGAGTTCAATGAGAACCTGAATGGACACGAATGTAGAAGATACAAAACACAGAAACATATTCTCATATACAACTGAACGATGCAAGCAACATAATTGTGGTTGCACCATAAGGATTCACGCTTTCAAAATTTCATACATATTATCTAGCATTTTCTATAAATACTAGTGTTTTCTAAGGCACTCTGGTCTAGTAACCCAGCATTTCATCTTGTTATGGAAATGTCACAAATGATTAAATCCTACACACAAGACAGGCATATGAATGAAATGTTATCCTTTGTAGTAAAACAAATTTTAATTTCTATCTGTACAGAAAAAATGCTGCATTAAGGGCTTCTTTCACTATAGTGTCTTAGGAATTTTTACTCGCTTGCATAAGTAACCAGTGGTACGCAAACTAGGGGAAAGAGAAGGGTCTGTTTAATTAAATGTTGTAGCTCAACAACATAATTAATGGGAGAAGCCAAGGAAATACAGCACCACCTTTTCAGTTCAAGTCTCTATGAGACTGTATTGTTGCCTCCCTTGGGCCTGGCCTGCTGGCTGTTGCCTAGTGATACTGAGCTCTTGGTCAAGGTTTACCCTATGGCATGTCTTTCCAGGAGTCTCTGAACGGGCATCGACAGCTTCCCCAAGAAGCGCTTGATGATGGGGCGGCTCTTGGCAAACTTGTCCTTCACCTCAATTTCCAGCACATCAGTGGGCAAGGACACAAAGCTGAATTGCTGCAATGAAAAAACATGTGGCATCAATTAATTGCAAGGTGAGAGAGCTGGTCAGTCCCCAGTCCATCTGCTTTGAATGATGTCATTGTCAAACACCCCAGCAGCAATATCTCTATCTATCTATCTAACTATCTATCTCAACCTATCTCTATCTATCTCTCTCAAGGTTTTAGAAATGCTGCGAACCCTGTTTATTCAATAAATGAATAATGGTCACAATGAGATGTCTTCTCAGTGCTTAAAAGTAAGGTCCTTTTCTTTTTTTTTTTTTTTTTGGCCACTTGGCTTGCAGGATCTTAGTTCCCTGACCAGGGATCGAACCTGTGCCCCCTGCAGTGGAAGTGCGGAGTTCTAACCACTGGACTGCCAGGGAATTCCCTAAAAATAAGGTTATCCTTGGAGGTTCAAATAATAAAATCAACTCACTTTAAAGGGAAAGAATGCTACCCAGGCCTCACCATACTTGACTGAAGGTATCAACCTACTTAAAGAAAGAACAAGCAAAACTCACCTATAGTTAAGGAAATGCACTTCAAATCAACAATGCAATACCTTTTTTTTTCATGATTATAATGGCAGAGATTTTTAAAAGTTTGATCATACACCGCCTTCTGGAAAGTGGGAAGGGACAAGAACTCTCACACTGTATTGATGGAAATGCAAATTGATTGGACCCTTGGGACGGGAATTGGTAATATTTTTTGGTATTTAAACTACAAATTGCCTTCAACTCAGAATTCTACTTCTAGGAATTTCCCCTGTGGATTAACTTGTACAAGGGTGCAAAATACACATCTTTTATAAGGATGTTCAATAGAGCATTATGAACAATTACAAAAGGCTGGAAAGATTTAAAATACGCCTACCAACAGGAAACCGGCTAAATGAAGGATGGCAAATTTTTGAAACAGAGAACTCTGCTGCCATTCAAAAGAAATAGGTAAATAAATATGTTCTGACATGAAATGATACCTGACAAATTAAGTGAAAAGAGGCAAGATGTAGAAAAATGTGAAGAGTGGGATTCCGTTTGTATTTTGAGTTGCAGAGAAAATGCCTGGAGGGTACAATCCAAACTGAACTTGAGGATGTGGGCTCATGGTGGGGTTGGTGGGGAGAGAAAGCAGATCTTTTTCCTTCTGTTGTAAACTGTTCATTTTTAAAATAGCATACTGTAGGGCTTTGAAAATAAAGGCGACGACAATTAAAGGCAGACTGTTATCATCAGAAGTTGGCTTGGCTATCAATAAGTGTAGAAAAGGAGAGAGAGGAAAATATTTTCATTGCCCAGCTCAGACTCTCTGGGAGGGGGGAGTTGATTAAAAGTTAGGTTGTGAAACAGCTAAAATATATAACTACTTTCTTTTATTCTGATGAATTCCTAACAGCATTCTTTTCACCTTAGTTGATTTCTAATTTCAGAGGTTAAATATGTCAGGCATACCAGTGTTAATATCCCCTCCATACCAGTCAGTATGGGCTGGGGTATGCTGCAGTAACCACCCAATTCCACATCTCAGTGACTTATGGTAGCAAAGTTTTTTCCTTGCTCACACTGTCATTGTGGGCCGGCAGAGGGCTCTGCTCATTAGTCACTCAGGGAGCCAGACTGATGGAGCAGACACACTCTCTAACACTGCCAGCCACGGTGACAGCAGGAAAGAGAACTCTGGAGGGTTTTCCTCCTGCAAATAAGTATTCACTTTCAAACCCAAGTCTTCGTCACAACTAGACACATACCCCAGCCAATCCTGCCACCCCTAGGGAAGGAGGCCTGTGAGCATCCAGGCTCCCTAACTATCTCGGGTCCCAAACTTCCATTTCTTCTGCCTAGTAATTCCATTCTGAAGTGTACTGTAATGGATCTCCTAACCTAAAAGCTCAACCATAGGCTAGGCACATTGAACAGAATAGTTTATAATTTTCTAAATTACAATAATTTATATTATGATTGTACCTAAATATGCGATTACAATTATAACACATTAAATGACAATAAGATAGAAAATGCTTATTTTCCAATGCTAAGTGACAAGAGCAAGGAACAGGTAGCTCATGATCACAATAATGTGAATGAAATGAATAGAAAAAAGACTGGAAAGAATTACAACAAATTTCAACAGCAGTTGCTTTACCAAGTAAGATTATGTCCCCCATCCATTTCTTTCTGTGATGAACATGTATTATTTTTATAATGAAAAACGTAACCACCTTTAGTAAAACACGAGTATTTCTGGCACTAGCAGCCTGCATGGGACACGAAAGTCAGCTTACTAAGACGTTCTCTGAAACTTGGTGGTAAATCCTGAGCTCTTTTCCTCCCTCCACAAAGACTTCCTTCTCAGCCTCTCTTCACAAATCCACCCCTTCATGGCTGGCATCAACCCCTCCCCACCAGGCCCTTACTTCCATGCTATGGTTACTGGAGTCCATGTAAACTTCCAGCTAGGTCAGGTTCTTCTTTTTTTAAAAAAATTTTTATTGGAGTATAGTTGACTTACAATGTTGTGTTAGTTTCAGATGTACAGCAAAATGAATCAGTTATACATACATATATATATATATATATATATATATATATATATATATATATATATATATATATATATATATATATATATATACACACATTCTCTTTCAGATTCTTTTCCCATATAGGGTACTACAGAACTTGAGTAGAGTTCCCTGTGCTATACAGGTCAGGTTCTTTTAAGAACCAGTGAGCAGCTCAAAAAATATAAAAGTCTGCCTATTCCTGAGCAAGCTATTTGCACCCGTGGGTCTGAGGCCAGGGTGATGAATTTTGTCTGGCTGCTGACCTCGCTCTTACTTTGAGCCCCTGAAGAACTTGCGGAGTGAGGTGGACTTGGCTTTTTTTCCTAGATCTGCACATCTAAGTTCTTGACTTTCTCATGCATGACCTCACTGAACCTCAGCATCTTCAACTGTAGACTAGGAAAAGAAGGTTCATGTTGTGTAAGATTAAACTGCATCTTTTCCTCTCCATTCCTGGTCTATCCAGATTCTACCTGCCCCATCCTCTAATATTTCCTTCTCCTTTTGACTCTTTAATTATTGGACTTCTTTCAAATCTACGACCTTATTTCAGCTGGTCCTTAACAACCAGTAAGTCTGTAAAAGTGATTGTAGTATCCGTAAACCAGGTCCAAATGCCTAGTGCACAGACAAAAGCTACAGTTCTCCTACTACTAATGCCCACTCTGTCTTTCCATCCAGAGGAATGGCCTGGTTAATGGTCAAAAGAAAAATCTGTGACCTATATCTGCACAGGATTAAAAAAAAAAGATGCATTATTGATCCAAGCCCCCGCTCTTTGTGGAATTCTGTCACCTTGCATCCTAGTTCATCTGTGAAAGAAACCAATGTGGCAAATGAAAAAGCCAATCCTGGATCCTTAGGGATGGGAAGTCTGGCCATTTCCCACATCATCCTCCTTGAGGATGCTTGAGAGCATCTCAGGGTAACTGTACTCCATGCTTGGACCAATCAATCAATCACTGTCTCCTTATCTCTGCGTAAGTCATGAAACTATCCTAGATAAAGGAACTCCTGGTGTCTTGAGGGTCAGAGAGTAAAGTTCCATAAGTCACCTTTCCATCAGAACATTAAATTCGGAATTCTCTTTCCTGGCTGCACTTGAGGAACCAACTGTCAGACCTCTTATAATTGGCAACAGTGGCAGGAAGAAAGCTGTATGAGGCCCAATGCTGGGGCATGAGCTGGAATGACACATACAGTATTCTTACAGCATCAATCCTTCTTTTGGTTTTGTCTCAGCACAGGTTGTGGGACTCTTACTTTTGCTTTGGGCCATTGGTACTTAGCCCTGGCTCCCATTAGAATCATCTGGGGAGCTTTAACAAAAATACCCATTACTGAATCCCATCCTTGACTAATTAAATTAGATTCCCTTGGGGGTAGAGCTGGGTACTGGTAGTGTTTCTAGCTTCCCAGATTACAGTGCAACCAGAGTGGAGAATCACAGTTCCCACAGTAATAATCCATTTTAACATAGAATAATCTCATTGTTATAAAAATATTTCTTAGATCAAATCTAAATCTTCCTCTGTGGCCTGAATATTTAGCCCAGTGAGTCATAACATATTCTTCAAATCCCAGCTTAGTAGTACTAAGCTGGGATTATTAAATTATTAAATTTAATAATATTATTAAATTTAATAATATTTATTTTAATAATAATAATTAATAATAATATTTAGTTTTTTGGTCTTGGCATTCTGATTAATAGCAGTAGACGGTAGTGGGCCTCTATCCAATAGATGCCAGTAATACCCTTCTAGTTGTGACAACCAAAAATGACTCCAATCATTGCTCAACGTCTCCTGGGGGCAAAACTGCCCTTGTTGAGAACCACCGATGTAGGCCTACCTTCTTCAATTTTCCAGAGAGATGTCAGACTAGTGTTGCAATATATGGGGGTATCTATTTATTTTGGTTTGCATTGTTACTCAATAGGCCACTTACAGAAATAAGATGCTTTATTTATTTATTATATTCTATCTTGCTTCAGAAAAGACACGGAGTAGATCTTCTATAAACAGAATTTCCGTAAACTGAACTTACTGAAATAAAAACAAAGTAGAGAACCAAAAGAAATATTAAATTAGAAATTATGTTAAATTACGGCAGCAGTTCCATAATGGGCAAGTGAGGCAGAGATCAGGAGAATGTTGGTCATAAAGCAGCCAATGGCTCAGAAGAAGGGAAGGGTTACTTATTCACTCAAAAACACCTCCTGAGCACTGACTCTGAGCTGGGTGCTGGTGACATGGCCACGTCCCTACGAGCTTGCAGTCTTATGCTGCAGGTAGACAATGACAAAACAGCAAGTTCCATGGTAAGAGTCCCCAGAGGCTCAGCCTGATGGACAGGTACAGAGAAGGGGTGGCGATGGTGGTGGGGAGAAGGCTAATGAACAGGTAGAGACAACTTCCCAGAGGAGGTGATGCCTTAACTAAGTCATAACAGTTAAGTAGGCATCAGCTGGATGAAGAAGGTGTGGGAGGAACATTCCAGGGAGAGAGGACACTATTGGCAAAAGGCTGAAGTTCACAGAGTGCACGGGTCCCTTTGGGAAATGTGGGTGCCTCACTGTGTCTGGATCATAGAGGGGGTCAACTTATGAGAGGAAACTGGATAGATAAGCAGGATCCAGCTCACAAACAGCTTCCTGGACAGAGCCTAGACTTATCCCAAAGGCATCTGGGAACAGTGGAACTGAATTATGCAAATGACACACTCAGATGTGCATTTCAGAGACGTCACTGTAGTAGTGCTGAGGAGGTGTCCATAGATGGTCAGGCCAGGAGGCAGACAGACCAGCTGAAACAATGGAGAAGTGAGGAGGAAGCCTGGCAGGGAAGGAGGAAAGGGGTGGCAGATTTGTGGACTGGCTAAATGTCAGTGAGAGCCATGGCATGTGGGAGAGGAAGAGACCTCAAGTTCCCAAGGCTGGATTTGCAAGATTGAGGGCATGTGGATTAATAGCTAGAAGAGAGGGGATGAGTGATTGAATGTCCCAAAGCAATGAAGGTACAGAGTGATGGAAATAGGGGTTGGTTATGGAAGGATATTAGGTTGTAAAGAGACAGCTGGGAAGCCTGTGATGTTTTCACATGATCGAAGGTGTAAGCATTGGAATGGATGGCCGGTGATAAATGGAAGTACAGGTCAATGGGATCGAGCACGTTAAGGAAATTAGGTCATTCATGTGGACTCTGTGATCATCCAGAAGAATGGTTGGTCTTGGGTAGAAAGGGAAGACGGTGCCACAGGTAGAAAGGACGAGTTGTAGCCGAGTAACTAATGGGACCCATTAGTGCCTTGATGTAGCCAAAACAATAAGGACATCAGTGTGAGAGGGGACACTATAATCAAACATGAAGAAATAGTTGTGGGAAGTTTCAGAGAAATGTTCAACATGATTTGGAAAGTATTTTCACTCAGGCATTTAGGGGCAGGTATGATAAAAGATGATCCCAGTCTGAGAGAGCAGAAGTGCAGTTGATTCACTTATGTCCACTCATAAACTTACGGAAGTTGGGAAAGGTTGAGAAGGGAAAAGTGGTAGGGATGGTTGACTTGTTTTGGGTCATGTTACATTCGAAGAGGTAGGAGGATGTTGAGGAGTAAGGCAGGAATACTAACTCGAAGCCAAGACTGGATGCCTGGTGATGTAGGGGAGGAGTGGTCCTAACTGTTGTGTGAAATAGGTCATGATATGCAGTTAGAGGGGCATCTAGTTTTGCCTCTCTTCTCTTGCAGACATAAGGGGAAAATAAAACACCAACTCCATTCACAAGAGGCTGCCTGGTGCGATTCAGCCAACACCATTATTCATTACTAATGAAAGTTAAATGGACTAGGCTTAGCGCTTCCTGTGCAAAGGTTCTCCAAGGAGAAGGAAAGCAGGAAGGAAGTAAACGGAGCATGCAAACTGCAGCTACTCTCCCTTAGAACCTTGCATGGTATGTGACTTTCGATTCAGGTGGCACTATTCATTGAGCTTAAAAATGACACTCAAAAATAGTGCTGCCTAAAGTCAAGGATAACAATAGAAAACAACTTCACTGGCAGAGCAATCATTGAGTCAGGAGCAATGTTTTTCTCTCTCACTAGCAATGTCACAGGGTTTTATATTAAGAGGTGATGCTCTTGGACTCTGGGCATAGGAGACCTACCCCTCCAAGCAGTGCATAGCCTGACTCTACCCCAGGAAGGACATGCCAGAATCCTGTTGAGATGTGAGCCTTGTATCTGCAGAAAATCTAACTGCTTTGAATAATAAAGGCTGCTCTTACAAATCTGTGGTATATGGAAAGTTTACATTTCTTCTTATGCATAAGAACAAGGGAACTGGTCTTGACTGGGCCTCCACCATCTCCGTATCAGGCACTGAGAAAACTCAGCCACAGAAAAGAATATTATTAATTTTATTTGCAGGCACTGCTGTGGCAAAATTAGGCCAAGATTTAGGCTTGGCAGAGTGGGAAGCAAGGTCTGCAAGTGTGTGCTTGTAAATATGTAATGTTATATACTTTTATACTATATATAAAATACATCAAATACAAAAGTATGTATTATACTTACTACTTACATGTATTCTATCTATACCTGTATCTATATCCATATTCTTAACCACAGGCGTCCCTAACCCCCAGACCACATAGCAATACCGGTCTGTGGCCTGTTTGGAACTGGGCTGCACAGTAGGAGGTGAGTGGCAGGGGAGTGAGTGAAGCTTCATCTGTATTTACAGCCGCTCCCCATCGCTCGCATTACTGCCTGAGCTCCGCCTTCTGCCAGCATTATGGAGAGTTGTATAATTATTTCATTATATATTACAATGTAATAATAATAGAAATAAAGTGCACAATAAATGTAATGCGCTTGAATCATCCCAAAACCATGCCCCTCCCTCCCTGGTCCATGGAAAAATTGTGTTCCACGAAACCAATCCCTGGTGTCAAAAAGGTTGGGGACCACATCTACATGTCTAAGTCTTTTGCTTCTGAAGATGATTCATTTCAATGCCTATAAAAAAGGAATAGGATTAGATTACTAGATTGAAAACCAAGAAGACCAAAATTTGCTGTGTGATCATAAGCAACTTAATCAACCTTTCTGTGTCTACTTTATAGTACCCCTAACAGAGAAGAAGCACCATCTGCACAGGCTTTGTGGGTAAATTGTCATCTTCACTGTACAGTTCCTCAAATGCATACCTTGGTCATCCCTGCATGTTCTTTGTACCTTTAGGAGCCTATATCCAATCAGTCATTGAATCTAAACTCTCTAGAGTCTGTTCTCTCCTCCCCACTTCTGCTGCCACTGGCCAATGTCATTCCCTGCCCATGGAATAACTTCTTAACTGGTCTCCCAGTCTTCAGCTTCTCTCTTACAGTGGCCAGTAAAGTTATGTCTCTGAAACACAGATTTGGTCCTTTCATTCTCTTGCAGAATAACTTTCCCTGATTTTTTTCTCACTCACGGGATGAAATCCAGATTTCCCAATGACGCGTTTGGTTCCTGCCAATCTTTCCCCCTTCACTTATTATACTCATTCCCTGGCAACCTCATTTTCTTTCACACATTTTCACAGACTTACTATTTTCCTAGAAGGTGTTCTTTCCCAACTTCCTGGCCATGCCAAACTCCTACTCATCCTTTAAACACCCATTCAAATAAAATTTCTTCTGTGAAGCCTTTTCTGACTTTGGGAACCACCAACAGAGACAGCTGTTTTTTCTTCTGCTTCCATATCTCCTCTATAGTTTTTATCACATTATTTATTTTCTTGTGGTTAATAAGGATGCACACAGAAATGTGTAATTTGAATATGGAAATGAACATTGACAAGAGAGGGAATCAGTGACTGGCTACTCCTGGAGGTATTTCCACCAGAAGTCACATATTGATGCTGCAAAAGTGGAATATAAGACAAGCTTGTGTGTAATCTAAGATGCACTCTCTATGAATGCTAGATTGCAACTTCAGTGCCCAAGCCATTTTAGTTATTGTTCCGGCAGAAAATCTAAGTACTAGATTTTAATAGAAATAGAAAATATGAACAGACCAATCAAAAATACTGAAATTAAAACAGTGATTAAAAAACTCCCAACAAACAAAAGTACAAGACCAGATGGCTTCACAGGTGAATTCTATCAAACATTTAGAGAAGAGTTAACACCTATCCTTCTGAAACTATTCCAAAATATTGCAGAGGAAGGAGCATTCCCAAACTCATTCTATGAGGCTGCCATCATCCTGATACCAAAGCCAAAGATACCACAAAACAAAAGAAAAAGAAAATTACAGGCCAATATCACTGATGAACGTAGACACAAAAATCCTCAACAAAATACCAGCAAACTGAATCCAGCAATATATTAAAAGAATCATACGCCATGGTCAGTTGGGATTTATCCCTGGGATATAAGGATTTTTCAATATCCACAAATCAATCAGTGTGATACACCACATTAACAAATTGAAGAATAAAAACCATATGATCATCTCAATAGATACAAAAAAAAGCTTTTGACAAAATTCAACACCATTTATGACAAGAACTCTCCAGAAGGTGGGCATAGAGGGAACATATCTCAACATAATAAAGGCCATACATGACAAACCCACAGCTAACACCATACTCAACAGTGAAAAGCTGAAAGCATTTACCCTAAGATCAGGAACAAGACAAGGATGTCCACTACTGCTACTTTTAGTCAACATAGGTTTGGAAGTCCTAGCCACAGGAATCAGAGAAGAAAAAGAAATAAAAGGAATCCAAACTGCAAATGAAGAAGTAAAACTGTCACTGTTTGCAGATGACATGACACTATATGTAGAAAATCCTAAAGATGCTACCAGAAAACTACTAGTGCTTATTAATGAATTTGGTAAAGCTGTAGAATTCAAAATTAATACATAGAAATCTGTCATATTTCCATACACTAACAATGAAAGACCAGAAAGAGAAATTAAGGAAACAATCCCATTTACCATTGTATCAAAAAGAATAAAATACATAGGAATAAACCTACCTAAGGAGGCAAAAGACCTGTTCTATAAGGCACTGATGAAAGAAATCAAAGATAAAACAAGCAGGTGGAGACATATACCATGTTCTTGGATTGGAAGAATCAATATCGTCAAAATGACTTTACTACCCAAGGCAATCTACAGATTCAATGCAATCCCTGTCAAATTACCAATAGCAATTTTTTTTTTCAGATCTAGAACAGAAAATCTTAAAATTTGTATGGAAACACAAAAGAACTCAAATGCCAAAGCAACCTTGAGAAAGAAAAATGGAGCTGGAGGAATCAGGCTCCCTGACTTCAGACTATACTATAAAGCTACAGTAATCAAAACAGCATGATACTGGCACAAAGGCAGACTTATAGATCAATGGAACAGGATAGAAAGCCCAGAGATAAACCCATGCACATATGGTCAATTAATTTATGACAAAGGAGGCAAGAATATACAATGAAGAAAAGACAGCCTCTTCAATAAGTGGTGCTGGGAAAACTGGACAGCCACATGTAAAAGAATGAAATTAGAACATTTTCTAACACCACACACAAAAATAAACTCAAAATGCATTAAAGACCTAAATGTAAGACCAGATACTATAAAACTCTTAGGGGAAAACATAGGCAAAACATTGGATCCACCTCCTAGAGTAATGGAAATAAAAACAAAAATAAACAAATGGGAGCTAACTAAACTTAAAAGCAAAGGAAACCATAAACAAAACAAAAAGACAACCCACAGAATGGGAGAAAATATTTGCAAGTGATGCGACCAACAAGGGATTAATCTCTAAAATATACAGACAGCTCATGCAGCTCAATATCAAAAAAGACAAAAAAACAAAAAGCAAAAAAACAAACAACCCATTAAAAAATGGGCAGGAGATCTAAGTAGACATTTCTCCAAAGAAGACATACAGATGGCCAAAAAGCACATGAAAAGATGCTCAACATTGCTAATTATTAGAGAAATGCAAACCAAAACTACACTGAGTTATCACCTCACACTGGGCAGAATGGCCATCATCAAAAAGTCTACAAATAGTAAATGCTGGAGAGGGTGTGGAGAAAAAGGAACCCTCCCTCCTGTTGGTGGGAATGTAAATTGGTACAACCACTATGGAGAATAGTATGGAGGTTCCTTAAAAAACTATAAATAGAGCTACCATATGATCCTGCAATCCCACTCCTGGGCATATATCTAGAGAAAACCATAATTCAAAAAGATACATGCAGCCCAATGTTCATAGCAGCACTATTTACAATAGCCGAGACATGGAAGCAACCTAAATGTCCATTGATAGGTGAATGGATAAAGAAGATGTGGTAATTTTATACAACAGAATATTACTTAGGCATAGAAAAGAAGGAAATAATGCCATTTGCAGCAACATGGATGGACCTAGAGATTATCCTACTAAGTTAAGTAAGCCAAATATGGAAAGACAAATATCATATGATATCGCTTATATGTGGAATCTAAAATAAAATTGATCCAAATGAACTTATATACAAAACAGAAATAGACCCACAGATATAGAAAACAAATTTATGGTTACCAAAGGAGAAAGGTGAGGGGGGATAAATTAAGAGTTTGTGATTAACCTATACACACTACTATATATAAAATAGGTAACCAACAAGGCCCTACTATGTAGCACAGGGAGCTCTACTCAACATTTTTTAATAACCTATAAGGGAAAAGAATCTGAAAAAAATATGTATGTATGTATAACTGAATCACTTTGCTGTACATCTGAAACTAACACAACACTGCAAATCACCTATACTTCAATTTTTAAAAATGCTATTGCACACTTTAAAAAAAATACATCACCATACAAAAAAAGAGTGGAGTAAAAATAAAGACATTTTCAAATATAAAATGACTTTGAGAGTTTACCATCCATAAACTTTCAGGACTTTTTTCAGACACAGGTTACAATTATAATTAGAAGTCAAGACATCAGATTAAGAAAAAGAGATACAGTAGCAATATAAAAAATCATGGTATATACAGACATTCCTTGACTTGCGATGGTTCAACTTAGAATTTTTGACTTTACAATGGTGTGAAAGTGATATGCATTCAGTAGAAACCATACCTTTGATACTCTGTCGTGATGCTGGGCACTGGCAGCCACAGCTCCCACTGGACCACACGGGTGAACAACCCATACACTTACAACCATTCTGTACCCAAACAGTCATTCTGGTTTTTACTTTTAATACAGTATTCAACAAATTACATGAGATATTCATCAATTTAGTATAAAGTAGGCTTTGTGTTAGATGATTTTGCCAAACTGTAGGCTAATGTAAGTGTTCTGAGCACATTTAAGATAGGCTAGGCTAACCTATGAAGTTCAGTAGGTTAAGGGTATTAAATGCATTTTTTAAAATGATGTTATTTTCTTTTAAAAAACCTTTTTATTTAATATTGGAGTATAGTTGATTAATAATGTGTTAGTTTCCAGTGTACAACAAAGTGATTCAGTTATACATATACACGTATCTATTCTTTTTCAAATTCTTTTACCAATTAGGTTGTTACAGAATATTGAGCAGAGTTCTTTGTTGGTTACCCATTTTAAATATAGCAGTGTGTACTTAGATATTTTCAACTTATGATGGGTTTATTGGAATGTAATCCCATCGTTAAGTAAATATCTATCTATCTATCTAATCTACCATTTATCTATCGATATAGATATAGCTTCCACATTTTGGTGTGTATTTTGTATATATTTTTGTGAACAACTTTATGAAAATAGAAAACATAAACAATGGATACTTTCTAGAAAAACAGTTTTAAAGTTGATTCAAGAGAAAATAGAAAACCTGAATAAATCAATAAACCTTTAGGAATTGAACTGATAATCAAACATCTTGTTACCAAATCACTTTATAAGTAAATTTTACCAAAACTCCTTAGAATTCCTTGGAATCTCTATCTTATATAAACTGTTTAAGAAAAAATGAAAATAAAAAAAAGAGACAGCTACACAAATCATTTTCTGAGGATGACATCATTGACACAAACTGTACATGGACATTGTAAGAAAACTAAAGACATCTTAACACAGTTGCAAAAGTCCTAAATAAAATAGCTGCAAATCAAAAATAACATTTTAAAGAAAAACACCGAAGTTTATCTTCCAGGCTGAGTGCTACCTGTGTGACCCCTCCTCTGAGACCAGTAGCCCCCTCCTCCTTGGTCATTCCTTATGTTCTTGCAGAGGGTATGTAAGATGTGAGACATTCATTTTATGTACTTACTTTATTTCATCTTACTTTTTACTCAAAAACTTCTCTGATTTCATTTTTCTCACCTATATTTAAATATATTTTTTCTTGCTGTATTGTATGCATTTCGTATATTTTCAGGAACAAGAAGCGATATGCTGTGTGCCCTCAGATTTGACATTTCCTATGGGAAACGTCAGGTCACTAAGTGACCCGTACCTAAAGAGATGGGCCAACAGTTGAGGCCAGAACCCCTCCTCTTCCCTCCAGCATCAGGCAGCCTATTAAGTAAGAAGACCTCTGCCTCCCCTTTTCCCAATTCTAGCTTCCAATAATGGAGCCATTATCCCTGCAGGAAAAGGTGAGGGGATCCCCAGACTTCTACTATGATTTCATTTCTCTTGAAGGTGCTGGAGTGGGGAGATGGGGAAAAAGAAAAGACTTTGTCTCCTTTCCACTCGAAGACCCTCAAACCACAATCCTGGTCTGTGATGGATGGGAGGAAAAGAGATTTAAACTAGATTTGATTGGATTATAACTAAAAGTGATCAGCAAGTTACAGGATGTGCCCAAGACATCTTTAAGAGATAGTTGAGCATGGCTGAATGCCGTGACTGGAAGAAATTAAAACTGATTATCGTATCACGTCACTGAATTGAGGCAGCTCAATTAAGCAGATTATCTGTCTGTCTGTCTATCTATCTAACTACCTACCTACCTACCTACCCACCAATCTATAGTGTGTAGTTTGGCAGGCATATAAAATATCTGCTTCTCAAATATTCTCTTGGTTATTTTAGCTGGGTTTGAAAGCTTATTGCTAACTTAATCATTATGGATCTACTGTTCCATATTATCTGTGGGCTGCACAATATTCCCTTTTAATTACACTGTAAGTCATTGGACTTGTACTGTATTTCTTCTGTCTGTATGTTTCTCTCACAAATATACTAAGTTATACCCATATCCGTTAAATGCCTCGTTTAAATGTAATGTTCTTTCAGCCAAAGTTGGATACAGCCTAAATGCTTACCGTAAGCTTTTTACAAAAATAAACAAAATCTCAGAAAATATGAGATTAGCTAATTAATCATGGTATTACTATAAAAATAATTTTGTAATATATGAAATCAATAACCTAAACAAAAATTCAGTCATTACGAAATTGCAAATTAAAGTCATTGATAATATGACAAGAACTCTACTGATTTTCCCTGATATTTTTAACTTAAAAATGCTGTTGTTTATATTGGCTTTTGTTCATATTTCTTTATTAACTTTATTCTAGGCTAATTATCCAAAGCACTGAGAAAAGCTGAGAAAGCTAAATAGATTAAAGCCTGATGTAACTCGAGATTTTCCACTGGGTACAGCCATTACTTCCTGCAAGACAATCCTGATGGAGAAAAAGATGAGAACCTACTAATAGACCCCCCAGAAGGATGGAATCATAGTCAGAAAAGGGCCTTGCTGAAGTGGAATTTCTGCTGTGTAAGGAAAGCGCGTCCAAAGGATTTGGCCATTTCTATGACTTAATCCCCATTGGCTATTTCTTTTTCATTCTTTAAATGTGGTCCGTTTGTGTAGATATGCCAAGGGCAACTGCATACCACCTCTGAAATTCCCTGGATCGTCTCCCACCTGCCTGCCCCATCGTTCCTGAACCTTGTCTCTCCTGGTTCCTAAATCCTCCTCTTTGGCTCATCTGTGCTTGGTTTCTATTTTTCTCAAGACTGCATGCTCAGAAATGCACTAGATTGGTTCTCCCTGACTCTAGCCCTACCTTTGGTTTTTGGTATCAGCCAAAACAGGATGTCGCTTCTGGTGCTGGTCTTTAGCTTAACAAATTTCAGTCAATGAGAGACGCACTACCCAGCTCTGATTTGCAGCGTTTGCCAGTTTTCTTGGTGTAAATACTCACACCTTGGCTGACTCCACTAAATGTGGAGCTGGGAAGAGATGTGCGTGGTGGCTCCTGGGAGCCCACATGAGTCGCCTCCGGCACACCACTGGCCCCATGGATGGCGTCCTAAGCCAACCCCTCACCCAGTTCACTCTATACCTCCATGAGAAATTAGGAGGCACTTGGTTTTACTGCTGCTCTCAGAACCTCCGCTTCCATCTTATTTCTTCAGAGACTGCAAAATGATGCTAACAGACAAGTACAAAGAATACTTTAGCCAATGGACATCAAACTGTGTGTCTCTCTGAGTCCTAGGTTCAGTGGCAGGCATCACCTGGGAACCAGAGGCAGTACCACTGGAGTAGCGTGCCTTATGTTTTTAAGTTGGTGTTCCATTCATGAGTTCCTTTCATAAGAGTTTAGCCAATGGAAGAAATGATTTGGTGCTTAGGTGATGGTTGTCTATATCAAGGAACTTCAAGACTCTTTTTTTCTTTTTTTAAAACTATTGTCCTGGGGCAGGGCTGCTGGTTAGGGCTTCCTGCACACTCACTGCCGTGCCAGCTTTGCATGCTGAAGAATGCTTTTCTTCCATAAAAATGAATTTTGGGTTTATGATCCTGTTTCCCTTGTCCAGGTCAAAGTGCAATTTAATTTCTGATTAAATTACTTCTTAATTTCTCATCAATCAGGACAGAAGTTAACAATCTATTTCAAACCAATCAGTTTGGTTAAAGCTCATTAGGGTTGGCTTATTACAGTAATCATTTAGCAATTGTGCTTATTTCTGGGGATCAAGGGCCTCGGCCAGGCACCTGTATTTATCTCTAGAGGATGGGGGTGCTTTTAGCCTAAGCTGGTCTGCTTGCTCTGCTCAGTCAATCAGGTTTTGGCAATTTCCCCACCCAGTAGGTCTCATTCTTATTTACTCATGATGATGTGGGGATGATTAAATGTGATAACTCTGGTAAACAACTTATTATTACTGGCTATATAGAAGAATACTCTAAGCCTGACCCTTGTGGGTTTATGCTCATGCTTGACTCAAGTTGTCAGGGCAGTGGCTTGTGGTTTGGTTAACTGTACGGTAATGTCTGGGTTATTTTATTTATTTATTTTTTTTAACATCTTTATTGGGGTATAATTGCTTTACAATGGTGTGTTAGTTTCTGCTTTATAACAAAGCGAATCAGTCATACATAAACACATGTTCCCATATGTCTTCCCTCTTGCGTCTCCCTCCCGCCCACCCTCCCTATCCCACCCTGTCTGGGTTATTGGTGTCTACTCACAGCCAGTCCCAGCACTAGAAGCTGCCCTGATCTACCTGCACTGTTGTTCTTCTCACATACCAGAGCCCTATTTTAAGTGCACTGTAGCTGGGGGATACTGAAGGGACCCAGTAGATGAAAGTGAGTAATAACAGCTAACTAAAGTTACATCTACACTTCTCCATATTCACTGCCACTGTTCTGGTCCAAGCTTCAATATCTCCCACCTAGTTTCTTCCACTGCCTCTTCTCTGATGCCCTTTCTCCACCTACGTGCCCACACCCCTCACCATGCATCAGCAGCACAAGAGTCTTATTTGTTTCACATCTCACCAGCATTAGATATTGATCTTCTTCATTTTAGTCATTCTGGGGGATGTGCAGTGGTATCACAACAGTATCTTTAATTTTTACTCCTGGATGACCAATTAAGTTGAGCATCTTTTTATATATTTATATTGGCATTTGGACATCCTCCTCTGTGAAGTGCCTGTTCAAGTCTTTGGTCCATTTTTCTGTTAGTTTTTGCCCTTTTCTTTTGGATTTGTAGGGGTAGTAGGGGTAGTATGTGCATTCTAGATACTAGTTCTTTGCTATCTAGAAATAGCTCAATATTTTCTGTGGCTTGCTCCCAATGTAGAGTTTTGATGAACAGACATTCTGAATTTTAATGTCATCCAATGAATCAATCTTTTATTTTATGGTTAATGTTTTCTGCGCTCAATTTAAGAATTTTTGAGGGAGGGATCAAGATGGTGGAGGAGTAGGACGTGGAGTTCTCCTTCTCCCACATATACATAAAAAATACATCTACACATGGAATGACTCTCACAGAACATCTACTGAATGTTGACAGAAGACCTCAGACTTCCAAAAGGGCAAGAAAATCTACATGTAACTGGGTGGGGCAAAAGAAAAAAGAAAAAAAAAAAGAGAAAGGAATCGAGACAGGACCTGTGGCTCTGAGGGAGCTGTGAAAGAGGAAAGAGGAAAGTCCCCTCACTGGTGGGGACTGAGGGGGAGCTTTGGAGCCTTGGAGAACACAGCAACAGGTGTGCTGAGGGAAAAGTGGAGAGAGACATGCAGAGAGGGTCAGTGCTGACCAGCATTCCCCGGTCTGAGATGCTTGTCCGCTCAGTCCTCTGGGGTAGGTGGGGGCTGGGTACTGAGGCTCAGGCTTCAGAGGTCAGACCTTGGGGAGAGGACTGGGGTTGGTGAAAACAGCCTGAGGGGCTAGGGTGTGGTGCTCCACAACTGAGGGAGTCTGGGAAGAAGTCTGGGCCCACCAGAGAGGCAAGGTGCCACTGTTGGGAGGCACACAAGGAGAGGGATGGGTCCACTATAGGCCACTTTCTCCTGGCACTTAAGGTGGCAGGGCACTGCCTACACGAGTTCCAGGGGCAGGCAGGAGCTGCTGTTCCCATCTTGGACTCCAGAGGCAGGCTCGGGCTGCTGCTGCTGCTGCAGAGGGTCCTATGAGCAGGTGCTGGTCACTGCCCCCACCTTCCCAGAAGCCGGCACATTGTGCCACTGCTGAGGGTCCCGTGACCCAGTACCAACCACTTCTTCCTCCTCCCCGGGGGCATGCAACCCACTGCAGCCACTGCAGAGGGACCTGTGACCTGACTGGAAGTCAACTGCTGCCCCTGCCTTCCTGGGAGCCCCGTGCAAGCCGTGTACCTGCACACCTGCGTGCCCCCTATCAAGGGGATAAAAGCCAGCACACACTGAGGAAAGAGATGGCAAGCATCCAAACCAAAAACAGCCCTCATGCCAAAGAAATATTAAATGCACACAAGCTGCACAGGGACGCTCCTGCTTATAAATAGCCCTCCAAGACTACAGTAGATAATTGTTTCTCCTAAACTCACAGACTAAGAGAAATATAAACAAAATGAAGAAGCAGAGGAACCACTCTCAGCTAAAAGACCAAGAAAATCCCCCTGAAGGTACAAACAATGAAACAGACCTCCTCAGTCTAACAGACACCAAGTTCAAAAAGAAGGTAATGAAAATACTGAAGGAATTAAGAAAGGCTGTCAACAGAAATGCAGAGTACTGTAAAAAGGAACTAGAAATTATAAGGAGGAGCCAAGAAAAATTACAAAATTCATTTGCCAAGACGAAAGCTGAGCTCAAGGCAATGAAGAGCAGAATGAATAAAATTGAAGAAAGAATAAGTGATCTGGAAGACAGACTAATGGAAATTACCCAATCAAAATAGCAGACAGAAAACCAAATGAGAAAAAAATGAGAGTAATATAAAATACCTGTGGGATAATATAAAGTGGGCCAATCTATGCATAATAGGGATTCCAAAAAGAGAAGAAAGAGAAAAGGGTATTGAGAATGTATTTGAAGAAATTCTGGCTGAAAATTTCCCATACCTAAAGAAGGAAACAGATATCCCGATACAGGAAGCACAGAGGGTCCCAAACAAGATGAACCCAAACAGACCTACACCAAGACATTTTAAATAAAAGTGGCAAATGTTAAAGATAAAGAGGATTCTAAAGGCAGCAAGAGAGAAACAAAGAGTTCATTACAAGGGAGGCCCCCATGGGCTATCAGCTGATTTCTCTACAGAAACACTGCAGGCCAGAAGGGAGAGGCAAAAAATATTCAAAGTCTTGAAAGAGAAAAATCTGTAACCTAAAATACTCTACCCAGCAAGATTATCATTTAGAATAGGAGGAGAAATAAAGAATTTCTCAGACACGCAAAAACTAAAAGAATACAGCAATACTAAATGTGTCATAAAGAAATAGTGAAAGGTCATCTCTAAAGAGAAAAGAAGCAAGAAGAAATAGGAAGGAGGAAATCCCAATTGGAAAGTAAATCTCGTAAATTAGCCAGTATACAGATAAAAAAGAAAAAAAACCTATTTGTGAAAGCAATGATAAACACAAGGAACAGCAAAAGACTAAACATAAAAAGGGACATCAAAATCATAAAATGTGGAGAAGGAGAGTATGCAAATGCAGATTCTTTTTCTTTATTTTAGAATGTGTTTGAGCTAATATGACTATTAGTCTGAAGAAAGCAGATATAGGAAGGGGTTAACATATTTGAAAAATAGGGCAGCCACAAATCAAAAACATACAACAGACTCACAAAAAGCTAAAAGAAGAGAACACAAGCATAAAATAAAAGGAAATCATCAAACCATAAAAAGAAAAAGAAAGGAACAAAGAAGAAACAAAGAATCAACTGGAAAACAAGGTTTGAAATGGCAATAAATACATATGTATCAATAATTACTTTAAATGTCAATGGAGTGAATGCTCCAATCAAAAGACATACAGTGACAGACTGGATAAAAAAACAGGAGCCTACAATATGTTGCCTACAAGAGACCCACCTTAGGGCAAAGGACACACATAGATTGAAAGTGAGGGTATGGAAAAAGATATCTCACGCAAACGGAAATGACAAGAAAGTGGGAGTTGCAATACTCATATCAGACAAAATAGACTTCAAAGCAAATACTATAAAGAAAGATAAAGAAGGACACTATATAATGATAAAAGGATCAATACAAGAAGAGGATGTGACACTCATCAACATATATGCACCTAATAAAGGAGCACCCAAATACTGATACATAAAACAAATACTAACAGACATAAAGGGAGAAATCGACAGGAATACAATAACAGTAGGAGACTTTAACACCCCATTCACATCAATGGACAGATCTTCCAGACAGAGAATCAATAAGGCAACAGAGGTCCTAAATGATATAATAGAACAGTTAGACTTAATTGATATTTTCAGGACACTACATCCAAAAAACAAGAATATACATTCTTTTCAAAGGATTGACCACATATTAGGCCACAAAACTAACCTCAACAAATTTAAGAGTATAGATATTATTTCAAGCATCTTCTCTGACCACAACGGCATGAAACTAGAAATCAACCACAGTTAAAGAAATGAGAAGAAAATGATTATGTGGAAACTAAACAACATGCTACTAAAAAACCAATGGGTCAATGAGGGAATCCAAAAGGAAATAAAAAAATACCTTGAGACAAACAACAATGAAAACACAACCATATAAAATCTATGGGATGCAGCAAAAGCAGTTCTTAGAGGGAAGTTCATAGTGATACAGGCCTTCATGAAAAAACAAGAAAAATCTCAAGTAAACAACCTAACCTACCATCTAAAAGAATTAGAAAAAGAAGAACAAACAAAACCTAAAGTCAGCAGAAGGAAGGAAATTAGAAAGATCAGGGAGGAATAAACAAAATAGACATTAAAAAGACAACAGAAAAAAATCAACAAAACCAAGAGCTCATTCTTTGAAAGGGTAAACAAAATTGACAAGCCTCTGGCCAGGCTCACCAAGATGAAAAGAGAGACCCCAACTAAACAAAATAAGAAATGAAGAAGGAGAAATCTCAACTGATACTGCAGATATACAAAAAAAGTAAGAGAATACTATGAACAATTATAGGCCAACAAAGTTGACAACCTAGAAGAAATGGGCAATGTTCTACAAACATACAGCTCACCAAAGTTGAACCAAGAAGAAAAAGATAGTCACTGTTTGCAGATGACATGATAATATACATAGAGAATCCTAAAGATGCTACCAGAAAACTACCAGAGTTAATCAATGAATTTGGTAAAGTAGCAGGATACAAAATTAATGCACAGAAATCTCTTGCATTCCTATACGCTAATAATGAAAAAATCTGGGAGAAATTAAGGAAACACTCCCATTTACCACTGCAGCACAAATAATAAAATACCTAGGAATAAACCTTCCTAAGGAGACAAAAGACCTGTATGCAGAAAACTGTAAGATACTGATGAAAGAACTTAAAGATGACACAAACAGATGGAGAGATACACCATGTTCTTTGTTTGGAAGAATCAACATTGTGAAAATGACTGCACTACCCAAAGCAATCTACAGATTCAGTGCAATCCCTATCAAACTACCAATGGCATTTTTCACAGAACTAGAACAAAAAACTTCACAATTTGTATGGAAACACAAAAGACCCCGAATAACCAAAGCAATCTTGAGAAAGAAAAACAGAGCTGGAGGAATCAGGCTCCCTGACTTCAGACTATACTATACAGCTGCAGTAATTAAGACAGTATAGCACAAAAACAGAAATACAGATCAATGGAACAGGATAGAAAGCCCAGAGATAAACCCACGCACACACGGTCGCCTTATTTTTGATAAAGGAGGCAAGAATATACAATGGAGAAAAGACTGCCTCTTCAATAACTGGTGCTGGGAAAACTGGACAGCTACATGTAAAAGAATGAAATTAGAACACTTCCTAACACCATACACAAAAATAAACTCAAAATGGATGAAAGACCTAAATGTAAGGCCAGACACTATACAACTCTTAGAGGAAAACATAGGCAGAACACTCTTTGACATAAATCACAGCAAGATCCTTTTTGACCCACCCCCTAGAGAAATGGAAATAAAAACAAAAATAAATGAATGGGACCTAATGAAACTTAAAAGCTTGTGCACAACAAAGGAAACCATAAACAAGATGAAAAGACACCCCTCAGAATGGGAGAAAATATTTGCAAACGAAGCAACTGACAAAGGATTAAGCTCCAAAATATATGAGCAGCTCATGCAGCTCAATATCAAAAAAACAACCAACCTAATCCAAAAATGGGCAGAAGATCTAAATAGACATTTCTCCAAAGAAGATATACAGATTGCCAACAAACACATGAAAGGATGCTCAACAACACTAATCATTAGAGAAATGCAAATCAAAACTATGAGGAGGTATCACCTCACACTCGTCATAATGGCCATCATCAGAAAATCTACAAACAATAAGTGCTGGAGAGGGTGTGGAGAAAAGGGAACCCTCTTGTACTGTTGGTGGGAATGTAAATTGATACAGCCACTATGGAGAACAATATGGAGGTTCCTTAAAAAACTAAAAATAGAACTACCATATGACCCAGCAATCTCACTACTGGGCATATAACCTGAGAAAACCATAATTCAAAAAGAGTCATGTACCACAGTGTTCATTGCAGCACTATTTATAACATCCAGGACATGAAAGCAACCTAAGTGTCCATCGACAGATGAATGGATAAAGAAGATGTGGCACATATATACAATGGAATATTACTCAGCCATAAAAAGAAACGAAATTGAGTTATTTGTAGTGAGGTGGATGGACCTGTCATACAGAGTGAAGTCAGTCAGAAAGAGAAAAACAAATACCATATGCTAACATATATATATGGAATGTGAAAAAAAAAAAGGGTTCTGATGAACCTAGGGGTAGGACAAGAAGAATGGACTTGAGGACATGGGGAGGGATAAGGGTAAGCTGGGAAGAAGTGAGAGAGTAGCACTGACATATATACACTACCAAAGCTACCAACCACTAGCTAGTGGGAAGCAGCTACATAGCATGGGGAGATCAGCTCAGTGCTTTGTGACCGCCTAGAGGGGTGGGATAGGGAGGGTGGGAGGGAGACGCAAGAGGGAGGGGATATGGGGATATATGTATACATGTAGCTGATTCACTTTGTTATACAGCAGAAACGAACACAACACTGTAAAGCTATTATACTCCAATTAAGATGTTAAAAAAAAGAAATAGATAATTTGAACAAACCAATCACTAGAAGCAAAATAGAATCTGTGAAAAAAAAAAAAAAAAACTTCCTGCAAACAAAAGCCGAGGACCAGATGGCTTCACAGGCAAATTCTACCAAACACACAAAGAAGAACTTATACCAATTCTTCTCAAACTCTTCCAAAAGACTGAAGAGGAGGGAACACTCCCAAAGACATTCTGTGAAGCCACTATCACCCTGATACCAAAACTAGACAAAGATACCACCAAAAAAGAAAATTACAGGCCAATATCTTTGATGAACATAAATGCAAATATTCTCAACAAAATATTAGCAAACCAAATCCAACAACACATAAAAAAGATCATACACTGTGACCAAATGAGATTCATCCCAGGTTCACAAGGATGGTTCAATATATGAAAATCAATGTAGTACACCATATTAACAAAAGAAAAGTCAAAAACCACATCATCATCTCAAGAGATGCAGAACAAGCATTGGACAAAATTCAACATCCATTCATGTTAAAAGCTCTTACCAAAATGGGAATAGAGGGAACATATCTCAACATAATAAAAGCCATTTATAACAAACCCACAGCCAATATAATACTCAGTGGTGGAAAGCTGAAAGTCTCCCTGCTAAAATCTGGAACAAGACAAGGATGTCCCCTCTCACCACTTCTCTTCAACATAGTATTGGAAGTCCTAGCCACAGAAATCAGACAAGAAAAAGAAATAAAAGGTATCCAAATTGGAAGGGAAGAGGTAAAACTGTCACTATATGCAGATGACATGACAACCCTAAGCACGCCACACAAAAACTACTAGATCTAATAAATGAATCCAGCAAAGTAGCAGGATACAAGATTAATATTCAGAAATTGGTTGCATTTCTTTACACTAACAATGAAATATCAGAAAGGGAATGTAAGAAAACAATACCTTTTAAAATCATACCAAAAAAACCCCCCAAAACAAAACAAAAGCTAGGAATAAACCTGACGAAGGAGGTGAAAGACATATACACTGAGAACTATAAAACATTAATAAAGGAATCTGAAGAGGATTCTAAGAAATGGAAAGATATCCCATGCTCTTGGATTGGCAGAATTAATATTTTTAAAATGGCAATATTACCCAAAGCAATCTACAGATTTAATGTGATCCCTATCAAATTATCCATGACATTTTTCACAGAACTAGAAAAAATAATCCATAAATTTATATGGAACCATAAAAGGCCCAGAATTGCCAGAGCAATCCTGAGGGAATAAAAAAACAAAGCAGGAGGCATAACTCTTCCAGACTTCAGACAATACTACAAAGCTACAGTAATAAAAACAGTGTGGTATTGGTACAAAAACAGGCATACGGATCAATGAAACAGAATAGAGAGCCCAGAAGTAAACTCACACACTTACGGTCAGTTAATCTTCAACAAAGGAGGCAATAATACAAAATGGGAAAAAGATAGTCTCTTCAGCAAGTGGTGCTGGGAAAGTTGGACAGCTGCATGTGAATCAATAAAGTTAGAATACACCCTCAAACCATGCACAAAAATAAACTCAAAATGGCTTAAAGACTTAAAATTAAGACATGGCACTATAAAACTCTTAGAAGATAGCACACGCCAAACATTCTCTGACATAAATTGTACAAGTGTTTTCTTAGGTCAGTCTCCCAAGGCAATAGAAATAAAAACAAAAATAAACAAATGGGACTTAATCAAACTTACAACCTTTTGCACAGCCAAGGAAACCATAAAAAACAAACAAACAACAAAAAAAGAAAAGACAACCTACGGAATGAGAGAAAATATTTGCAAATGATGTGACAGACAAGGGCTTAATCTCCAAAATATACAAGCAGCTCATACAGCTCAACAACAAAAAAAACAAACAACCCAATCAAAAAATGGGCAGAAAACCTTAATAGATATTTCTCCAAAGAAGACATACAGAAGGCCAGTAGCCACATGAAAATATGCTCAACATCACTAATTATTAGAGAAATGCAAATCAAAACTACAGTGAGGTACCACCTCACACTGGTCAGAATGGCCATCACTAAAATGTCTATAAATAAAAAATGCTGGAGAGAGTGTGGAGGAAAGGGAACCCTCTTACACTGTTGGTGGGAATGTAAGTTGGTACAATCACTATGGAAAACAGTATGGAGGTTCCTCAGAAAAGATCCAGCAATCCCACTCCTGGGAATATACCTGGACAAAACTATAATTCAAAAAGATACATGCATCCCCATGTTCACAGCAGCACTGTTCACAATAGGCAAAACATGGAAACAACCTAAGTGTCCATAGACAGATGAATGGATAAAGAAGATGTGGTACATATATACAATGGGATACTACTCAGCCAAAGGCAAAAGAATGAAATAATGCCATTTACAGCAACATGGATGCAACTAGAGATTATCATACTAAGGGAAATAAGTCAAAAAGAGAAAGACAAATACCATATGATATCATTTATATGTGGAATCTAAAACATGGCACAAATGAACCTATCTACAAAACAGAAACAGACACATAGACATAGAAAACAGACTTACGGTTGCCAAGGGGGAGGGGGGGAGCGAGAGGGACGGACTAGGAGTTCTGGGTTGGTGATGCAAACTATTACATTTAGAATGGATAAACAACAAGGTCCTAATGTGTAGCATGGGGAACTATATTCAATATCCTGCAATAAACCATAATGGAAAAGAATACAAAAAAAAATGTATACCTGTGTATAACTGAGTCACTTTGCTGTGCAGCAGAAATTAGCACAACATTGTAAATCAACTATACTTCAATTAAAAAAAAAGAATATCTTGCCTTCCACAATTTATGAAATATCCTTATATGTTTTGTTATGAATTAGAAATCAATTATTGTTATATTAATTATTGTTATTTCATAAATAGATTTACAATCTATTTGGAATGAATTTTTGTATATCTTGTGAGACTGCATTCAAAGTTCATTTGTTTTATATATGGATAGCAAACTGACCCAATTCCAAGTTTTGAACAAGCCATCCTTTCCTTACTTCATTGCAATATTACCATTGTCATAAAACAATAACGATATGTGTGTGCATCTACTGGATTATAATCAATTCTATTACCTGTTTGTCTATTATGTGCCAATGCTGTACCATCTTAATTCTTACAGCTTTGTATGTGTTGTGACATCTGGTAGTGTAAGTCCTTCTGCTTTTTTTCTTCAAGATTCTCTTGCCTACTCTTAATCTTTTTCATTTCTATATAGATTTTAGAATTAGCATGTCAAATAACATTAAATATACCTCTTAGGATTCTGATTGATACTTCATTGAATTTACAGATCAATCTGAGGAAGAACTGACACCTTAACAATTTGAATTTTCTAAGCCTTGAACATATAATATCTCTCCTTTTATTTAGACTGCTTTTAATTTTCATAGAAATGTTGTAGTGTTCAATATGGATATTTCCACATTTTTTGTTAGATCTATTCCTAGGTATTTGATGTTTTCTGATGCAATTGTAAATGGTATCTTTATTTATTTATTTATTTATTTTGTGGTACGTGGGCCCCTCACCGCTGTGGCCTCTCCCATTGTGGAGCACAGGCTCCGGATGTGCAGGCTCAGCAGCCATGGCTCACGGGCCCAGCCGCTCCGTGGCATGTGGGATCTTCCCGGACCGGGGCACGAACCCACGTCCCCTGCATCGGCAGGCAGACTCTCAACCACTGCGCCACCAGGGAAGCCCCAATGGTATCTTTAAATTGTTTAAAATTTCTATTTGCCTAGAGAAATGCAATTTACATTGATCTTTATTTATTTAGTGACATCACTAAATTCACATATTAATTTGAATAGTTTGTTGATTCTTTTACACTGTTCACTTATACAACAATGTTATTTGGAAGTAAGCACAGTCTTCCTTTCCACTTCTGATGTATTTTACTTATTTATTTTTGCCTTATTGCATTGGCTGGGATCGCTAGTACATTATTAAATCCCAGTGGCTAAAGGGTGTATCCTTGTCTTGCTCTCAGTTTCAAGGAAAAGTATTTCAACATTTTATCAAGTATGATGTATGCTGTGGATTTTATTCTTATTCTTCTTATTATTATTTTTTTGCAGTACACGGGTCTCTCACCTGTGGCCTCTCCCATTGTGGAGCACAGGCTCCAGACGCGCAGGCTCAGCGGCCATGGCTCATGGGCCTAGCCACTCCGCGGCATGTGGGATCTTCCTGGACTGGGCCACAAACCCGTGTCCCCTGCATTGGCAGGCGGACTCTCAACCACTGCGCCACCAGGGAAGCCCTATTCTTATTATTTTTATTATTTAAAATCCTGTATTGGATTGAAGAAGTTCCCTTTTATTTTCTAGTTTTCTGAGAGTCCTTAAAAATAAGGAATGGATATTAAATTTTATCAACTATTTTTTCTGGATCTACTGAAATAAACATACAATATTTTTCCTTATGTTGTCAATGTGGTTTCTCTTATTGACTTTAAGTTTATACTTTAATAGGACACATAAAGAACAGAAGACAGACAACTATTGTTACTTGCTTTTAAAAAAGTCCAAATACTGGCAATGTCTAGAAAAACGTACAAGAATTGTTTGTAATTGTTATACAGTTGAACTATGGGCACTTGTTCACTGAAACAAGAAACTGACATGGAATAAGTTCTCCATATTTGGGGGTTTTGACCTGAATGAAGCTATAGTCACTGTAACAGTGGTACAGAGCAGATAAAACTCCAATAAAAATTCTATCATCTTTTTGGCTGGAAGATCCAGGCAAAGGAGCCCAGGGAAACTGGTGTTACCAGAGAATGAAAGTGGAACACTAGAAAGAAGAGAGGCAAATTCTGTATATAAACTCAGCCCAAGTTTCTGGCCAATCCCAGAAACATAAAAGCAGAGGGCAAATGAAGCCAGCTTGCATTTAGGGCTTAAAGAACTGAACTGTGATCTGAGCTACTGCTTACCATATGCATGAAAATGTGAGCTCAAGCCATATTAATTCAATACTCTTTGAAGCAATATAACAAAATGCAGAATCTCTTCAACATGGCATTCAATGTTCAAGATATCATCCAGAATTACTCAGCATATGAAGAATCATAAAATGTAATCCACATCATAACTACCAAAGTCAGTAGCTTATCTTAGGGTTAATTCTTGCTGTTGTATATTTTATTAGTTTGGACAAATGTATGACTTATATCCATCATTATAATATCACACAGAGAATTCTGACTTTCCCCAAAGTCCTCTGTGCTCTGCCTGTTCATCTTTCCCCTCCATAAACCCCTGGAATCAACTCTTTTTACTGTCTCCATAGTTTTGTCCTTTTTAGAATGTCATATAGTTGCAGTTATACAGTCTGTAACCTTTTAAGATTGGCTTCTTTCACTTAATATGCATTTAAGGTTCCACCATGTCTTTTCATGGCTTGATAGCTCTAAATAATATTCCACTGTCTGGATATAAAACAGCTTATTTATCCATTCAACTGCTAAGGACATATTGGTTGCTTCCAAGTTTTGGCAATTATGAGTAAAGCTTCCATAAACATTCATGTGCAGGCTTAATGTGGACATAAGTTTTCAGATCCTTTGGGTAAATACCAAGGAGTTAGACTGCTGGATCATATGGTATAAGAGTATGTTTAGCTTTTCAGAAACTGCAAAACTGTGTTCCAAACTGGCTGTACCATTTTGTATTCCTGCCAGCAACGTATGAGAGTCCCTGTTGCTCCACAGCTTCATCAGAACTTGGTATTGTCAGTGTTCTGGATTTGGGCCATTCTAATAGGTGTGTAGTGGTATCTCATTATTGTTTTTATTTGCATTTCCCTGATGACATATGATGTGGAGCATCTTCTCATATGATTATTTGCCATCTGTATATTTTTTGGTAGTCTGTCAGGATTCTTGGCACATTTAAAAAATTAGGGTGTTTGGTTTCTTATTGTTGAGTTTTAAGAGTTTTTTGTATATTTTGGATAATGTTCCTTTACCAGATGTTTCTTTTGCAAATATTTTCTCCCACTCTATGGCTTTACCTCTAATTCTATTGATATTGGCTTTCACAGAGTAGAAGTTTCAATTTTAACGAAGTCCAGTTTATAAGTTATTTCTTTCATAGACTGTGTTTCTGATGTGGTACCTAAAAAGGCATCATCCTACCCAAGAAACCACCCTACCCAGGAAACCCATCTAGGTTTCCTCCTGTGTTATATTCTAGGAGTTTTATAGGTTTTCATTTTACCATTAAGTCTATGATCCATATTGAGTTAATTTTTGTGAAGAGTGTAAGGTCTACGGCTAGATTCATTTTCTTTTCATGTGGATGTCCAGTTGTTTCAGCTCCATTTGTTAAAGAGATTTTCTTTTCTACATTATATTGCCTTTTGCTCCTTTGTCAAAGATCAGTTGACTATAAGGGGGTCTGTTTCTGGGCTCTCTATTCTGTCCCATCGACCTATTTGTATGTATGTACATACGTATTTATTGGCAATACCACATTGTCTTGATTACTGCAGCTTTATAGTAAGTCTTGAAGTTGGGTGGCATCAGTTCTACAACTTTGCTCTTCTCCTTCAATAATGTGTTGGCTATTCTGGGTCTTTTGCCTCTCCATATAAACTTTAGAATTAATTTGTCAATACTATAAAAATAACTTGCTAGGATTTTGATTGGGATTGCCTTGAATCTGTAGATCAAGTTGGGAAGAACTGACATCTTTACAATATTATCTTCATATCTATGAAGATGGAATATATCTCAATTTATTTAGTTCTTTTATTTCATTCATCAGTTTTGTGGTTATCCTCATAGAGATCTTGTACACATCTTGATAGATTTATACCTAAGTATTTCATTCATATATTTTTAATTTCAAGTTCTATTTGTTCACTGTTGGTATATAGAAAAGCAATTGACTTTTCTATATTAGCCCTGTACATTGCAATTTTGCTATAATCAGTTATTAGTTCCAGGAGTTTTCTGTTGATTCTTTTGGATTTTCTAAATAGACAATCATATAATCTGTGAAAAATTTTAAGTCTTCATTCCTAATCTATATACCTTTTATTTCTTTTTCTTGCCTTGTTCCATTAGCAAGGATTTCCAGTACAATGTTGAAAAGGAGTGGTGAGAGGGTACACTGTTGCCTTATTTCTGCTCTTAGTGGGAAAGTTTTGAGATTATCACCATTAGTATGCTGTTAGCTGTAGGACTTCTGTAGAGATTTTCTATCAAGTTGAGAAAGGTTTTCTCCGCTCCTAGTTTACTAAGTTTTAATACTGAATGGGAGTTGGATTTTGTCAAATGCTTTTTCTGCACCCATAGATATGATCATGTGACTTTTCTTAGTGTGTTGATATGATGGATTACATTAGTTGACCTTTGAATATTGAATCAGCCCTGCATACTTGGTATAAATCCTACTAGGTTGTGGCACATAATTCTTTTTATGCTTTTTTGGATTCAAATTGCTAATCTTTTGTTGAAGGTTCTTCATCTATGTTCATGAGAAACATTGGTCTGCAGTTTTCTTTTCTTGTAATATCTTTGTCAGATTTTGGTATTAGGGAATGCTGACCTCACAGAATGAGTTGGGAAGTATTCCCTCTGCTTCTATCCTCTGAAAGAGATTATAAAATTAGTATAATTTCTTCATTAAATGTTTGTTTGAATTCATCAATGAACCCATCTGGGCCTGCTGCTTTCTGTTTGGGAAGGTTATTAGCTGTTAATACACTTTCTTTAACAGATATAGGCCTGTTCAGATTATCTCTTTCCTTTTGTGTGAGTTTGGGAAAATTGTGTCTTTCAAGGAATTGGTCAATTTCATCTAGATTATCAAATTTGTGGGCATAGAGTTGTTCGCAGTATTCCTTTATTATCCTTTTAGTTTCCATGGGTTCTGTAGTAATGTCCTCGCTTTCATTTCTGATGTTAATAATTTGTGTTCTCTCTCTTTTTCTTAGTTAGCCTAGCTAGAGGCTTATTGATTTTATTGATCTTTTAGAAGACCCAGTTTTTGGTTTCATTAATTTTCTCAATTGATTTCTTATTTTCAATTTCATTGCTTTCTGTCATAATTCTTCTTATTTCTTTTCCTCAGCTCCTTTGGGCTTAATTTACTCTTCTTTTTCTACTTTACTAAGGTGGAGTCTTAGATTATTGAGTTTAAATCTTTTTATTTTCTAATAGATCCATTCAATGCCATACATTTCCCTTTAAGCACTGCTTTCACTGTATCTCACAAACTTTGATAAGTTGTGGTTTCATTTTCATTTAGTTGAGAACAGTAAAAATTTTCTCTTGAGAGTTCTTCTTTGACCCATGTCTTATTTAGAAGTGTGTGGTTTAATCTCCATGTATTTTGGGATTTTCTAGTTATCTTTCTGTTACTGATTTATAGTTTAATTCATTGTGGTCTGAGATCAGACACTGTGTGATTTCTATCATTTTCAATTTGTTAAGGTGTGTTTTAAGGCCCAGAATTTGGTCTGTCTTGGTAAATGTTCCATGTAAACTTAAGAAATATGTGTATTCTGCTGTTGTTGGATGAAATAGTCTATAAATGTCAACTATATCCAGTTGACTGAAGGTGATACTGAGTTCAACTCTGTCCTTACTGATTTACTTCCTGCTGAATCTGTCCATTTCTGAGAGAGGTGTGTTGAAGTCTCTTACTGTGATAGTGGATTCATCTAGTTTTCCTTGCGGCCTACCAGTTTTTGCCTCATGTAGCTTGACATTCTGTTCTTGGGTTCATACACATCAAGAGTTATGTCTTCTAAGGATCAATACTGTGAAAATGACTATACTACCCAAAGCAGTCTACAGATTCAATGCAATCCCTATCAGATTACCAATGGCATTTTTTACAGAACTAGAACAAAAAAATCTTAAAATCTGTATGGAGACACAAAAGACCCCGGATAGCCAAAGCAGTCTTGAGGGAAAAAAATGGAGCTGGAGGAACCAGACTCCCTGACTTCAGACTATACTACAAAGCTACAGTAATCAAGACAATATGGTACTGGCACAAAAACAGAAATATAGATCAATATAACAGGATAGAAAGCCCAGAGATAAACCCATGCACCTATAGTCAACTAATCTATGACAAAGGAGGCAAGGATATATAATGGAGAAAAGACAGTCTCTTCAATAAGTGGTGCTGGAGAAACTGGACAGCTACATGTAAAAGAATGAAGTTAGAACACTCCTTAACACCATACACAAAAATAAACTCAAAATGGATTAAAGACCTAAATGTAAGACCAGACACTAGAAAACTCTTAGAGGAAAACATAGGACGAATGCTCTTTGACATAAATCACAGCAAGATCTCTTTTGATCCACCTCTTAGAGTAATGGAAATAAAAACAAAAATAAACAAATGGGACCTAATGAAACTTAAAAGCTTTTGCAAAGCAAAGGAAACTACAAACAAGACGAAAAGTCAACACTCAGAATGGGAGAAAATATCTGCAAATCAATCAACGGACAAAGGATTAATCTCCAAAATATATAAACAGCTCATGCAGCTCAATATTAAAAAAAACAAACAACCCAATCAATAAATGGGCAGGAGACCTAAATAGACATTTCTCCGAAGAAGACATATAGATGGCCAAGAAGCATATGAAAAGCTGCTCAACATCACTAATTGTTAGAGAAGTGCAAATCAAAACTACAATGAGGTATCATCTCACACCAGTTAGAATGCACATCATCAGAAAATCTACAAACAACAAATGCTGGAGAGGGTGTGGAGAAAACCCTCCTGCAATGTTGGTGGGAATGTAAATGGATACAGCCACTATGGAGAACAGTATGGGGGTTCCTTAAAAAACTAAAAATAGAATTACCATATGACCCAGCAATCCCACTACTGGGCATATACCCTGAGAAAACCATAATTCAAAAAGACACATGCACCCCAATGTTCATTGCAGCACCATTTACAATAGCCAGGTCATGGAAGCTACCTAAATGCCCACTGACAGATGAATGGATAAAGAAGTTGTGGTACATATATACAATGGAATATTACTCAGCCATAAAAAGGACCGAAATTGGGTCATTTGTAAAGATGTGGATGGATCTAGAGACTCCCATACAGAGTGAAGTAAGTCAGAAAGAGAAAAACAAATATCGTATATTAACGCATATATGTGGAACCTAGAAAAATGGTACAGATGAACTGGTTTGCAGGGCAGAAATAGAGACACAGACGTAGAGGACAAACATATGGACACCAAAGGGGGAAAGTGGCAGGTGGTGGTGGTGGTGTGAGGAACTGGGAGATTGGAATTGACATATATACACTAATATGTATAAAATGGATAACTAATAAGAATCTGCTGTATAAAAAAATAAATAAAATTCAAAAATGCAAAAAAAAAAAAAAAGAAAAGAAACCAATCTAACCACATGTATCCTTAAAAGCAAATAACTTTCTCCCACTAAAGGCAGAAGAACTGTAGCAGAAGGTTGTCAGAGAAATTAAAAGCATGAGGAGGACTCTCTGTGCTGTTGCAGGAATGCAGGCAGTCTTTAGGAGGTGAGAGGACTCCAGCTGACAGCCAGCAATGAAATGAGGACTTCAGTCTTACAACCACAAGGAACCGACTCTGCCAAAGACCTGAGTGAGCTGGGAAGCAAATTCTCCTCCAGAGCCCACAGATAAGAGTCCAGCTCTGCCTGTATCTTGATTTCAGCCCTGTGAGACCTAGACCAGAGGAACCAGCCAAGGCAACCCAAGGCTTCTGATCTAGAGAAACCGTGAGATATTAAGTGTGTGCTGTTTTGAGCTGCAAGGTTTGGGGTAACTCGTTACAGCAGCAAAAGAAAACAAATACACACTTCCTATAGCTGGAGGCCTGAGGCACCTTCTCCAGGCCTCCACACCATCTTTTTGAAAGGCAGTCCAACCCTTTACTCCCTAGCCTTCCCCCTGCCTTATTACACTAATATCACATAGCAAAGATCACTTTCTAACAATTTATATAGTTTCCTGATTGGCTGGGTTTATTGCCTGTTTCTTTGCACAAGGACAAGTGCCAGGAGCATAAGAAAATGCTTTTGAAAATTCAATTTAAAATTGAATGAATGAATGAATGAATATTGCTGTATTTCCAATAGGTTTGGATTGTGGCAGTATGCAATTAAATCCATGGGACTTGGGTCAAGAAGTCCACGAATATAAAGCTATAAAAAAATAAGTATCAGTGCCACTGACCTGCTCCATGGATTTGGACGGTCACTGGTCACCTGAGCAGCAGTGTGTCCTATGTACATGCTCACAGATTAATTAGTAATTTGCTTCAAAGGACACCTAGCTACAAATCCTTTCGCTCATTGATTGTCCAGGACATGGCTAGACCCTTCCTCCCTCTTAGATATCCTGGAGCCACCCATTTAGTGCAAGAAAACTGGTAAACCTTGACTTCAGCATTTTTTTAGCTTACAAATCACATTGACACCTGTGATCTGGTTATTCTGGTGAGGTCATTCAACTGAGGTCCAGGCAATACAGTCTCCAACTGAGAGATAAACTGAAGCTCAGAAAGATAGTCATTTGCTCAGTCATGCAAATAACTGCAAGGAGAGCCTGCACTCAAACCCATGGTTTTTCATTTCAAAGTCCATATTCCTCACATTGTGATATGCTGTCTTTTGGCTTGACTGGTTTAAAAAATTATGAATGGGAAAGAAGACATGTAGAAACAGAGAAACTGGTTTAAGAGATCTAAGTGTGGGAGAGTGAGAAGATTTTGAGAAGGGAAAAAAATATAGGGCATAATACATTTAGAAAGAGTACCAAAAAGCTTTATTTTTGAACATGGCTAAAAACAGACCACGCACATTAAATATGTACGTAATCACTGGGGATTCACCCACATATCTTATTAACCTGGATGTGACCCAGGGAAAATTCTAATGAAAATCATGACTCCAGATGCTCTTTTCTCAATGCACTGAGTACAAAATAAGGAGAGAATCATAAGCAGTGCTGAAGTCAGAACATCTTAAATTATCATCTTTCCTCAAGCCCACTGGCTTTCACCTGACTAGGAAAGAACATCAGGTATAGGTGACAATGCTTTCCTCATGCCCCGTGCTGTCTTCTAAAACGGAGGTTGCCACGATTGTGCCTATAACATGTATGGTTTTTAAAAATGGGGAGATAACTACAAAAGTAATACTTGGTTATTTTAGAAAATTTGAAAAATGGAGAAAAATATGAAGTGTAGGAAGAATATTGCCCCAAATGTTACCTTCCCCAGTCACCGCCTATTAACATTTTAGTATACCTCTGTCCAACTCATTTTTGTGGGTTCTTGCATATTATAAAGAAAACGTTATAAATAAAATGGAAGTACTTTAAATTCTCCTTCTCCAGATCCACTTTCTTCTCTCCCCAGAGCCAGCTGCTTTCAAAAATGTCATATATCCTTCAAGTTAATATTTTATTTTTTTGTTATATACATATTTGTATTATTTTGTGTTTTTAATTTTTTTGCATAAATGCTACCATACTGTAGTAAAGTTCTCTTCAACTCAGTTTTCTTCATTCAACCTGTTTTTAAAATCTATCCTTATTGTCAAAAGTGAATGCATTGCTCATGGATTTTTAACTGCTAGATAATATTTCATTATATGACTAGACCACAATTTATTTATTCCCTCTGAATAACATTTACTTTTCCATTTTTTCTCTTATATTAAAAAACACTACTCTGTATGTAACTATGTTATGGTGGCAAATGTTAACTAGACTTATTGTGGTGATCATTTCGCCATGTATACAAATATCGAATCACTATGTTGTACATCTGAAAGTAATATATGTCAATTATATCTCAATTAAAATAAAAAATAAAATCTTTTCACATTAAAAATAAATAAATAGGGCTTCCCTGGTGGTGCAGTGATTGAGAGTCCACCTGCGGATGCAGGGAACACGGGTTCGTGCTCTGGTCCGGGAAGATCCCACGTGCCGCGGAGCAGCTAGGCTCGTGAGCCATGGCCGCTGAGCCTGCGTGTCCGGAGCCTGTGCTCCGCAGCGGGAGATGCCACAACAGTGAGAGGCCCGCGTACCACACACAAAAATATAATAAATAAATAAATAAATAAAAAGAATTATGTCTCCTAGGAGAATTTACCCCTTTTACCATTATGTAATGTCCTTCTTTATCTCTGATAACTTTCCTTACTTTAAAGTGTGCTTTGTCTAAAATTAATGTAGTTAGTCATCCTTTCTATTGATTAGTGTTAGCATGGTACATTTATTTCCATCCATTTGCTTTTAATCTATATGTGTCTTTATATTTAAAGTGGGTTTCTTTAGACAACACACAGCTGGATTGTGTTGTTTATCCACTCTGACAACCTCTGTCTTTTAATTAGTACATTTAGACCATTGGCATTAAAGTGAGTACTGATATAGTTGGATTAATATCTACCATATTCATTCATGTTTTCTATTTCACTTGTTTCACTTGTTCTTTAGTCCTACATTTGTCTTCCATTCTTTTTCTGCCTTTTGTGGTTTTAATTCAGTATTTTGTATGACTTATTTTCTCTCATTTCTTAGCATTAAGTTGTTCTTTCTTTTCCCTGCATTTTTTAGTGGTTGCCCTAGAGTTTGCAATACACAGTTAAAGCTAATTTAAGTCCCCTCTCAAGTAACACTATACCACTTCATGGGTAGTGTGAGTACCTTATTATAACAAAATAATCCTAATTCCTTCCTTCAATTTCTTGTATCATTGCTGTCGTTTATTTCATCTATACATATCATACATAATCATATATATAATACATATATACATGATGTACATAATTGAATATATTGCTATTATTATTTTGAAAAAATTGTTACCTGTTAGATCAACTAAAAATAAGAAAAAATAAAAGTTTTTATTTTATCTTCACTTACTCCTTCTTTGATACCATTTATATAGATCTGAGTTTCTGACTTATTATTTTTCTTCTCTCTAAAGAACATCTTTCAACATTTCTTGCAAGGCAGGTCTACTGACAACAAAATTCCCTCATTTTTTGTTTTTATGAAAATGTCTTTTTTCTGCTTAGCATTTGAAGAATATTTTGCAGGGTACAGAATTTTAGGTTGGTTTTTTTTTTTTTTTTTTTCCACTCAACCACTCCTCACATCATTTCATTCCACTTTCTTCCTGTTTGCTTTGTTTGTGAGAAGTCAGATATGATTCTTAGCTTTGTTCCTCTGTAGGTAAAGGTGGTTTTTCCGCTGGCTTCTTTCAGGATTTTTTATCTTTGACTTTCTGTAATTTGAAAATGATATGCCTAATGTGTCAGCTTCTGGCATTTATCCAGCTTTGTATTCCCTGAGCTTCCTGGGTCTGTGGTTTGGTATCTGACATTAATTTGGGGAAATTCTGATCATAACTGTTTCTTATATTTCTTCTGTTCTTTTCTCTCTTTCTTCTCCTTCTGCTATTCCCATTATGTATATGTTATTCCTATTGTAGTTGCCCCACATTTCTTGGGTGTTCTGTTGTCTTCAGTCTTTGTTTTTGTTTTTGAGGATTCTACTGATATATTTTCTAGCTCAGAGTTTTTTTCTCAGTTGTGTCCAGCCCACTAATTAGCCTGTCAAAGGCATTTTTCACTTTGGTTACAGGTTTTTTGACCTCTATCCTCTCTATTGGTTCTTTCTTAGGATTTCCATCCCTCTGCTCACACTGCTCATTTGTTCGTGCATGTTGTCCAATAGAGCCCTTCCCATATTAATCATGGTTGTTCTAAATTCTTGGTCTGATAATTATGACATCCCTGTCATGGCTGGTTCTGATGCTTGGTGTGTATCTTCAATTTTTTTTTTTTTTTTTTTTTTTGCCTTTTGGTGTGGCTTATAATTTTTTCTTGATAGCCAGACATGATGTACTGTATAGAAGAAACTGCTGTAAATAGGCCTTTAGTAAAGTGGTGGTACGCTGTAGGGAAGGAGGAAGTGTTCCAAGTCCTATGATTAGGTCTCAGTCTTCTAGTGAACCTAAGCATCTAGTCTGTGAACTTCACAAGTGTTTTTCAGATTTCTCCCCTCTTAGGTGGGACGGGATGGCTAGAGTAGACTGGAGCTGGGTATGTCCCTTCCCCCAGGTCAGTTAGGCTCTGATAATACCCGAGCCAGTGAGGCTCTGGTTAGATAATTTCCTTAGTGCAGGCCTTGTTAAGAAGAACACAGTGCTGTGATTTATTTAAAAAATGGTTCCTTGTCGCCTCCCCGTGCTAGAAGCATGAGAGGATTTTTCTCTGATGTTTACTATGAGAACCTAGTCAGGCTCCTGGAGGTAAATATCACAATATTGTAAATCTCCACCCTACAACTGGATTCCCCTGGAAGTTTTAACTGTCAAAATGGTGCACACTGTGCCTCTAGCAATTCATCAATTACAGTTTGGGTTTCCCTACCCCGACACAGATTCCTGTGGTAGTTTCTGCTGAGAGTCTCTGCTCTGGTAAAGCCATGACTCCCTGTATTTGCCTTTCTGTCTCTTCAGTCTTGGGGACCAGTTTACTCCGTGTCCTCCTCTCTCTTATAAATCCAAGCAGAGATGTTGATTTTTTCAGTCTGTTCAGCTTTTCATCATTGTTAGGATGGACTGGCAACTTGTAAGTGCCTTACGTGTGGAACCAGAAACTGAAAGTTGCTGAAATAATGTTTTTAAATGAAGAACAAAGTTGAAAGACTTTTAGTACTGGTTTGAAGATTTACCGGAAAGCTACATTAATCAAGACAGAGTCATAATGATGAAAGACAGATCGCTCAATGAAATAGAATAGAGAGCCCAGAAACAGACCCACACATATTTGTTCAATGGAAATTTGATAAAGGTACCAACACAGTCCAAGGAGGAAGGAAAGTCTTTTCAACAGAGGGTGCTGGAACCACTCAACATCCATATGGAAAGAAATGAACATTAATCCTTACATCATACCATACACAAAAATTAACTGGAAATGAATCCTAGAGGCATATAAAAAAAAGCTAAAACTATAAAACCCCTAGAGGAAAGTTAGTAGTTATCTTTGCTAACTTTGGTAGATTAATTAGATAGAATGAAGAAAGCATGAATCATAAGAGAAAATTACTTAATAAACTGGGTTTTATAAAAATAAAAAACATTTCCTCTTTGAAATACACCATTAAGAAAAAGGCAAGCCACAGAATGGAAGAAAATATGTGTAAAATATATGTGTGACTAAGAACTTGAATCAGAATACATAAAGAACTCTCAAATCTCAGTAAGTTAGACATCTCCAAATACTTCTTAGGAGAAGATGTACAAATGGCCAATAAGCACATGAAAAGACGATCCATACCATTAGTCGTCACAGGAATGCAAAGTGAAACCACAGTAAGTTACCACTTCACATCTATCAGAAGAGCTAAAATTAGAAGAGAATACCAAGTGTTTACGAGGATGCAGAGCAACCAGAACTCTCAAACACTGCTGGTGGGAATATGTACTGGTGTGATCACACTGAAAAACTTTTTGGCAAGTTTTCACCTACCAAAATGATCCAGCCATTCCACTCCTAGGTATTTCCTGAGAGAAAGACTGTACCTGCATGTTCACAGCAGCTTTGTTCACAATAGTCAATATCTGTAAACAGTCTGAATGTCCATTAACAGGTGAGTGGATAAACAATATGTGGCAGAGCCATATAACTGAATGGCACTCAGCAGTAAAAGGAACAAACTACTGATGTATGCAACAGCATAGATGAATACAAAAACATTATCCTAAGCAAAAGAAGCCAGAAAGAAAAGAATGTATACTGTAGGATTCCATTCATATAAAATGCAAACTAATCTATTGTGATAAAAGAAATAGTTCAGAATTGGACAGTGGCCAGGAATGAAATCAGGTCGGAACTGTGAAATGGTACCAGTAATCTTTTGGGAGCGATGGAAATGTTCTGTGTCTTTAATGTAGTGTGGTTTCATGGGCATCTAAAATTGTCAAAGCTCATCAAATTGTTTTGAACGAATGCATTTTTTTTCACTTGTATGTAATTAATTGTATTTATTATGTAAATTATCTCCTAATAAAGATAATAAAGATAAAAATACTCATGAAAGGCATATTAGAGACCAAAAAAAACTACAATTGAAAAATCAAAAAAACAATGCCAAAGCCTGCGTCTGTGCACTTTTTTCCTATTTGCAGTTATATACTTAAGAAAAAAAATTCTGATACAATTACCAATAACAGGAAGATTGCTGTTGTTTTTAAGAGAATGAAATGTTTACCATTATGGTATCAATAGTTTTTAAGCACATTCTCCATATGTGATTTTCCTAACTGGGTATCGTATGGAACATTTGCTGTGGGGAGCATACAGCTTGGTGACTTTGAACAAAAAATCAATAGCAGTGATCTGGAAGTGCAGATCTGGTTGAAGTCCTAAGCAGTTATTATACCAGATACTGGAGGGAAGTTCATGAACTAGAAATTAGGTGAACTTCTGGTAACGTTGGCACACTTTTGTGAACAAGTTTTGTGTCTAATTGCTTCCCGGGTGTTTTACCATTGGCAGATTTGTGGGAAGTCTGCCTGTTATAAACCATAGCATAGACAACTAGTTACTCCCTTTTTTGTTCAGCTGGAGTTCAGAAAATGATGAGTTCACTGGTGCCAGAAAGAAACTGCTGCATTGATTGATGTTTTTTTAGTATTTGTATTCTTGGAATAAACACAATTTGGTAAAGTATTAGCCTTTTTATATTCCTGGATTCAATTAGCCAATGTTTTATTTAGGATAACTACACAGATTTTCATGAGAGAGCTTGGACTGTAATTTGCATTTTTTGTATTGACCTTGTCAGATTTTGGTATCAAAGTTTTGTTGGTCTTATAAAACAAGCTGACCTCTTAAAACAATTTTCTTTTCTTTGGAAGAATTTCTACAAGATCATTGTTATTTCATTAAATGTTTAGAATTCAATAGTGACAATCCTTGTCCTAGGAATTTCCTTGTAGAAACGTTTTAAATTACATACCAAATTCCCTTAAGAGATAAAAGACTACTCAGCATTTCTGTTTATTCTTGTATCAGTTTAATAAGATATGTTGCTCTAGGAATTTTCCATTCAAATTTACTAGCATAAATGTTATAACATTCTCTTCTCTTTTTAATAAATATAAGAACACATTTTGATTTTTGTTAATTTTCTCTGTTATGCATTTGTTTTCTAATTCAGTGATTTTTGCACTTATCTTCATTATACTACCCTCTGCTCTTTTTGTTTGATTTGCTCTTAATTTTATAGCTTATTCACATGGAAACTCAAACAGTGATATTCAGCTCTTCTTCTTTTCTAATTTAGCTGCATCCCACAAGTTTAGATATGTCATATACTCATTGTTATTTAGCTCAAAATATTTTCTAGTTTTTGTTGTGATTTCTTCTTTGAGTCAGATTTTTAAGGAGCTTTTCCTGCTTAATCTTCAATTTAGGGCATTTTATAGTTACCGTTTTATTGTTTATGTCTAGCTTTTTAAGTTTAAAAACACATAAAAAGTATTTAAAATCTATGTCTAATAACTCCAATAATAAACCTCCATGTGTCTGTTTTTATGGTTAGTGGGGTCAGATTATTCTATTTAATCAGGGACTGAGCTGTCTGAGCTGTCTTAAAGTTTTCTACCATAGCTTGGCCCTGATCCTGTACTTAGCTAGCCAGGGGTCCATGTTAGAATCTGGGGTTTTCTAGGCCACCTTCTCCTTGGAGGATCCAGAACTCCTAGTTTGCCTTTTCAGTACTGTGAGATTACAGCAAACTCCTCTTTGACCTTCAGTAGCTTTTTGCCTACTTGCTTATCCCTCTTCTAAAACGTAGTAGCAGAAAGATGGCTCACTTGCAATTCCTTTCTCTCCAGGAGCCTGACTACAAGAGTTCTGGTTGATTAAACCATTCTCAGATGTCATCACCATTTTTTACGTTTTGTATTTTATCTGGCTTTTCTAGGTGGTTTTGCGTTAGTGTGCCAACATGCCGCTCCACGAGAGCCAGCAGCGGAATCGACTGCTTTCATCTTAGCCTCTTTGTAATCCAATCCACACAGAGCAGCAGGACCATTTTTATAAAATTTTAATCAGTGTGACGCTTCCCTGCTCCAATGGCTTCTTACCACATTTACAATAAAACCCCAACCACTTTCCAGAATTTACAAGATGCTGGTCCCTGCCTCTCTCTCCAACTTCGTCTTAGACTCCACCCCATCCCTTCCGCACTTGCCATCCTCCAGCCACCGTGACCTTCTTGCTTAGACATCCAAACCCGTTATATGCAGGACTTCACACTGGCTGTTTCCTCTGTCTGAAATGCACATCCAGCCTGGTCTGTATGTCTGGCTTCTCAGTTCACATGACAGCAACTCAGAAAGGCCTTCTTGGACCACCGCTATCTAAGGCAGCTCTTTTCCATCAAATACATCATATTATGATGTGGTGGTTCCTTCATGTTACTTGTCTTCCATTGAAATTATCTTGTTATTTATTTTGTTTTGCTTTTCTCACATTAATGTAAATTCCACAAGGCCAGGCCTTATCTATCTAATCTTCTAATCTTATGACCAGACTGGAGTAGCCAATAGCGCATGTATGGGGATTAATCCACCCAGCTTTGAGGGCAGAGACAGGGAGAATGGGGTAGAGATTACTATATACCAGGGCCCCAGGCCTGATTTTAATATAATCAATCTTCTTGATGTTTCTGAGACTCTGCTTTTAGGAGTTCCCTGTTTTACTTAGAGGTACAAATATACAGTCTACATAAGCACTCTGAACAGATAACCCGAGACACTTTAGTTGCTGCTGTTTCTGTTTAACTTCTCTGTGAAGCTATAATCTTATAAACGCTCATTATAACCATACTGGAGAGTAAACAGACCTAAAAGTCAAGGACAGTGTTCCCAGAGTGAAAACAGTTTCTAATTACAGGAATAAAAAAGAGGAGATAAATCAATCACCATGGAAGTCTTCTTTTTAATTTCTTTAGTTTGCATTATGTTTAACATGTATTTCTCTCAATTTTCCCTCATTTAAAACTTCTGACAGTAACTTTATTTTTTCTCAGATTTATCATGTTTTAATTAGCAAAAATATGTTTCCAGTTTGAACTTGAATAAATTTGAAAAAAACCACGTAAGACTTTAATGCAACATTAATCAAAGAAATAAATTGAGCATTTAAACTGCACATTAAAGGGTATTCTTGCTCTTAAGTGCAGGCAACTTCGATTATTTCTCACTGAACATCCTTGGTATGTTAATCAACAAATACGGAAAGTATGACAGTTTAGCTCTCCTTTACCTCCTTGCATACAGATTTAAAGACTTGCATGAATCTTGCAGGAACAGGGAATCTTCATTTCACTCACTACGGTGCAATGTGAGACCCCAGAAGCCAACATTAGCTTCCATTTGTAAGCAATCAGGAAACCACGCCAGATATGCATGATTGAAATAAGCCCAGCCCAGTCGCCATCTCTTATCTGAGAACACCACAAGCTCCACCCACATGACATTTCTGAACAGTCCCCTAAGTGTCTGTGGTTGCCCTGGTACCTTTGCACATGTTCCATCCACCTGGAATGCTCTCCCCGTCCCCCAAATATCCTGCCACTTGTCAAGACCCAAGTCCAAGAGCACACCCTCTGTGAGATCTTCCCTCAGTGCTTTGCAGCATTCTGTCCACACCTTGATTAGGACATTTATTTCATCGTATTTTCTCCTTCCACTAGCCTGCAGGGTCTTATCTATCCATCATTTTTGCTGCTTCGATTTCTAATACAGAGTACATGCACAATAAATATTTCTTAAATGAATTAATAATCAGCCACGAGAACTTCACCTTGCTTTCCCCCATTAAAAAAAAAAATTCATTTATCCTTCAAACTTATCCTCCAGAAGGAGGGGCTCATATGATTAGCAGGAAAGACGAATTTAAGCTTTTGATAACTGCCTTTGGCCTTATCACTCAATGCTGTCAATTTTAACTGATTTTTTTTAACCTGAAATAAGAGGAGGTATAATGATCATTTTGAGTATCTGATATAAGCTATGGATATTTTCTCCAGAATTTATTCACAACCACCTGTGCACAAAACTGATCAGTATCAGGCTCTGAACTGGTTCAAATTCTGGTTCTGCCATTTACCAGCTGTGTGACCTTGGGAAATTCACTTGACTTCTCTGTGCCTTGGTTTCCTCATCTTTCAATGGGGATAATAATAGTATCTATTTCACAGGGTTGTTGTGAGGATGAAATAAGTTAATTATATAAAATGTTTCAAACACTGCTTGGCATAGTAATCCCTATAGAACCTAGTAGTATTAGGTCCAGGAACTGGAGGTATCAAGATAAATTGGATGTGATTCCTTTCCTTGAAGAGCTCAAAGTCTCGCGAGGAAGACAGCTGTGCAAATAGAAGACACTATGTAGAGGTCTGGACAAAGGAGCAAAGAGGAGGAAGCACTTTCCTTCTGAGGCCTGGGATGGGGTGCCAGGTAGGAGGTGGTATTTTAGCTGAGAATTGATGCGTGAGCAGGAATCTCTGGTTGAATTAGTTGAGGATGTACAGATTAGGCAGATATAAGCAAAGACACAATTTATGCAGCCATGTGAAAGCACAAGGGGCCCTCGGGGACAGCAGCTACTGACAGTGGTCTTAGTGTCATGTGGGAGGTAAAAGGTGCTGGAAAGTAAAGCCGAAGCACATTGCAGACACTATAAACTGGTTTATTCAACACCTACGTTCAACCGTCTAGTCCCCGGCCCTCCCGACGAGAGAGTCAGGGAAGCGAAACACCAGATTTTCCCAACCAGGTGAGGTCCTGTGATAGGTAATAGGGCTTCTCTTACAGGATAGTAATTCAAAGCCTTTCAAGGAGAAAGCTTCTTCGTTTTTTTTGCTTTCTTCCTACCTGGAACTTGGGTTTGGAGGCTTTAAGACAGGAAGAAGAGAGCCACCTGCTAAGGTGTAGTGGCAAGACCCAGAGAGCTTGGGTCCCTGGTGGCCATACTCAGTAGCTGCACTGCCTGGACCACCTCCTTCTGGACTTCCGGTTTGTGAGAAATATCACAGCTGACCAGGCTTCCTCTAGCTTAGAGCCTGAGGCATCCCTAACTGACACAAGTGGAAAGCAATGCTGGGTCACTGAGGCCTTGAATGTTCTGCCTCGGGGCTGAGACTCCCACATTTGAGCTCTGGGTACTGTAAGCTAATTTAGGGGTTTGAAAATACAGCTTTGCAATCACGCAAACCACGCTGTGGTTTAAATCACGGCTCAGCCAGTTCCTTGCTGTTTAACTTGAGAAATCAGTTATCCTCAGTCTGAGCCTTGTCAGGGAGACATGTGGTGAAACTTACCTTAGGAAGCCGACCTCCACCACAGCACACTGGAAAGAACAAGGAGGTCAAGAGCAGAGGGAGAGTGAGGGTTGGCCTGTGTCCTTGCAAAGTATAACTGAACTAAAGATTCGGAAATAATTTCAGGACTTAAAGTGGATTCTAGCTGACATTTTTAGCCAAAACATATTCTGATGGTACTGGATTTTATAAATGTTCTTTGAGACTTATAACACCTTTATGACTAAATGTCTTAGTACAAGCTGCTCTAAAGTTCTTTAGGAGAGGCTTTTTTTTTTTTTTCATGTGCTATAAATTCCTGTGGCATCTTGTATTATCTCCAGGAATGGAGTGAAGAGTCCATAAATAATTGGCGAGAACAGCCAGGACTGAAGAAACAAATAATGTAAGATTCACGATTCCATGCTAGCGGTCCTGTGGGTGCTTTAGAGTCTGCTGATAACCAAAGTAGTAAGAAGTTCAAATACAACTCTATTTCCCTGATGGCCACTTAAAAGCTCTAATGTTGATCTTCTGTAAAACCTGGGTCAGGCTAAATTAAACCTAGGAAGTAGGTGGTATCATTTAAGAGACAATGAAAAAGCTTTGGCCCCAAACATCTACACTTTCTTGTCAAGGATGCTTGAAAGTTCTGCATCAGAGATGATCTACTTTGAACAATAAAGGAAGGAACCCCGCCCAGAGCGAGTGCCCAGGGTAGTAGTAACACATTTCCATCAGCACCAGCCTGATGAGGATAATCTGATGCCCAGATTGAGGATAACTGATTTCTCCAAGTTATACAACTGGCGGGGCTGGGATTTGAACCAAGGTCTGTGTGACTGCAGATCTGTACTTTTAACTCCTACATTACATACTGTGGCATTTCCATGCCCTAAACCCTGCTGTCTCCCAAGCCATGCAGTTTGCAGGTTATCCCCTCAAGCTAAAGCAGGGAGCTAGGCAGTCAATGGGTGTGACAACTTCCTGCTGTTTCTCTAGGACAGGACTTAGTCACTGGGAGGCTGAGCCTGATGAGGAACCTCCTAGCTCCCAGCTGGTGGTGGAGACACGTGTAAGAGAGGAGAAGGGCCTGTATCAGATAAAACAAATTATCTGAAACTCCAGCAAGTTGCCTAGCACTGTGTAAACCAGGAAGATGGCATGAACAATCAGCCTCCGTGTCTATTTCAATCAAACAATATGCAACCCCATATCTTAGTGTTATTTTAAGGCTTATGGATTTACCTGTCCTAGGAAACCTGACAGTTTCAGAATCTCTGGAACCGGCCCAGAGGGACACAATTCAAATTTGGCACTCTTGCGTAAGGACCACATGCGTGGGAAGAATGAGAATGCTTGGATTAAAACACATCACTTCCTTCTCCTGTCCTGCTTTCAGATGCAAGTTCAGAATCAGAGCAAGAGGCTATTATAGTTGTCCCTCGGTATGTTGGGGGACTTGTTCCAGTACCGCTGAGGACACCAAAATCCATGGAGGCTCGAGTCCCTTACATACAATGGCGGAGAATTTGCATATAACCTACACACATCCTCCTGTATGCTTTACGTTATCTCCAGATTACTTACAATATCTAATACAGTGTAAATGCTATGTAAATAGTTGAAAATACAATGTAATGTTGGGTACATAGTGCCTGGGTGCAGCAAATTCAAGTTTTGCTTTCTGGAATTTTTTTTTTCCCCAAATAGTTTCCATCCGAGGTTGGTAGAATCCCTACATGCAGAACCTGCAGATACAGAAGGCTGACTGTGTATGGCTACTGAGTGCAGCTGCAAGGAATAGTTTCATGGTCCCACGCTGTGAGATTAATCAAGATCTCTAGGAGTTGTAATCCAAAGAGAACATGGTGACTTTCCAGGACCAAGAGAACCATGAACTTAGCAGCAGAGTTTGGGGCTCCAAGGAGGGAGGGAGTAGCATGTGGGCTTCAGGGTCAACGGTTTTGTTGTCCCTTAAGCTCCTTTTCAGGGCCAGGGCACTCACCTCGGCCTGCCAGATGGGGTTCACGGTGTTGCCGATAATCTTGGATCGCCTCTCCTGTCCGTGGTGTGGGAGGGCAGGGAAGATGCTGTGCTTCCCAGGCTGAATGGAAATCTTCAGGTAAGGGTCTGGGTTGAAAAACATCCCTTTCTTCAACCCCATGGCCTGGAAATCTATAAAACAGAGGATATTCTAATATCATGTGTGTTAGCAAGGTTAAAGATTATATTAGGCTTCACACAAGGAGAAGAGTCCATCTGAAACGTGTAAAATGTTTTTCAATCTTTAGACCATTTTCCACCTCATTACAAATATAGACTGATATGTCTCCAGAACCCATTACATGGAACATTTACTGATTTAAGTGAACATTTACTGTATTAAATTGTTTTGGTTAAGAAGTGTCTGTAGTAAGTCAAGACTGGCATTGTGGTCACTATGCTTTTCAAGAGAGGACTGTTGGCCCCTAGTGGTCTGGGCTTCTGGCGTTCCTCAGGCAGGTTGGGGTGAGGGGCTGAGGGTCACCTCGGGAAACCTGGTGCACACTGAGGGAGGAAAGCCAACTTGGAAAATTCAGTGGGTCCAGGTGAATTTTATTTTATTTTTGGCTGTGTTGGGTCTTTGTTGCGGTGTGCGGGCTTCTCATTGTGTTGGCTTCTCTTGTTGCAGAGCACGGGCTCTAGGTGCATGGGTTCAGTAGTTGTGGCTCACGGGTTCTAGAGTGCAGGCTCAGTAGTTGTGACGCACGGGCTTAGTTGTTCTGTGGCATGTGGGATCTTCCCAGACCAGTGCTTGAACCCGTGTCCCTTGCATTGGCAGGTGGATTCTTAACCACTGCACCATCAGGGAAGCAGGAACCACTTCTTCAAATAGAAGACAGAAAAACAAGGGCTCTAGCCTCACAATAAATATGATTTTCACTGAGTAAGGAGACAGTGCATCAGAAGAAATAAAGAGAAAGGTGAGGATTAAAAGAGCAAAGAGGGCTTCCCTGGTGGCGCAGTGGTTGAGAGTCCGCCTGCCGATGCAGGGGACACGGGTTCGTGCCCCGGTCCGGGAAGATCCCACATGCCGCAGAGCAGCTGGGCCCGTGAGCCATGGCTGCTGAGCCTGCGTGTCCGGAGCCTGTGCTCCACAACGGGAGAGGCCACAACAGTGAGAAGCCCGCGTACCGCAAAAAAAAAAAAAAAAAAAAAGATGGTAAAAAAAAAAGAGCAAAGAGCACAGACATTGGAGGAAAGGAAAAAACATGGCCTCCATAGAGCTAATGCACATCAGTGAGGAGAGTTCTGAGGAGAGACCGTGTGGTCGGGTGGGAAGGCTTTGACAACTGAGCCGTTCCATGTAATTGAAAATGTCTGATCATGTACAATTTCATGCTCTGTGTGGGGGAGAGAGAAAGAGGTCATTTGTGATAATGGTTTATGGCTGTTCTGAGATAATTTGAAATCATCTTATATTAGAAATATATGATATCAAAAAATATAATTAAAATTTTTCTATTATCAAAGTACTTTTCCCCCAAAATTGTTCATATTTATATATAAGTGAAAGAAACAGGTAAAAATACATTGAGCTGATTCTCAAGTATGGTATAAGTTGTGAGGTGTTGGAGGCATTTGTTACTGATGAAAAAAGTACAGAATTTTTCATGTGCATTTACTTCAATGTTATTTTGAGTTGATTCAAGGATGTCTCCATAATGAAATTATTCTTACTCTCTTGCATTATAATATACTGCCATGAGGCGGAATAAAGGTTAGAAAGTACAAACATCACAGAAATTTGCAAAACCCAGGCTACACCCATGGGAATGTGTGCAGAAAAGAAGTAACAAAGCAGCCCGAGACTTCTCTCCTTCGAAAGCTCTGTTTCTGGGGTTGGTCCTTGGCTAGGATCTGGGAACTTGGATCTCAGGAGGGTTCCCACATCTCAGAATTGATAAGAGTGGCTCTCTGTGCCTCAAGTGTCTGTGCAAACTACGTGGTTTACGCTGAACACCTGCTTTTCTTCTGGGAGTCTGGAATTTTGGTAGGTGCTAGGAGCACTTCGGCCGTATGACCAGCCCCCAATCAAAACCTTGGGCTCTTGAGTCTGTAATGAGCTTCCCTGGTATATAGTATTTCATAGTATTTCACAACTTGTTGCTGGGAGAAATAAACCCAAGCTGTGTGACTCCAGTGAGAGAGGACTCATGGAAACTTGTGCCTGGTTTCCTCCAAACTTCATCTCAGGCACTTTTTCCTTTGCAATTTGCTGTGTATCTTTTCAATGTAATTGATGACACTGATTATAGTCAATGTAATTGACTACTGATTAGAGTCACGAGTATGACTGCATGCTGAGTTCTCCCAGTGGACCATCAAATCTGGGGGTGGTGTTGGGGAATATGGTCCAGAGTGTGACAGACATATAAATTTATCCATCATAAAATAATGACTACCATCACCTTCATCACCTCCACCACTACTGCCTGTCATTTATTGATTAGCTACTAAATTCTGGGGACCATTCTATGCCCTTCAAATACATTATCTGATTTAATCCTAACCACAAACTCTACAAGATAGTTATTACATCCCTAATCTGAGGAAGAGAAAATAGAGGTTTCTGAGTTAAGTAACTTGACCAGGTCTTCAGAGTTGGTCAATGTCAGAAATGAAATTTGAACCTACTTCTTTGATTCCAAAGTCTGTGTTTTTAACCATTATGTGATATTACCTTTTAATATAAATGACAACTTTGGCATAGGTCAAATTCTCAAGCATAAATGGGTCTTTTTTTTTTTTTTTTTTTGCGGTACACGGGCCTCTCACTGTTGTGGCCTCTCCCGTTGCGGAGCACAGGCTCTGGACACGCAGGCTCAGCGGGCATGGCTCATGGGCCCAGCCGCTCCACAGCATGTGGGATCCTCCCGGACCGGGGCACGAACCCGTGTCCCCTGCATCGGCAGGCGGACTCTCAACCACTGCGCCACCAGGGAAGCCCATAAATGGGTTTTTTAAAAAAATTCTCTTCCATCAAACAACTTGTCTAAATCTGCATAATGTTTTTATCATACGTCTGATACCTGATAAGCCTAGTTACTCTTTATTGTTCTTGTTTTTTTCCAAAAGAAAACATCTTTCTTTACCAGTCACACATTTATTCTTCCAGATTAATCTTTTAATTTTTTAATCAGCTCCCCTCCAAAAAATTGAGATTTTGATTGGAATTGCATTGAATCTATAGATTAATTTTGGGAGAAATGGTAACTTTACAATACTTCCTATTCAAGAACATAGGTTTCTTCATTTTTTCATGCCTCCTTTCATGCCCTTCAGTGAGCTTTTATAGTTTAAGTTCAATTTGTATACTTATAAAAATATATGTTTCACGGAGTAAAAATGTTTGAAAACTGCTGCAATAAGGAGCTAATTAGGAGTTAAAAGAACATTCGGCTGGGAGTCAGTATATCCAGATTTTAGTTCTGGAACACTCTATTAACTTTGTAACTTTAGAAAAAAACTTCTTCAGGTCTCAGTTTCTTCAACTATGAGATTGTTGGAATGGATGTCTACAAGAACACAGAGTTTTGTGATTTTCCAACAGTAAATGATACATTAATGGGAAAATACTTAATTTTCCCCCATTTTTTCCTGCATTGTTTTTTGTTCTGATGATAAACATGATGCCTACTGTAACTTTTTTAAATATAGAAGGAAAAGAAACAGAATTTTTAAATTATTTCAAATTGTACTGCATAGTGGCAACCATTGCTAGACTTTTTCTTTATTGCCTTTCAGTAATTTTCTTTGCATAGTTGCGACCATACTTCTATACAAATTTGTACCCTAAATTGTTTCTTTTGCCTGGATTATACCATAAGGATGTCCCATGTCTTTTAGAACATTTTGTATACATAATTCTTAAACAGTATATAATTATTTGGCTCTGTGGTAATTTTGAATATTTAAATTGTCTCCAATACTTGTGAAAAAAATCTGTTTTTGCATTTATGATTTTTAAGCTTGTAGTGTTAGTTCACTGAAAATTAAAGGGATAGTAGCTACACAGGAAATTCATTACCACCAAGGAGTGGTAAAAACTGAATATATAAACAGATTTGAGAAGTAAAGCATTTGCATCAACAATCTTGCTTTGACATGCTACTCCGTTCTGGAAAATTTCCAGAGGAGACAATTCCATGATCTATCTTTCTGGCTATTTCTCATTTTAAATTCTAAAAAGAAAAGCAGTCCAATTATATGCAGTATCTCCAGTTCTTGAGTTTTCTTAAATTTATCTCTCTGTATGCTGGCGTGGATGTTCACATATTACTTTCAGATAAGATGCAAAGATGAAGTTCTTTGAGCCCTAGCAAACCTGAGAATGTGTTTTTCTTGCCTTCTTACATAAATGACAACCTGGTGGGCACAGAAATCTTCGGCTAAAACATGCTACCCTTAAAACTCTGTAGCCTTTGTTTCATGATTTTAGCATTCTGTATGATAAGAAGACAAGTCTGAGATTAACATGGTTTATTCTTTTGTAAGTATCATGCTTTTTCCACTCAGATATCTACTGTGTCTGCATTTGAAAATTTCTTTAAAAAAATTGGCATTTGTCTAGATGTTGGTCTCTGTACATACATTTTTTTCTTAGCACCTTATAGTCTAATTTAAAGATTCAAAATCACATTCAACTCAAGAAACCTTTCTCCTATTATTTCCTTTCAATTTGTTCTGATCATTTCATCAAAAACATTAAATATCTATGTATTGGCTCTGTATATGTCATCCATCTTTTTACTTCCCTATCCTTTTTATGTCTGACCCTTCTTCTATGTTTTCTAGGAGAGAAGCTCAAGTCAGTCTACCATATCATTGATTCTAATTCTGTAGTGGTGAGTATGCTCTTACTGCTTTCTAAAAGCTCTCAAAGCTCACTTTGAATTCTGTGATTGCATCTTTTAGAATTTATTTTAAATCTCTCCTTGACTATGATAGACAGAAAAATGGTCCCTCACAGATGACCATAACCTAATCCCTGGAACCTGTGAATATGTCACCTTACATGGTAAAAGGGACTCTGCAGATGTGGTGAAGGATCTTTATTGAGATGGAGAGATTAGCCTGGATTATCCAGTTAGGCCCAATGTAATTATAAGAGTCTTTATAAAATGGAGGAAGGAGGGGCAAAATGAGGAGAAAGTGATGTGACAACAGAGCAGAGATTGGAGTGATGCAGCCACGAACCAAAACATGCAGGTAGACTCTAGAACCTGAAAGAGATGAGGAGTGCATTCTCCTCAGGAGGCCCCAGAAGAGTACCAGCCCTGCCTGTTGACACCCTGATTTTAGTCCCTTAAGATTCATTTTGGACTTCTGATCTCCAGAACTGAGTGAATACATGTCTTGTTTCAGGCCACTAACTTTGTGGTAGCTTGTTACAGCAGCAACAGGAAACAGATACACTTGACTTTCTTTTAGCTTCAAAGAACTTCAAAGAAATCCCTTACCAGTTTTCTTCATCCTAGACCTCTTACTTAATAGGTCCTGCACTTTCCTGTATTTTATAGAGAGTACAAGCAGACAAGTGATAAATCCCTTATTTCTCTTGAGCAGATATTTGCCAACAAAATACTTGTCTTTTTCCTCTTGAGTGTTATGTCCTTCAACGTTTTTTGTTTGTTTTTTTTTAAGGTAGAATCTATTCTCCACACGTTCTTCAAGCCACAATGTCTATTCTTGATCCATGAGTAGGTTGTGTACCCCTGGTATTGTCCATCTTTAGTTAGTTTGGTTGTCCAACGAGCTGCTATTGGAATCCTCGTCCCTACTTTTACACCTGGAGATGACCAGCATCTAGTCAACTTTTTGATACTTTGTGGGCTTTGCTTAGCTGTAGATTTGATGATCTTTTTATCTATCTCATCTTTCTTTGAGGCATGGAATTGATTATGCTACTTTAAGCAGTATTTACTTTTATTTTTCCTTGACAGACGTAGTGAATTAAACATATACATATTCAACTACTAAGTATTACACTTCCACGACCATTCCAGGCTTGCTTCTTTAGTTGCTAAGTTTACATCTCCAGTCACATTTCATTGCTGGCAATCTTTTCCTTGCGATAAGTGTAAGAAAAATGATATACTGGGGGCTGTAGGAGATGAGTCCGTCCTGATCACCTTATAAAGCAGCTTTTTGAACCAAGCTGGTGGTGGTGGTGGCGGGGGCGTGGTTTCCTTTCCTGTGGTGAGTCTGTGAGCCCATGTCTACATGGTAGAGCCAAAATGGGAACCAGTGAATGGATATTTCGTCTCCTTCTCCTCTGTTCTCTGCCTATTCATCTCTCCTTCCCCTATCTCCCAGCAACCACTGATCTTTTTATCATCTCCATAGTTTTACCTTTTCCAGACTGTGATATAGTTGAAATCATACAGTACGTAGCCTTTGCAGACTGGCTTTTTTCAATGAGTAACATGCGTTCAAGATTCCTCCTTGTCTTTTCATGGCCTGATAGCTCATTTCTTTTTAGCACCGAATAATATTCCATTATCTGAATGTACCACGGTTTATTTATGCATTCAGCTACTGAAAGACATCTTGATGGCTTCCAAGTTTTGGCAATCATAAATAAAGCTGCTGTAAATATCTGTGTTTGGTTTTTGTATGAAAATTACTCCATTTGGGTAATTTCCAAGGAATGTGATCATGGGGTCATGCGGTAAGAGAATGTTTAGTTTTGAAAGAAACCACCACACTGTGTTCCAGAGTGTCTGTGCCATTTTGCAGTCCTACCAGCAATAAATGTGAGTTCCTTTTGCTCCACGTCCTCACCAGCATCTGGTGTTTTCAGTGTTCTGGATTTGAGCTATTGCAATAGGTACACAGCTGGTATCTAGTCGCTGTTTTAATTTGCATTTCCCTAATGGCATATGATGTGGAGTACCGTTTCATATGATTACTTGCCACCTGTATAGCTTCTTTGGTGAGATGTCTGACAAGATCATAAGATCTTTGGCCCATTTTTCAACTGGGTTGTTTGTTTTCATATTGTTGAGTTTTAAGAGTTCTTTGTATATTTTGGATTAACTTTCCTTTATCGGATGCGTCTTTTGCAAATATTTTCTCTGAGTCTGTGGCTTGTCTTCTCATTCCCTTGACATTGTCTTTGGCAGAACAGAAGTTTTTAATTTTAATGAAGTCCATCTTATCAATTTTTTTTCATGCATTGTGTCTTTGGTGTTGTATCTAGAAAGGCACCACCCTACCCAAGGTCATCTAGGTTTTCTCCTATGTTATCTTCCAGGAGTTTTATAGTTTTGTGTTTTACATTTAGGTCTATGACTCATTTTGAGTTAATTTTTGTGAAGGATATAAGGTCTGTGTCTAGATTCATGTTTTTTTTGCATGTGGATGTCCAGTTGTTCCAGCACCATTTGTGGAAGGGACTATTTTGCTCAACTGTACTGTCTCTGCTCATATTTCAAAGATCAGCTGACTACATGGGGGTCTATTTCTGGGCTCTCTAGTCTATTTCATTTATCTATTTTTCTGTTTTTTTTCTTTTTTTCACAAGTACCACACTGTCTTGATTACTGCAGCTTTATAGTAAGTCTTGAAGTTGTGTAGCATCAGTCCTCCAACTTTGATATTCTCCTCAACATTGCGTTGGCTATTCTGGGTCTTTTGCCTCTCATTATAAATTTTAGAATCAGTTTGTCAGAATTCACAAAATGACTTGCTGGAGTTTTGATTGGGATTGCATTGATTCTATGCATTAGTTTGGAAAGACCTGACATCTTTACAGTATTAAGTCTTCCCATCCATGAACATGGAATATATCTCCATTTATTTCATTCTTCTTTGATTTAATTCATTAGAGTTTTGTAGTTTTCCCTATAAACATCTTGTACATATCAACATTTTGTTAGATTTATACCTAAGTATTTCATTTTGGGGAGGTGCTAATGTTAATGGTATTGCGTTTTTAACTTAAGTTCCATTTGTTCATTGCTGGTATAGAGGAAAGGACTGACATGTTGTATATTAACCTTGTTATTATCACTTATCAATGGATTTTTAGACACATGTTTGCTTTACTGGGGGCTCACTTAGACATGAAAAGCCTCAGGTGACCATCCATCTCCCAAGGACACTCATGAACTTCATTTCTATGATCTCAGATCTCTGATATTTATGGCTTACAATATTTGCTGGTTTGATAATAAGTTAAGCAATGGTTTTCAAACTGTGCTGAATAGTTCTGTGCCCTACAGTTTCATGCCATTGTGTCTTCACAAAGACTACATAGGGTGAAATTGAGTGCATGGGGCTCTGAACTCTGTATATCATTTTAGCCAGAGCAACTCAGTTTTTGTTTATAGTTTTAATTTTGAAATTACTTTAGATTCATAGAAGAGTCTACCCAGTCTCCCTTACTGTTAACAGGTTAAGAACTAAGGTACATGATGAAAACTAAAAAATTAACTAAATTACTCTTAACTATTAACTAATTATGATTAACTAAATGACAAGGCTTTTTTTGGATTTCACTGATCTTTCCACAAGTGTACTTTTTTGAGCAGCTCAGTGTTTAATCTGTTTTACCAACTGGATTTCATGTGACATTTTATTTAGACCAAGGGTCTGCTAGCTGCTTCTTGCCTCAGGCTTTCCCCTACCTCCACTTTATAAACTCTCAATTACTGCTAGTTAGCCACGAAGGAAAAGTAGAACGGTAGCTTCTCTTCTCATCATCTCAACTCATCTAAGGAATGCATCTATTCCTTATTGAATCCTCTTGTACCCTTATGAGGTCAAGGGGTGAGAAATGGAATGTTTCCTGCCATATCAGTAAACAAAGGATGTCACAGTCATCAGCGACTGCAGCCACCACCCATGGTGAGTTGGTGAGCCCTGAGGAAACTCAGGATATGAAAACACAGGATACTGGCCCCGGATAGCTGAGGTGCATATCAAAGGAATGCAGACTCTTGCATCTTCCCAAACATAGAAAAGCACTAAATGCTTTAACTTGAGATCATCTGGTTTTCTTTACTTAACAGTAATCTTCTGACATTCAGACTACCTGCCCTTTTGTGCAAAACTCCTGTATACACTACCAAGCGTAGGGTAGATAGCTAGTGGGAAGCAGCCGCATGGCACAGGGAGATCAGCTCGGTCCTTTGTGACCGCCTGGAGGGGTGGAATAGGGAGAGTGGGAGGGAGGGAGACACAAGAGGGAAGAGATATGGGAACGTATGTATATGTATAGCTGATTCACTTTGTTATGAAGCAGAAACTAACACACCATTGTAAAGCAATTATACTCCAATAAAGATGTAAAAAAAAAAAGAAAATCAGCTGTAACCAATACAATAATAAATTTAAAAAAACCCCAAAACTCCTATATATCCTAGCCCTACCCTTGCCTCCTCTGAGCAGTTCTCTTGGGGTTACTTGACACGCTACCTCCCCGGCTTGAAGTCCTAAAAATTCCCACCAAATAAAACATAACTCTCAATTTTTAGGTTGTGCCTATTTTTTAGGCAACAGGGGAATGGAGCGGGTATTTTAAAATTTTGTTTTACAGGTGGAGAAACTGAGGCACAGAGATGTTGAGTAACTTATAGGTAAGAGTCAAATTGAAGGGGTCTCCTGACTGTTGACTGACCTTCTTATTCACTCCACAAGGCCTTCATATGAGCAATACACACCTGAGAGAGAAAAGCTGATCAGCCTCCGACTCCCTTGCCCTTGCACAGTCTCATCAGAGCCAACACTTTTAAAAATCTGTAAGAAGACAGAAAATGGGAGACAAGCAAAAAAAGCATTGAAATAGATACTTACACTTCAATACAAACATGCTTAATCACAGTTATTTCTGTAGCTACGGAATACAAAGACAGTAGCATTGTGACTTCATGAGGCTACTACTGATTAAAAGAAGCTTTTAGCAACCTAATGTCTTTCCCAGGAATAGAGTGGGAAATGCTCGTGGGGATGAGGGGTACTTTTCAGAGAAATGGAAAGCAACAAAAATAACTACTGTAATATTAGAGGCCCTTTATAACCACTTATGTAAACAAGGCCTTTTCACACTCAAATTTGCAAAAGGTATTTATTAAAGCAGACCCTAAGGCAGTAGAATGATAGGTCAATAGATGTTTACTGTTGTAATTACAATATGTTTCCATGAGCAAAGTATAGCATTAAACTGCTGTGCCTTCATTCCTTCTGATCTGTATTACTACCTAGAGATTTCCAGGAAATTCTGTTTATTAGGGAGGAGACCGAGCATGGCATTAAGAAGCTATTCTGAGGTCTCTTTATTTAACTGCCTTCCTGGGATGTTTCAGAACACAGTTGTTACATGGGTTATCTTCGTCTAGTAGGTATTTGCAAACCAGGTTGCCAAAATCTTTTACTTTCCATTACTGCTCAATATTTATCTGTTAATGGATTAATCAAAGCAGCTAGAGTCCCTGCTTCCATTCTCTTCTAGGCAAGTTTTACTTAGAAATGATTCTGAGTATTTATTCAAAGGCAGGGTTATCTTTGCATATGTTATATATTTGCAGAAAATAATATACAGATCTGAGCATTAAGCAAATCCATACAGTGTCCACTTTTTAGAAGGTAATCTATACTGAAGAAGCAAAACATGGAGAACTCGATGACCTCTTGCGCAAAGTCTCTCTGTTTCGAGGTTCTGTGGGCTTGCTCTCTTCCTACTGCCTCTCAGTATTTTTGATGCTGGAAGAGTTGTGACCGGATGTGACCATCATCTTGCCTTACATGAGACTGGGAGTAATGACCGGGCATCACTAGGGCTCACAGCTTTCTCCCAAGGAGAATACAAAGGGATTATGAGAACACCTCCTCGTAAAGCAGGTGCCCCTGGTGGGCCTACATGCTCGGCTGCAGCTCGTGTGCCAATCTTCTCAGTATGTCTGCTTTTAGGCCCACATGCAAGAGGCATTTCGGGGATGCTGGGCTGCCCAGCAGAGGGAACAAATGTGGGTGACATATGGAATGGGGTGAGTCAGAACGCTGGTTGGGCTGAAGTATCAGCCCTCTTCACAATGGACAGCCTGCTCCTTCCCAGTCTGTGTTTGTTCTTCTCTTTGCCTGGCTGACCCCAAGCAGCAGAGGTCAACAGTTCAGAGGCTGCATCCTCAGGTTGGACAACTCTCCTAGCTCTCAAAGGGGCCAATGTGCATGGGCCTAATCAGGGTTCAGAATTCCTTCATGTTGAGGATTTTTCTTCATTTTTAAATCTATGCCTGGGCAAAGGCCATGGGAGACTTGGGCAGGCTGGCCACACTCCCTTCCAGTGATGTACCTGCCTATGTGGGACAATTACAATTGACTGTTCCTAATTCTAGTTTAAAGATGTCAACATCTAGCTTGTTTCATCTCAGAACATAAGTTCCTTGAGGGCACAACAAAAAGTATACTTTTAATAGAGTCTTGATTTTACACTGTTTAAAAGGTAGGATTAAACTGCACATTTCATGCTAGTCTAAACAAGCTTAAACTTGCAATGATAACAAAGAATAGTACATCTGTTCCTTCTTATTTAAAACATAATTTTGATCCCTCGTATTTAAATATTTTTCTGCTGGAAATTCAAGGTATTTACAGAAAGGTCCTTCATACTTATTACATCGAAACAAGCCTGTAGACAAGAAGATAATGTATATTTTTCAGAAGCTACTAAGTTCAGAGGGGAGACACACATTTAAAACTTCATAAACATTTCCCTAACTCATGGCTTTTTGCTAACGTTATTTATCAAGTCATCTCAGCGCCAGATTGATGACACAAAGGGGGAGGCAACAGGTGATAAACATTTTCCAGGAAGTAAAGACGTCTGGGAAGGTTTTGCATCCTGGCTTTTTGCTCAAGATGAGTTCCAGAGGCTGGTCTGAGGTTCAGAAATCTGCTGCATTACAGAGATATGCTCTACCATTTACGGACTGTGAAAATGGTGTGAAGACTCAGGAAAAGTAGTCTCACCCTGGAACAACCTAAGACTGAGGGGAACATCAGGGAATTGCTCATCTTCTCAGGTCTGCACATTTCCTCGGCTTTTCAGCCTGTCTGATGCCCAGTTGTTATTCCAAGCACCGGGCACTGGGTCATGATGTCCCCTCTTAGACGCAGTGCACAGTGTCACCGTGTTTTGCATGCAACTTTTTTCCACAACCAAGCCTACTTGGCAAATGGTTTAACAGATTCAAGGCTGAATCTTCTGGGAGGGGGGGATCAAGAGGGTGGAGCAGGAGTGTGTGGGGCTCACCTCCCCCACAAAGACAGTGAAAATTACATCTACATGCAGAACAATTCTCACAGAAAACCAACCGGAAACTGGCAGAAGATCCCTTATACAACAAAAGCTGCAAGAAAGATCCCCATGTAACTGGGTAGGATAAAAAAAAAAAGGCATCAGGATGGGACTGGTGCTCCTGGAAGGGATCTGTGAAGGAGGGAGTGTCCGCACAGGAAGGCTCTTGCTCTGAGAAATCCCTGTCTGCTGGGAGGTCTGCTGGGACAGATAGGAAGCTGGAGGAGCCTGTACTCCACTTGCAAGGAGTGTCTGCATGCTGGCTTGCTAGCAATAAGGGCAGAGAGAGACTGGTGTTGATGGCTGCCACCTCTCTGTACCTCCCAGCCCAAAATGCATGCTGGGTGGGGCTGCTAGTACAGGCATCAGCTAGGCACTAAAACTCGGGTGGAAGAACCCTGGGAGAGGACTTGGTCTAGCTGCACGGAGACAGCCTAGAGGGCCTGGCGTGTGGGCCAGGCTGCCATGGTTAGTGCACTTGAGATAGGATGTGCGTTCACCATTGGAGCCCTACTATCAGAGTGGTGCCGGGTGGGGCACGGGTCCGCCAACGAAGCCCCACTGTCAGTGTGTTCACAGCAAAGTGTGACTCTGGCTGTTGGCGGGCTTTGTGGAAGACTGATAATGGACTCAGATATCAGTTTCCCTGGTGGGCAGCCCCTGGGGAGGAGTATGCAGAGGTTCCTTTCCTGGTGGGTGCACTCCTCCCGTGGCAGCTTGGAGCCAGATCTCGGTGAAAAGGTCCAGGGAGAGCCCTACCACAGAGGCAGCCTGGGTCCCAGGCAGCAGCACAACCACCTCAATGCCTGCAGTCACAATGCTCCGGCCCCACTGTCAGCCTAGCACTAGGGTCTGGGATGAACACAACAGAGAAAGGGATGTGACCTTGGGCTGCTTATGTGCAAAACCGCAGATACCTGCACGGGCAGCGCATAGGTTTGCTGTGACCACAAGGGCCTCAATGGATTCTGTGCTCACCTCCTTGGGGACATAGGACATACAGCAATGGAACCTGATAAAACCCAACCCTCAGGGCTTCTACTCCAACAATTAGGGAGCAGACCCTGCCCCTGACAAGGCTGTGACAGCCATGCAGCAAAGAGGAGGATCCACCCAACATCTGCAGGCTCTGGATACCACATGAATCACACCTCCTATCAAGGGGATAATGGTCAGAACACTGAGGAAATAGCCCTCACACCAAAAATATTGGACTGACACAATCTACACAGGGATGCTCCCACATAAAAACAGCACTTCAAGACCACAATAGATAACTATTTCTTCTAAATTCATAGAGACAGAGAAATGAAAAAGCAGAGGAACTACTTCCAATTAAAAGAACAAGAAAAATCCCCTGAGAAAACAAAAATGAAATACCTGTCCAGGCTACTGGACCCCAAGTTGAAAAAGGAAGTAATAGAAACACTAAAGGAATTAATAAATATTACCAATAGAAATGCAGATCGCTGTAACAATGAACTAGAAACTATAAAGAGAAACCAATCAATATTAGATAACTCAATTGCCAAGATAAAAACTGATCTAAAAGCAATGAACAGCTGACTAAATAGTGCATAATAATGAATAAGTGATCTGGAAGACAGAATAATGGAAATCACTCAATCAGAACAGCAGACAGAAAGACAAATGAAAAAAATGAAAGCAATGAACAAGATCTATGGGATTATATGAAGTGTGCCAATCTACACACAATACAGGTTTGAGGAGGAGAAGAAAGAGAGAAGGGGACAGAAAATGAAAAAATGTATTTGAAGAAATTATGGCTGAAAACTTCCCAAACCTAAAGAAGGAAACAGGTATCCAGGTACAGGAACACAAACAAACCCACGTTAAGACATATCATAATTAAAATGGCAAAAGTTAAACATAAAGAGAGGAGCACCAAGAGAAAAACAGTCAGTTACAAGGAAACCCCCATAAGCCTGTCAGTTGATTTCTCTACAGAAACTTTGCAGGCCAGAAGGGGGTAGCATGATATATTCAAAGTCCTGAAAGGGAAGAACCTGCAACCTAGGGTACTCTACCCAGCAAGATTATCATTCAGAATAGAAGGAGAGAAAAAAAATTTCTCAGACAAGCAAAAACTAAAAAATACAGTAATACTAAACCTATCATGAAAGAAATTTTGAAAGGTATTCTCTAAATTGGAAAGAAGCAAAAATCTACAGGAAAGGGAAAAATCACAATAGGAAAGGCAAATATATAAAAGGACAGAAGATCACTTAAATAAGCCAGTCCATAGATTAAAAAATAAAACCATTTTTGTAAAAGTGATCATAACCTCAATATAGTAAAAGGATAAACATGAAGATGTAAAATAGGGCATCAAAACCACAGAATGTGGGAGAGGGGAGTTAAAAAATATGGATTTTAAAAAAACGTGTTTGAACTTACATGACTATCAGTCTAATCAAGTAGATATAGCTATGGGTTACACTTGAAAACCAAAGTAACCACAAATCAAAAATATACAATAGATTCACAAAAATAAAAAAGAAAGGAACTCAAGCTTAATACAAAAGAAAACCATCAAACCACAAAAGGAAAAATAAAAAGAACAAACGTTTGTTCAAAGAAGAACAAGGAAGAACTACAAAATCAACTGGAAAACAAGGTTTAAAATGGCAATAAATACATACTTAACAATAATATCTTTAAATGTCAATGGACTAAATACCCCACTCAAAAGACACAGAATGGTAGATTGGATAAACAAACTAAGAACCTACAATATGCTGCCTACAGGAGATCCACCTTAGGCCAAAAGACACAGATAGATTGAAAGTGGAGATAGAAAAAGATATTTCATGCAAATATAAACAACAAGATAGCAGAGGTAGCAACACTCATATCAGAGAAAATAGACTTTAAAACAAAGTTTGGAAAGAAAGACAAAGAAGGACACTATATAATGATAAAGGGATCAATACAAGAAGAGGATATTATACTCATTAACATATATGCACCCAGTATAGGAGCACCTAGATATATAAAACAAATACTAGCAGACATGAAGGGAGAAACTGACAGGAATACAATTATAGTAGGAGACTTTAATACCCCTCTGACATCAATGGACAGACCTTCCAGACAGAAAATCAATAAGGCAACAGAGATCCTAGAAGACACAACAGAGCCATTGGACTTATTGATATCTGCAGGACATTACATCCAAAAAACTCAGAATACAAATTCTTTTCAAGTACACATGGAACATTTTCTAGGATTGACCAGATACTAGGACACAAAACAAGCTTCAACAAATTTAAGAGGATAGAAATTATTTCAAGCATCTTTTCTGACAACAATGGTATGAAACTAGAAATCAACCACAGAAAGAAAAAGAGGAAAAAAACCCACAATCACATGGAGACTAAACAATATGTTATTAAAAAACCAATGGATCAGGGCTTCCCTGGTGGCGCAGTGGTTGAGAGTCCGCCTGCCGATGCAGGGGACGCAGGTTCGTGCCCCGGTCGGGGAGGATCCCACATGCCGCAGAGTGGCTGGGCCCGTGAGCCATGGCCGCTGAGCCTGCATGTCCGGAGCCTGTGCTCCACAACGGGAGAGGCCACAACAGTGAGAGGCTCACATACCGCAAAAAAAAAACAAAAACAAAAACAAAAAAACCAATGGCTCAACAATGAAATCAAGGAGGAAATCAGAAAATACCTTGAGACAAATGATAATGAAAACACAACCTTACAAAATGTATGGGATGCAGCAAAAGCAGTTCTAAGAGGCAACTTCATAGCAATACAGGCCTTCCTCAAGAAACAATCTTGAGGCCTTCCTCAAGAAAAATCTCAAATAAACAACCTATCCTAACACCTAAAAGAACAGGAAAAAGAACAAACAAAACCCAAAGTCAGCAGTAGGAAGGAAATAATAAAGATCAGAGAGGAAATAAATAAAATAGAAATTTAAAAAACAATAGAAAAGATCAATAAAACCAAGAGCTGCTTTTTTGAATAGACAAAAAAAGTTGACAAACTTCTAGCCAAGCTCACCAAGAAGAGAGAGGAGCCAAATAAACAAAATAAGAAATGAAAGAGGAGAAATAATAACTGATACTGCAGAAATATAGAAAATCATAAAAGACTACTATGACAACAAACTGGACAACCTAGAAGAAATGGACAAGTTTCTAGAAACATATAGCCTGCCATAATTGAGTCAAGAAGAAACAGATAATTTGAACAGACCAATCACAAAGCACAATAGAATCTGTAAAAACAAAACAAAAAACAAACAAACATAACTCCCTGCAAACAAAAGTCCAGGACCAAATGGCTTCCCTGGGGAATTCTACCAAACATACAAAGAAAAATTTATACCAATCCTTCTCAAACTATTCTAAAAGAAGAACTTATGTCAATCCTTAAACTATTCCAGAAGACTGAAGAGGAGGGAAAACTCCCAAAGTCATTCTATGAAGCCACCATCATCTTGATACCAAAACCAAAGATATTACAAATAAAGAAAATTACAGGTCAACATCTCTGATGAATATAGATGCAAAAAAATCTCAACAAAATATTAGCAAACTGTATCCAACAATACATAAAAAGGACCATACACCATGATAAACTTGGATTCATTCCAGGGTCACAAGGATGGTATGACATAAGGCAAATCAATGTGATACAACACATAGTAACAAAAGAAGAGACAAAAACATATGATCATCTTAAGAGATGTACACAAACCATTTGATAAAATTCAACATCCAAAATTCAGACAAACCATTTGATAAAATTCAACATCCATTGGATAAAATTCAAAGTGAGTATAAAGGGAATATATCTCAACATAATAAAAGCCATTTATGACAAACCCACAGCCAATATAATACTCAGCGGTGAAAAGCTGAAAACCTTCCTGCTAAAATCTGGAACAAGATAGGGATGCCCACTCTCACCACTTCTCTTCAACATAGTATTGGAAGTCCTAGCCACAGCAATCAGACAAGAAAAAGAAATAAAAGGTATCCCAATTGGAAGGGAAGTGATAAAACTGCCATTATTTGCAGATTACATGATACTACATACAGAAAACCCTAAAGACTCCAAACAAAAACTACTAGAACTGATAAACAAATACAGCAGAGCAGCGGGATACAAGATTAACATACAGAAATCTATTGCATTTCTTTGCACTTACAATGAAATACCAGAATGAGAAAGTTAAAAAAAAAGATCCCATTTAAAATCACATTAAAAAAACCCCAACAACCTAGGAATAAACTTAACCAAAGAGGTAAAAGATCTATATGCTGAAAACTATAAAACACTGATAAAGGAAATTGAAGATGATTCAAAGAAATGGAAAGATATCCCATGCTCTTGGATTGGAAGAATTAATATTGCTAAAATGGCCACACTACCCAAAGCAACCTATAGATTTAATGCAACCCCTATTAAAATACCCATGACATTTTCCACAGAACTAAAATCATCCTAAAATTTACATGGAACTACAAAAGACCCAGAATTGTCAAAACAATACTGAGGGAAAAGAACAAAAGCTGGAGGCATAACCCTTCCAGATTTCAGACAATGATAGAAAACAACAGAAATCAAAGCAGTGTAGCATTGGAAAAAAAACAGGCATATAGATCAATGGAACAGAATAAAGAGCCCAGAAATAAACCCATACACCTATGGTCAATTAATCTATGACAAAGGAGGCAAGAAGATACAATGGAGAAAATGGACAGTCTCTTCAGTAAGTGGTGTTGGGAAAGCTGGAGAGCTACCTGTAAATCAGTGAAATTAGAACACTCCCTCACACCAAATATATAAATTAACTCAAAATGGTTCAGAGATCTAAGTATTAGATATGACACCATAAAATTCCTAGGAGAAAATGTAGGCAAAACATTCTCAGACATAAATCATAGCAATGTTTTCTCAGATCAGTCTCCCAAGGCAAAAGAATTAAAAGCAATGATAAACAAATGGGATTGAATCAAACTTATAAGCTTTTGCACAGCAAAGAAAACCATCAACAAAATGAAAAGACAACCTATGGAATTGGATAAAGTATCTGCAAATGATGAAATCAACAAAAGGTTAGTATCCAAAATATACAAACAGCTCATACAACTCAATATCAAACAAACACACAATCAAAAAATGGGCAGAAGACCTAAATATACATTTCTACAAAGAAGACATACAGATAGCTAACAACCACAGGAAAAGATGCTCAACATGGCTGATTATTACAGAAATTTATATCAAAACCACAATGAGGTATCACCTCACACTGGTCAGAATGACTACCAAAATGTCTACAAATAATAATGCTGGAGGGGGTATGGAGAAACGGGTACCCTCCTACACTGTTGGCGGGAATGTAAATTGGTGCAACCACTATGGAAAACAGTGTGGAGATTCCTTAAAGAATGAAAAATAGAGTACCACATGATTTAGCAATCCCATTCCTGGGCATATATCCAGAAAAACACAAACACTTTAATTAGAAAAGATATATGCACCCCGCTGTTCTTAGCAGCACTATTTACAACAGCCAAAACATGGAAACAACCAAGTGCCCACCAACAGACAATTGGTTTAAGAAGATGTGGTGTACTGATATACAATGGAATATTACTCAGCCATAAAAAAGAATGTAATAATGCCATTGGCAGCAACATAGATGGACCTAGAGAATATCATACTAAGTGAAGTAAGTCAGGCAAAGAAAGACAAATATTATAAATCACTTATATGTGAAATCTAAAAAATAATCCAAATGAATGTATAGATAAAACAGAAACAGACTCACAGACACAGGAAACTTATGGTTACCAAAAGGGAAAGGGAGAGAGGGAAGGAATAAATTAGGAGTATGGGATTAACAGATACAAACTACATAAGGTAGACAAGCAACAAGGATTTATTGTATAGCACAGGAAACTACATTCAATACCTTGTAATAACCTATAATGGAAAAGAATCTGAAAAAATGTATATATAATTGAATCACTTTGCTATATACCTGAAACACAATATTGTAAATTAACTATACTGTAATAAAAGAAAGTAGTTTATATCTACACAGATGAACATTTTTTATTACTAGAGTGAGACAATTTATCACCAGTTTTATTCCTTCTTATGTACGCATTTGAGACAACTGTTCATAAATAGAAGTAGCTGCAAATACAAGCAGCTTTATTATAGTAATGTCCTTCATTTTCTTTAAATCTCTACAAGCTATGTACAAAACAAAAACATAGTAATCAATCAGTAAAAATTAATTTACATTGCCTATCCACTGACAATCCCTTTAAGTCTTCCTTCAGCTCTAATGAGAGCCAAGAATTGGAACCACCTGAGTTGCAAATGGCAATCACTGCAGCCACTCACTTTCTCAACAAGCACCAGGATTCTGAAGTGTCTGCTTGGCTGCTCCCTAGATGCTTCTCCACCCCCAAGCCAATGCACATAGTAAGATCTAGAATGGGTGAGACCGATGCCTTTCCTTAACTATGTGTGAAAGAGGAAGGGTGAAAGAAGTTGGAAAAGAGAACCTACAGACCACGGGCAATTCTCAGGCAGATCAATTTCAGGAAAGCAAACATATGGAAACTGAGAATCTGGAATCATTGCTCCTGTTACTCCTGGCAATGCCATCATATATGCCCAGGGAAATATTTACCCCAGGTTGAAAACAGGTGGGATAGGTGAAAGGGGTAACACCTGGTTTTGAGATAGAGAAATGCTAACTGCAGATGGTTGAGAACTACCTGAGAGACAGATGCCCAGCTGAGGTGGCAATGATATTCCGAGCATATTTGTGAACTATTTCGCATTCCAGAGATTCCCAGAAATCTTTGGTGATAAAAACTGGATTTCTTGCAGTCAATATGATGGTATCCCAGAGTGTTTGACCATGTAAATGAAATAGCATCCAACTTTTAAATGAGAGGAAAAAGCTGTTCCCCTATCATCTCATGAATCACCCAAAATCAACAAGGAAAAGAAAAACAAAAAGGCAAACTCCGTCTTCAATAAAACCACGAGATATCTATAACTCTGACCACAATATATGAAGTGTGGCCTCCATATGCACTGGAGGTAAAATTGGGGTGTGGGAAGACACCAAGTCAAGATGCACAGGACTACAAATGAGGAAAAAAAAGGTAGTACGTGCACCTGGGGATATACTGAAGAAATATGCAAAAGAAGAAAAAGATATTGAAAGGTATACCATGTTCTTGACATGATAACAATTTCAACATGATAACAATTTCAGCACTTTCTTAATCTTTATTTTTATACGATCCCAATGAAACTACACATAGGATTTAAAATTAGAGAAGCCGACTCAAATTTTCCTATGGGAGAAAGAAAAATCAAGAACAAACTGGATTCTAAAAGGGGAAAATAATGAGGAAAAAATGCTATAGAAGATACTTAACAATATAATGAAGCTAGAGTAATTAAAACAGTGTGGTGCCAGTACATGAATAGCTATAGCAACAAAATAGACTAGAAAGTCCAGAAATAGACCAAAAATGTTTTTAAAAACCATACAGGAATTATAATAAAGGTGAATTTTCAAATCAGTGGAGAAAATATGGATTATTTAATAAATGGTGTTGGGACATCTGGATAGTAAATCCGGAAGAACAAAACACATTTGGATTAATATCTCATATTATATAATAGAAAAAATTCCAAATTGATCAAATATTTAAAATTTAAAACCAAAATCATAAGAGCATTAGGGAAAAAGTGGAAGAACATTTTTAAAATATCAAAGTTGAAAAGATCTTCCTACAGGTTAAGAAAAACCCTGAAGTCACAAAAGAAAACATTAATAAACTCAACTCTGGAAAAAATTAAAATGCATACATGGAAAAACCACCATATATCAAAAGATAAATGACAAACCTGCATAAGTATTTCCAACTCACATTATATTCAAAAGCCCAACTTCTTTCATGTCTAAGAAACAAAAACGACGACCAAAGGAAAAGAAGCATGAACAAAGCATATCAAAAGACAGTTCATAGAAAGGAAAATCAAACAATTCTAAAAATTAAGAGGTATTCAACCTCAGGCCCAATAAGAAAAAATGCTAATCAAAACTACAAGCTCTGAGTTTTCACCTGTCACGGTGGCAATGAGCAAAGAGTTTGAGAACTTAGAGCGTGACCTGCCAAGTTTTGAGCTGTCTTTCGACTCCATTCCCACCCTTCTAAACTGTGACGCTGGAGCGGAGACTGCTCACCCCGTCTCTGCTTTGCCACCTGGCGCCTGCGCAGGCACTGCCAATAGGAGATGCCACAGTGAAAGAAGGAGGCTGAAAGAGGAAGAAGGGACTAGCTCCGCCCTCTCTGCTTCCTGTGCTGGTCCACGTTAGCCCAGCAACTGTTTCCACCTGCAGCGTCAATGCTTCACCTTTGCAGCAGCAGAATCCAGTTTTGGGTTTTTTCCAGCACTTTAAGATTCAGTCTGACCTTTTCCATCTCAGTGAAGCATCAGTAACCTTCTCAGAAGTCAGGTCCAGGCCCATGGGGTCCCTCCTCCAAGCTCACAGCACGGCTGAATAAAATCCTCCTCCAAAGAGGTCTGCGTTTCAATACTGCGAGGTCCCTCCTCTAAGCTTCTAAGTTGATTATTTCAATCTCTTCACTTGCTCCTCGAGCCTTACAGATGGCGGCTGTTTTTGCAATTGCTACCTCCCTGATACCTTAGGATTCTCTTCTTGTTTTCTTAACAGCTTTATACCTGTTTAACAATTATTCATATGAAACTCTAAGTAATTGGTATGGCGTCTAATTGGCTCTTAACTGGTACAGTGGATAAAGGTGTGGAGACACAGGGAGCCTCATACATCATTGGGGAGAATGTTAATTGATACACACGCATACACCCAAGAAAGCTGGCAACTGACCATTAATTTCACGTCTAGGAGCTTATCACAGCTTTACTTATTTGTGTGTGAAATACTGTGTATAAAAGGAAATTTATTGTAGGTTTGTTTATATAAAGCAAAAGATTGGAGGGGAAATTAAAGGTTAATCAATAAAGGAATGTTAGATAAATTACAATGTATTCATTAGTTAAACACCTTGCAGAAATTAAATACTTTTTTTTTTACGTAAAAAAAACCCCTAATCTGTTGGTGGCCTGCAGAAGTGTATATAAGGTTACAGTAAGTCCCCTACATATGAACCTTAAAGTTGCAGACTTTCAAAGATGCGAAGTGCACTCGCACATTCAATTACGTAAGTTAGTTCACGTGTCTGGCGTACATTGTCACGTGCATGCATCCTCTACAAGTGGTTGTGCTTTGTGTACTTTGCTGTATTGTATAGAGTACAGTAGTACAGTATCTTTATTTCAAGCCCAGGATGTCTGGAAGCAAGCGTCAAAGCAGCAGTGATGTAGCTGGTACTGCTAAGAAGCGCCAAATGATAATGATGGAAACAAATGTGAAAATAATCGAGAGTGGAGTGAGGCCATCACTGTGAATGGGGTTTGGAAGAACCTTTGCCCACAGTTTGTTCGTGATTTTCCTGGATTTGAGAAGGTAGATGAGTCCAAAGAGATCTTCAGCAACTTAGTGACACTCAGCAAGAAGCTGGAGGTAGATCTGCAAGAGGACAACTTCACTGAACTCCTTGTTGTGCAACATGAGAAGCTTACTAATGAAGACCTGATGGAATTGGAGGCCCAGAGAAAGGACTAAGAGAGACAAGAGGAAGAAGTAACTGAAGAGATTCATGATGCAGGAAATAGCAAGAGGATTTTCTTTATTTGAGGAGGCACTGTTAGATTGTGAGGCACAGGACCCGAACGTAGAATGGTACATGAAGGTTACAGCAGCCGTTCAGGGTGCAATCCAGTGCTACCATGTCATCTATGATGAGAAAAATAGAGCTACTACCCAGACATCACTGGATCAGTTTTTCAAGAGGGTAGATAGAATTGAATCCAACAAGGAACCAGAACCTGTTCAATCAATTTCAGGTGTGAGTGAACTTGCAGCTTGCCCTCCATCTCCTATTACTGACGATCCTTCAGCTCTACCATCTCCCACCTCCTCTCCCTCCTCCAGTCAGTAAGTCTTCTTGCCTGTTCACTCGATGCCAGCCCCTGTATGCCAGCTGTTGTACTGTAATAATGTACTTTGCAAGGTACTGTACTATAAGATTAAAATGTTTTCTTTGGGATGTCCCTGGAGGTCCAGTGGTTAAAACTACTTGCTTCCAAAGCAAGGGGCGATGGTTCGATCTCCGGTTGGGGAGATAAGATCCCACATGCTGTGCAGCGCGGCCAAAAAAAAAAGTTTTCTTTATTTTTTGTGTTTGTTTGTTTTTTATGTATTATTTGTGTGAAAAGTATTGTAAACCTAAAACAGTACAGTACCATATAGCCGATTGTGTTAGTTGGGTACCTAGGCTAGCTTTGCTGGACTTACAAGCAACTGGACTTTACAAACGTGCTCTCAGAATGGAACTCTTTTGTATGTGGGACTTACTAGAGTCCCACTTACTAATTTTTACTTTGTTGCTTGTTGTTGTGGTGTTATATCCAAAATATCGTTACCAAGACAAATGTCAAGGAGCTTTTTCTCTATGTATTCTTTAAGGGGTTTTATGGTTTCAGGTCTTTCATTTAAGTCTTTAATCCATTTCAAATTAATTTTTCTGAGTGGTGTAAGACAGGGGTCTAATTCATTCTTCTGCATGTGGCTATCTAGTTTACCCAATACCATTTATTGAAAACACTATCCTTTCCCTACTGAGTGTTCTTGGCTCCCTTGTCTAATATTAGTTGACTGTATACTCGAGGGTTTATGTCTGAGCTCTCATTTCTGTTCCATTGGTCTGTTTCTATTTTTATGCCAGTACCATACTCTTGATTACTACTGCTTTGTAGTATAGTTTGAAATCAGAAAGCATAATACCTCCAGTTTTGTTCTTCTTTCTCAGAATTGCTTTGGCTATTTGGAGTCTTTTGTGGATCCATACAAATTTTAGGATTTTTTTTCCTATTTCTGAGAAAAATGCCATTAGAATTTTGATAGGGATTGCAATGAATCTATAGGTGGCTTTCAGTAGTGTGGACATTTAAAAAAAATTAATTATTTCACTCCACGAGCATGGAATGTCTTTTATTTGTGTCTTAATTTCTTTCATCAAAGTTGAGTACTTTTCAGTGTACAGATAGATCTTTTTCCTCCTTAGTTAAATGTATTTTTTTTCTGAATAACTTTACTGAATCAAAGATGGGTCACTAAGGAAATATATAATTATAACATGGTTAAATACATTTCTAAGTTTTTCATTGTTCTTGATGCTACTGTGAATGGGATTTTTTGCTTTCTTTTTATATTTTGTTAATATATAGGAATACAATTGATTTCTGTATGTTGATCTTGTATCCTGCAACTTTCCTGAATTAATTGACTAGTTCGAATAGTTTTTTGGTATAGTCTTTAGAATTTTCTCTATATAAGATCATGTTATTGCAAACAGACAATTTTACTTCTTTCTTTCCAATTTGTATGTCTTTTATTTCTTTTTCTTGTCTGATTACTCTGGCTAGGACTCCAGTACTATGTTGAATAGAGTTGGTGAGACTAGACACCTTTGTCTTGTTCCTGATATTAGAGGAAAAGCCTTCAACCTTTCACTGTTGAGTATGATGTTAGCGCTGAGCTTGTTATATATGGCCTTTATTACCTTGAGGTATGTTCCTTCTATGCCCTATTTGCTCTATGTTCTTTATCATCATGTGTTTTCTGCATCTGTTGACATAATCATTTGATTTTTATTTCATTCTGTGTTTCTCATTGATTGATTTGCATATGTTGATTTGCATACTGTTGCATATTAGCATCCCAGGGATAAATCCTACTTGGTCATATTGTATGATTCTTTTAATGTACAGTTGAATTATGTTTGATAATATTTTGTTGGGAATTTTTGTATCTATATTCATCAGAGACATTGGTCTGTAGTTTTTTGTTTTTTTTTTTTCTTGTAGTGTCCTTATTTGGCTTTGGTATCATGGTAATGCTAGCCTTGTAAAATTGGTTTGTAAGTGTCCCTTCCTCATCAATTTTTTTGAAGTTTGCAAAGGATTGACATTAATTCTTTAAATGTTTGATTGAAATAATTGATAAATCATCTGGTCCTGGGCTTTTCTTTGGGGAGCTTTTTAGTTACCGATTCAGTCTCCTTACTCATTATTGATCTGTTCAGAATTTCTATTTATTCATGATTCAGTTTCAGTAGGTTGTATGTTTCTAGGAATTTATCCATTTCTTCTAGGTTATCCAACTTGTTGGTGTAAAATTGTTCATAGTAGTAGCTTATTATCCTTTGAACTTCTGTGGTATCAGTTGTAATGTCTCCTCTTTCATTTCTGATTTTGAGTCTTCTCTCTTTTTCTCTTAGTGTAGCTAAAGATTTCTCAGTTTTGTTTATCTTTTCAAAAAATTAGTTTTTAGTTTGTTAGGCTTTTCTATTGTTTTTCTGGTCTCTAGTTTACTTCTGCTCAGATTTTTGTTATATCTTTCTTTCTCCTAACTTTGGGCTTGGTTTTCTCTTTTTTTTTTTGTCAGTTCCTTTAAATATAAATTTAGCTTATTTATTTGATATATTTCTTTCTTCTTACTGTAGGCATTTATTTTTATAACCATCTCACTTAAAACCATTTTTGCAGCATCCCAGATTTTTTTTTATTGGAGTATAATTGCTTTACAATGTTGTGCTAGTTTTTGCTGTACAATGAAGTGAATCAGCTATATGTATTCATATATCTTCTCCCTCTTGGACTTCCCTCCCATCCTCTGCATCTAGATCATCACAGAGCACCCAGCTGAGCTCCCTGTGCTATACAGCAGGTTCCCACTTGCTATCTATTTTACACATTGTAGTGTATTTCTGTCAAACCTAATCTCCCAATTCATCCCACCCTCCCCTTCTCCCACTGTGTCCACATGTCCATTCTCTATGTCTGCATCTCTATTCCTGCCCTGCAATATGTTCATCTGTACCATTTTTCTATATTCCACATATATGCGTTAATATATGATATTTGTTTTTCTATTTCTGACTTACTTCACTCTGTATGACAGACTCTAGGTCCATCCATATCTCTACAAGTGACCCAATTTCGTTCCTTTTTATGGATGAGTAATATTCCATTATATATATATATACCATATCTGCAGCATCCCATAGGTTTTAGTATGTTATATTTCCATTTTCATTTGTCTCAAGGTATCTTCGGATTTCCCTTTGACCCAGTGGTTGTACAGGAATGTGTTGTTCAATTTCCATGTATTTGTGAATTTTCCAGCTTTCCCTCTGTTACTGCTTTCTAGTTCCATACCTGTGTGGTTGGAAGAGAGATACTTGGTATGATTTCAATCTTTTAAAATTTGCTAAGCTACCTTTGTGATCTATCCTAAAGAATGTTCCATGTGTGCTTGAGAACAATGTGTATTTTGCTACTACTAGATGGGATGTTTTATATATGTCCATTAGTTCTATTTGATCTAAAGTATGGTTCAAGTCCAACATTTTCTTATTGGTTTTCTATCTATATGACCTATCCATTGTTGAAATTAGGGAATTGGAGAGCCTGTGGCTCTCTTCAGATATGTTAGTATATGTTTAATATATGTTGGGGCTCCAATGTTGGGGGTACATATACATCTATAATTGTATCTTCTTGATGAATAGGCACTTTTATCATTATATAATGACATTCTTTGTATCTTGTTAGCGTTTTTGGCTTAAAGTCTACTTTGTCTGATATAATTATAGCTACCCCTGCCCTTTTTTGGCTTCATTTGCATAGAATATCTTTTTCCATTCTTTTATCTTGAGCTTATGTGTGTCCTTAAAGCTAATTCTCTTGTTGGCAACATAAGTTGTGCCTTTAAAAAAAAAATCCATGTAGCTACTCTATGTCTTCTGATTGGAGAATTCAATCCACATACATTTAGAGTTCTTATTGATAGATAAGGACGTACTAGTGCCATCTTAAGAACTGTTTTCTGGCTATTTTGAAGTTCCCTTGTTCCTTTCTTCCTCTCTTACTGCTTTCCTTTGTGAATTGATGATTTTCTACAGTGGTATGCTCTGAGCTTCTCTTTATCTTTTGTGAATCCAATTTAACTTTTTATTTTGTGGTCACCGTGAGGCTTACAGAAAACATTTTATAGATATAATCATCTATTTTATGCTGATAACTAAACTTTGATTGTATACAAAACTCTACCCTTTTACTCCCCTTGTCTTTAATGTTTTTGATGTCACAATTTACCTCTTTTTATGTTGTGTATCCATTAACAAATTATTGTAGCTACAGTTATTTTTAATACTCTTGTCCTTTTCCTTTATCCTAAAGTTATGTGGTTTACCCTCCACTATATTATAGTATTAGACTATTCTGAATCTGACTATATACTTACCCATATCAGTGTGTTGCACATTTTCATATGTTTTCATGGTACTAATTAACATGTTTTCATTTCAGCTTAAAGAATTCCTTTCAAGCATTTCTTGTAAGGTAAGTCTAGTGGTGATAAACTCCCTTAGTTTTTGTTTGCCTGTAAAAGTCTTTATTTTGCCTTCATTTCTGAAGGACAGATTTGCCAGGTAAAGTATTCTTGGTTGGCATTTTTTTTCTTTCAGTACTTTGAATATATCATCCCACTCTCTACTGGCCTCTGAAGTTTCTGCTGAGAAATCTGCTGATAGCCTTATGAGTGTTCCCTTATAAGTTAACAAGTTTTTCTCTTGATGCTTTAAAATTCAATTTGTCTTTGATTTTTGATGGTTTTATTATTATGTGTCTTAGAGAAGATCATTTATAGTTGATTTTGTTTGGTGAGCTTCATGAACTTGGTAATACAAATCTCTCCTCAGATTTGGGATTCTCAGCCATTATTTCTTTAAATAAGCTTTCTGCTGCCTTTTCTCTCTCTTCTCCTTCTGGAACTCTAATAATTTGTAAATTGGTTCTTTTGATGGTATCCCATAGATCATGTAGATTTCATCACTCTTTTTCATTCTTTTTTTCTTCTTGCTCCTCTGGATAATTTCAATTGATCTGTCTTCAAGCTCACTTATTCTTTCTTCTGCCTGGTCAAGTCTGCTCTCTATTGTATTCTTCAGTTTAGTCATTGTTTTCATCGACTCCAAAATTTCTGTTTAGTTCTTTTTTATGTTTTCCAAGTCTTTGTTAAAGTTCTTATTTTATTCTTGTATTGTTTTCCTGATATTGTTGAATTACATATCTGTGTTCCCTTGTATCTCTCTGAGTATCTTTAGAACAGTCATTTTGAATTTTTGGCCAGGTAATTCTTAGACTTCTGTTTCTTTGGGGCCAGTTTGGAGGTTTACTGTATTCCTTTGGTGGAATCACATTTCCCTGATTCTTCATGATCCCTGTAGCCTTGCATAGGGGTCTGTGCAATTTAAGAAGCAATCATCTCTTCCAGACTCTATAGACTAACTGTGGTAAGGGAAGACTTTCACCTGTGGGTGGGAACATGCTGGAGCATGCTGTGACCTCAGGTCTAGTGTTGCAGGGTGCTAACTGCAGGGGCTTTTGGAAGCTCTGAGTCTAGGGGGGACACAGTGTCTCTTTGGCCCAGGCTGTTGGGGTTTACAGCATTGACAACTTTTTGGTTCACTGATCACTGTTGGGGGGCATCTGTTGTGGCTGCCAGGGCTATTGTGGTCTTCAGCAGTCTCTCCAGGTCCAGCAGCTAGGGACCAGGGCACACAGTGGTGGTGGCCAGAGCCAATGGTGAGCACACACTCAACTGTGAGGTGCAGCTGCAGATGCTGTGTAGTGGCAGGGGCCAGTTGCAGACACACATGTAGTGGTGAGGGCCAAGGCAGGCAGCAAGGGCTGGGGCCAACTGTGGGTGCTGTGGCTTTCAGCACATACTACTGTTCCTGCTGAATCTTGCCACGAGTGCACAGCAGTGGAAGCTGGAAATGGGGGTCAAGCGAGGGGTGTGCAGGTGCACAGCTAGAGGGACTAGCTTCAGGTAAGCACAGTGGTGCAGGCCAGTGACAGAAACCAGTGCCTAATTTGGGCCCACAAGCAGCTGTGGGGGCTCTGGCTGTTAGTCGTGCTCTCCTGTGGCTGTACAGTCTCCCCTTGAGTGTGTGCACACAGTGCAGGCTGATGACAAGGGTCAGGCTGGCAGCTGGAGGAGCCAGCCCCAAGTGCATGCACGATGGTGGTCAGCCATAACGGTGTAGAGGATGGCATCTTACACTTGTGCATCCTCAGAGGCCTGGGGTGGCTCTTGTTGTGGTTCCCAGGCTCTGGCAGGGGCAGGGAGGGACCCAGATAGTTTGCATGAGCAAACGCGAATACCTGTGGGGCAAAAGCTGCTAAAATCTGCAGTGGTTCCACTGCAGGTGTGCTGGTCACTGGTTCCTTCTTCATTGGTAAAAGCTGCTGGGTTTGTTTATAGAGCAGGCCACTGTGGACCACCATCACTCCCACCTCATGGCGGCTACTGGTAGATCCTGCTTTTCTTCCTTGTTCCTAGCCATCTTGATTTTGCTGGTCTGGGTGCAGTGAAAGCCAAGAAGGACCTTTGTGTGATGCCCCCAAAGCCTGGAGAAGCTGGTTGCTCATTCTGCTTTCCCTTTCCTAGTGAGGAGAACTCTTTCTAGCTGGGGAGTTCTCTTCTGGTGCTGAGCAGTGCCAGCCTGGGGAATGGGATGATGCAGGCAAATGAAGCTGTCTTCCTTCTCTTCTTGTGTGATCATTTTCAGGTTTTCTGTTGACTATGTTGCTAAAGTTTCTTAAGTGGACTCCACAGATCTCCCAGAGCTGTGTTTGTTAGTGGATAGCTGTCTAATTGTTGATCTTTGTAGGGGGACGGAGATGGGGTCTCCTATACCAGCATCTTGATGATGTCATTCTCACAGTTTGTTTCCTACTCTGGTATTTAACCAAAAATTGATCTTAGCCATTGGTTTAAAGATGATTTGATATAGTATAATAACCAATTAATGTTTTATTCCTACTTTGCAAAGAGATGAAAAATTCAGGAATGGATGTTGAATTTCCTGAATCTGGAGTGAACAGATGGACAGTCTGGGCATTTATGGAGGTTGTGATAGGCAGGTATACAATATGATGTTGAGAGCTCGAGCTGGTTGGTGCTCCCCTTTCTCTGCCAGCTCCTCCCCATACCATGAGGCTCAGAGACAGGCAATCAATTCCACTAATTCTCAGTTTTCCTTTCTAACAAATGGAGGCCAGAATAGAACTACCTCACGAGTTCTCCTGAGAACGAAATGAGATGAAGCACGTACAACACTTAGCATGAAGGTTGGCGCATAGTAAGTGCTCTAACTTAGGCCAATTATTATTTATATTGTTAGTTGTTTTTTAACCTCTGACCTTTTATCATTAAGAATTATGTTAGCAGATTATCTAATATTTGATTCTTTACTTTACAGACCAGAAACATGGAGCACAAAGAGGTCAATAAAGGGACATGCTTGGCGGGCTGTGAGAAAGAGATGTGACCAAAAGGTAGTTCTGGAGGCTCTCTCAGCCCTTTCCCTACGGCTAGATCATTTTTCTGCTAAGGCAGACTGTATTATAAATATACACCTCAGGACCACAAATGGACTGTCTGCTGTGCCACATTCATCTGGATTAACTTAATATGCTTGGAGTCTTGTCCATATTTTTCTATCCTCAGTTTTCCAACAAATTCATGTCAAGCTGCTCTTTTAATCATTTTTCAAGCAAAACCGGGCCTTAATGAAATAAAGAAAAAATAAAAGCAACAGTGCAGTGAGCTTATGTTCACTTCTACACCCTTCATTTGGCAGACGAGAGAGCTGATGAGTGCATCTCCCTCAGCTCACTTTGGAGCTGATCTTAGGGCCCATGGACCTGGGATGAGGGACCATGGTTAGAGATCCTGGGATGGGGGGTCACAGGGCTGATGTGGGCAGGGAGGTGGGGGTGGGCAGAATTTCTGGAGGAGTTCCATCAGAAGACAGGAGAAGCAGGTAGGGAGTTAGGGATCAGGCTGAATACAGGGCAAGTACTTGTCAGCTCATGGGGAAGGAAAGCTGTTTGAGGCAGAGCAGCATTGCTTTCTCAAGGACCAGCACTGGGAGTGGGCTTCTATATTATGTGGGTATTTAGGAATTCTGGACTGAGTTGAGATAGCTTGTCTGCTCTGTTTCCTCCTCCATCTTCAACTCCCAAACACCAGGAGGGCTGGAGGGGTCCTTTCAAGCCTTTGTGGCAGGCAGAATTCTAAGACAGGGCCCCAAGATTTCCTGCCCCTGGTATATGAGCCCTGCATAATCCCAGGGACTGTGAGTTATTCCTGTGATTAGGTTACATTATATGTCACAGATGACTTTGAGAGAGGGAGATTATATTGATGGGCCTAACCTAATTACAGGAGACCTTTAAATTTGGGTCTGGAGGTGAGAGAGGGAGAGAAAGAGGGAGAGAAAGAAAGGGAGAAGGAGTGAGAAAGAGAGAATCGGAGATTCAAAGTGAGAAGGATTTGATGTGTTATTGCAAGTTTGAAGAGGCAGCAAAGAAATGGAAACCTCAGTCCTACAACCACAAGGAATTCTTCCAACAAGATTGAGCTTGAAAGCAGATTTCCCCTAGAGTGTCCAGATGAGAACTCAGCCTGGCTGACACCTTGATTTCAGGTATTAACCTGTAGTACACTGAACAGAGGACCCAGCCATCTGTGCTGAGCTTCTGACCTGCAGGACTCTGAGCTAATACATGTCATTTTAATTGCTAGCTTTGTGGGAATTTGTTCTGTGACAATAGAAAACTGAGACAACTTTCTTCACTTTATTTCCTTGGTGATCCAGAACTCATTTTCAACACATTGTTTTGCCTTGCAAGAAATATCTGCCTGATGACAGAACCAACAACGGTTATGTTTCTCCTGAGCAACTGTGGTCAATTTTCAGCACCCTAGAAACTATGAACAGTATAACTATTCTTGTTCCTTGTCTGGCAAGGACCAATTGAACACTTAGAGATCAGTGTGCCTGCTACTGTCACGGGCACACTTACCTGATCCTGGAGCCCCACTCTTCACTGGCAAAAGTTAGCCTGAAATCTTTTCTGGATCAAGGCAGGGCATGTGCATGTGTACACACACACACACACACAATTTTCTTTGTGTTTATAGACTTTTAGGACACTTAGTAGGGCAAGAAATTGGCAGCTCATGATTAACAATTGAATTCATAGCTTTAAATTTAAAACACCAGGAGAGGTGTTTGGAGGCAAAGAAAAATATATTAACTATATTATTTGGAAATATAGCTACCTGTTCTAAAAATGAGTTTCCCAACTTTTTGGAAATACATGTGTGTGGATAATACACTTGATACAGCATATAGAATAATTTATGTTCTGCATTATACATGTAAGACTATCTCTCTAGTCTCCTTGAATGACAACCTCCCCTTAAGTAACAATCCTTTTATCATCCCATGTTCCTTCTGTAACTGAAACCATTTTGTGTGCTGATGCACTGACAGGTCATACTAAAGTCAAACCATGCCAGAAGATATTCTGAAAGCCAGAGGGACAGAAGTTGGGGAGGGTGTCACAAAAGTGCATGAGGGGGAGAAATGCAGTTAGAGAGGTGAGCGAGGGGCTGCTGTGAGTGTCACAGGGGGAGGCTTGCCCACCGTCATCACTCCTGAGGCCCTGGAGAGCCAGGGGGAACCCGGCATCTTCTGTTAACAAATTAATCTTTGACAAATGGGGCAACCCACTGCTTCACTACTTCACAGTTGGAGATGTGACCGAGGTTTGCTCAGAAGGCTGAGGGTTCCTGAACTGGGAATCTCTGGATGAGAAGGAATGAGCCAGGGGAGGACGGGGAGGAAGGATGCTGTGGGCAGAGGGAAATGCAGCAGCAAAGGCAGGGAGATGCACACCAGCTTGGTGTTTGGGGAGCCACAAGCCCTTTCACCTCCCTGGGCTGGAATGTGTGGTGGCCATGCGGCTCTGCAGGGGATGGGCAGTTCCATGTTTGAGACATTTTAATTATTTTTGTTTCTTTTTGATTGTGGTATATGTTTAGGAATTTGAACTTTACCATATAGGCAAGAGACAGCCATTGAAAGTCTGGCTTTATTTTTCGGTAAATAACATTTTAACACATATATGTGGAATCTAGGAAAATGGTACAGATGAACCAATTTGGAGGGCAGGAACAGAGACGCAGACGTAGAAAATGGATGTGTGGACACAGTGGGGGAAGGGGGGGTGAGGTGAACTGGGAAATTAGGACTGACATATATACATTACCATGTGTAAAATAGATAGATAGTGGGAACCTGCTGTATAGCACAGGGAGTTCAGGTCAGTGTTCTGTGGTGAACTAGATGGGTGGAATGGGGGGGGTGGTTAGGAGAGAGGTCCAAGAGGGAGGGGATATATGTATAGATATAGTTGATTCACTTTGTTGTACAGCGGAAACTGACACAGCATTGTAGAACACGTATACCCCAATTTAAAAAAAAAAGATAAAATTTAAGAAGTAATATGTACTCATTGAAGACGATCAGAGATGCTCTGGACAGGGGACTGCAATGCTTAGATTGTGCTCTGAAGGTTCACTGAGCGACAGCCTAGAGGCCACAGTGCAGGGGTTTTCTGTAGGGTCAAAGGGCCTCTCCAGACCAGGGGAGGCAGACCCTGTGGGGGTGGACCAGAATCAATCCTGAAAGCTCCCCAGGTGAGTCTGAAACCCAGCAGGAACCTTTGGGGCTCCTGGGCATGGAAGCCTTTCCATGTCTCCCGTTTCTTGTTTCTAGGGAACAGACTCCAGCCTCCATAACCTTCCCTGAGTTCCAAAGGGCAGATTTGAACAGTTGCTAATCAGGGAAGAGAGGGGATGCAGAGACAAGGGAGGAGCAGTCAGGAAACAATAGTGCAGCCTTGGGGCAGGATCCTGGTTCCCCCTCAAGGGATACACATAACAATACCTTTGAGCTCTTCTACAGAACTAAAACTCCCAACAAATGGAAGATGTCAGCATTCTTCATTCCAGAGAAGATCACCTGAGGCCAGATGAAAGGAACCAGAGAAGCTCATCAAGAGAGTACCTGATACCAGATTAAAGGAGTGCAGGCCCTGCAACTCACTCTAATCTTGTCAGCAATGCCACCCTTGAACCATTGCTCTAAAACTCCTCCCTAATCCTCCCAGGTTGGGGGACACAGTTTTTGAGGGGCGCATGCCCACTGTGTCCCCCTTTGCCTGGCAAAGCAATAAAGCTATTCTTTTCTACTTCACCCAAAACTCTGTCTGAGGTTCGATTCGGCACCAGTGCACAAGGCCGAGTTTTTGGCATCAAGTCCAGGGTGGACCCCAGGCTGAGAACCATGAATTTAGAAAGCACAAGATAGAGGCAGAGGACTAATTTGGAGACAGCTGTAATGGTCCAGGCAAACCCGAAAGAGGGCCTTGACAGTATGGTTAGGAGGGCAGAGCAGAGGCTTGTACCATTGGATGATAAATGGATGGAATTTGGTGACTGATTGGAAGAGGGTGTTGAGGAAAAGAAAGGAGTCCCTATTTGGACTATCTATTTCTTTGTACTCTCTTTAAATTTAGCATCTCTTTTTTACAGATTATGAACATCCTCAAAATCACTGTCCTTCAGATGCTGGTTTTGTCCTTTACCACCAGCAAGTCCAGCTAAGGATGGAGGAGTGACAAGAATTAGGTCTTTGCATCTAAGTCTAAGAGGTTGGAGGGAAAAAAATGCTTTAATTCTACTTTTTAAAAAGAGCTTTTAAATTAATGAACTGCAAAACCTTTGGGTGAGTTAGATCATAGGAAGTATGTCAGCTGCCTTTCCATCTGGATCACACAGTCTGTTCAGTGAAAGACAAGGACTGCATTCTGCACAGAGCTCTCTGCAGCCACCCACTCCCTCTGACTGAATAGACAGGCAACGTGAGGGATCACCCGGGGAGGGATGCACACGGTTCATCCGCAAGAGTGTGTGGTGAGACTGCAACAATATTTACTCCTCACAGAATGAAAGATGTTCCTGAAAAGATGCCTATAAAATGATTTTGCTTTCATATAAACCATTCCCCCCTCATTGACTTGCTTTAAAATTTCTAAGATGTATTCCCATGGAAAAATATACCTAGGTTCTAGGCAAAATGTGTGTCTCTCTCTAGTGCAATGTCTGTCGTCCCGTGACATGGCACAGGGATACTCATCTTCCGTGAGAAGTTAAGCAAAGCCCACTAAGGTCCACGGATGGGCTTGTTAGGCCCCAGGCATGCTGCCACCTCAGGGCCCTCATCCCCTCACAGCAGCAGCTGCCTTACCTCCAAATGCATCGTGGAGGCTCCTGCTCTCTACAACTTGCTGGATCACGTGATGAGTGGGTACCTCCCCTTCTCTCAGATGGCAGGAAAATTCTTGCTGTTTCCTTAAATACTGGACAGCATCCGAGAACCTCATACCGACACCCTCTGCCTTTCCAGGGGCTGTGTGGGAAGCCGAGGTCCACCCTCTCGTTGCCTACATTGTGATTTTCTAAGACAAGGTCTCTAAGCAAAAGACTCACTTGGGCACTAGAAATAATCTGTAGTACTTCTGACCTAGTTCTTTTCCCACATGTTAAACTATAATCCACAGTTCAGGCATCATTTTGAACTACTCCTCATTCATCCATTCATCCATCCATCCAACCATCCATCCATCTCACAGGTACTATTCTTGGGGCAGTGAATTCCTTTAAAGAAAACATCTTGATTATACTCCAATACAGATGTTAAAAAAAAAAAAAAAAAGAAAGAAAACATCTTGAATGAAGGAATTAAACCCTTGATTATGGGTAGTAACTCATTCTTTTTGGCACTTTCAACCTTTCTGTATATTGTTTAAATATGCGTTTAGCTTCACTGAAATCTATGTATTTTGCAACCAGAGAGGTGAAGGAGACCCACAGAGAAACAGTGACAGGATCAGCTCATGAGACTCATACTACAGATCAATTCTTACTGTATCCTCACGACATGCTGGGCAGATGCTGAGCGCATCCATGGCATCATTTCGTCTCATCCTCAGACAACCTTTTAACGGTCTGATGAAGCGTGTCCTATTTTTATCACCCATCTATATTGCTGTAGATTCAGAAATTGAGCCTCAGAGAAGCTAAAGGCCACCAAGTTAAGCGGCCGAGCCAGGATCTGGACCCATGCCTATTGGGTACAAATGTTTTATGGAGGGCCTACCACATGCCAGGTATTGTTCTAGCCAGTGCCGGGAAACAGCTCTGAATAGGACAGGCAGGCGCATCCTTGACCTTAGAGGCTATACTTTAATAGGGGGAGCAGATGCACAGAAATTACACCATGAGCACCATGAGTGAAAACAAAGCATGATGGAGCCTGGAGAGTGACTGCAGGTGGGTGGAGGCTGTTTTACATTGGGTGGTTACGGAGGCCACTCTGAGGAGGCCTTTGACATTGAGAAAAATCCTAAATGAAGAGGGGGAGTAAGCCATTTCAGTACCTGGGGTAAATGTTCCCAGCATCAAGTACAAAGGCCCTGAGGGCAGACTGGCTTGCTGTATTCGGGGGTGGGAAAGACAACCAGTGAGGCTGAAAGTAAGTGGAAAAGGAGGAGACAGCAGTAGGTGGGAGCAGGCCATCTAGGACTTGAAGGCTGTGGAAAGAATGTTGTATGAAAAAAACCACTTTTGAGCAGAAATGGTACGTGACGAGATGGGAAAGTTTCAGCAGAGGAGAATTGACTATGCAGGAGACAGATCTCAGGACCAGAGCTTCTTAGAAGGCAAGATGGGCTAGGATCCTGCGCACAAATAGAGAGGTTGACCTGAGACGGTGGGAACAAGAAAGAACAGAGCCTGTGAGTCCACGTGCAGGCAGGTTAGCAGAGTGGGTAGTGCTGAGGCAAGTTGGTTGGGTTCTGATGGCCTCCATTGTCTCAGCGAAGGAAGGCAGGTCATCAGCTGCTGATGGTGGAGAGGGGACAAGTGCTATAGGTTTGAGGAAAAAGAAGAAACTATGAAACAGCCTTCTTTAAATGTGGGAAAGGTGAGTGCTTCCTGGCAGTGCTAAAGGGTCCTTGAGATTTGTGGTCAGAAAGACTCTTCTGCTGCCTAGAACAAGTAAAGGGTAGACAGAATTGGGTTTAACCAA